>NC_134206.1:152384038-152687068 GCF_965140235.1 Caretta caretta | reverse complement strand
ATTTGAGAAAGTCATGATCTGTCGATGGATATTCAGAAAAAAGAAGGTTTCAGAGTAACAGCCGTGTTAGTCTGTCTTTGCAAAAAGAAAAGGAGTACTTGTGGCACCTTAGAGACTAACCAATTTATTTGAGCATGAGCTTTCGTGAGTTACAGCTCACTTCATCGGATGCATACTGTGGAAACTGCAGTAGACATTATATACACACAGAGACCATGAAACAATACCCCCTCCCACCCCACTGTCCTGCTGGTAATAGCTTATCTAAAGTGATCATCAAGTTGGGCCATTTCCAGCACAAATCCAGGTTTTCTCACCCTCCGCCCCCCCCCCCCCCAAACTCACTCTCCTGCTGGTAATAGCCCATCCAAAGTGACCACTCTCTTCACAATGTGTATGATAATCAAGGTGGGCCATTTCCTGCACAAATCCAGGTTCTCTCATCCCCTCACCCCCCTCCGAAAACCACACACACAAACTCACTCTCCTGCTGGTAATAGCTTATCCAAAGTGACCACTCTCCCTACAATGTGCATGGTAATCAAGGTGGGTCATTTCCAGCAAAGATCCAGGCTTTCTCACCCCCCCCCCGCCCCGGGAACACACACACACACACACACACACATAAACTCACTCTCCTGCTGGCAATAGCTCATCCAAACTGACCACTCTCCAAGTTTAAATCCAAGTTTAACCAGAACGTCTGGGGGGGGGGGGTAGGAAAAAACAAGGGGAAATAGGCTACCTTGCATAATACCTTAGCCACTCCCAGTCTCTATTTAAGCCTAAATTAATAGTATCCAATTTGCAAATGAATTCCAATTCAGCAGTTTCTCGCTGGAGTCTGGATTTGAAGTTTTTTTGTTGTAAGATAGTGACCTTCATGTCGGTGATTGCGTGACCAGAGAGATTGAAGTGTTCTCCGACTGGTTTATGAATATTATAATTCTTGACATCTGATTTGTGTCCATTTATTCTTTTACGTAGAGACTGTCCAATCTGGCCAATGTACGTGGCAGAGGGGCATTGCTGGCACATGATGGCATATATCACATTGGTGGATGTGCAGGTGAACGAGCCTCTGATAGTGTGGCTGATGTTATTAGGCCCTGTGATGGTGTCCCCTGAATAGATATGTGGGCACAGTTGGCAACGGGCTTTGTTGCAAGGATAGGTTCCTGGGCTAGTGGTTCTGTTGTGTGGTATGTGGTTGTTGGTGAGTATTTGCTTCAGGTTGCGGGGCTGTCCATAGGCAAGGACTGGCCTGTCTCCCAAGATTTGTGAGAGTGTTGGGTCATCCTTCAGGATAGGTTGTAGATCCTTAATAATGCGTTGGAGGGGTTTTAGTTGGGGGATGAAGGTGACGGCGAGTGGCATTCTGTTATTTTCTTTGTTAGGCCTGTCCTGTAGTAGGTGACTTCTGGGAACTCTTCTGGCTCTATCAATCTGTTTCTTCACTTCCGCAGGTGGGTATTGTAGTTGTAAGAAAGCTTGATAGAGATCTTGTAGGTGTTTGTCTCTGTCTGAGGGGTTGGAGCAAATGCGGTTGTACCGCAGAGCTTGGCTGTAGACGATGGATCGTGTGGTGTGGTCAGGGTGAAAGCTGGAGGCATGTAGGTAGGAATAGCGGTCAGTAGGTTTCCGGTATAGGGCGGTGTTTATGTGACCATTGTTTATTAAAACTGTAGTGTCCAGGAAGTGGATCTCTTGTGTGGACTGGACCGGGCTGAGGTTGATGGTGGGATGGAAATTGTTGAAATCATGGTGGAATTCCTCAAGGGCTTCTTTTCCATGGGTCCAGATGATGAAGATGTCATCAATATAGCGCAAGAAGAGTAGGGGCTTTAGGGGACGAGAGCTGAGGAAGCGTTGTTCTAAATCAGCCATAAAAATGTTGGCATACTGTGGGGCCATGCGGGTACCCATAGCAGTCCTGCTGATCTGAAGGTATACATTGTCCCCAAATGTAAAATAGTTATGGGTAAGGACAAAGTCAAAGTTCAGCCACCAGGCTAGCCGTGACATTATCGGAGATAGTCTTCTTGACAGCTTGTAGTCCATCTTTGTGTGGAATGTTGGTGTAGAGGGCTTCTACATCCATAGTGGCCAGGATGGTGTTATCAGGAAGATTGCTGATGGATTGAAGTTTCCTCAGGAAGTCAGTGGTGTCTCTAAGTATTACCAGCAGGAGAGTGAGTTTGTGTGTGTGGTTTTTGGAGGGGGTGAGGGGGTGAGAGAACCTGGATTTGTGCAGGAAATGGCCCACCTTGATTATCATACACATTGTGAAGAGAGTGGTCACTTTGGATGGGCTATTACCAGCAGGAGAGTGAGTTTGTGTATGGGGGGGCGGAGGGTGAGAAAACCTGGATTTGTGCTGGAAATGGCCCAACTTAATGATCACTTTAGATAAGCTATTACCAGCAGGAGAGTGAGTTTGTGTGTGTATGGGGGAGGGGGGGTGAGAAAACCTGGATTTGTGCTGGAAATGGCCCA
Source organism: Caretta caretta (assembly GCF_965140235.1). Classification (NCBI taxonomy): domain Eukaryota; kingdom Metazoa; phylum Chordata; order Testudines; family Cheloniidae; genus Caretta; species Caretta caretta. The sequence continues at coordinate 152,684,572 of NC_134206.1, read as the reverse complement.
CCTTGATTATCATGCACATTGTAGGGAGAGTGGTCACTTTGGATAAGCTATTACCAGCAGGAGAGTGAGTTTGTGTGTGTGGTTTTTGGAGGGGGGTGAGGGAGTGAGAGAACCTGGATTTGTGCTGGAAATGACCCACCTTGATTATCATACACATTGTGAAGAGAGTGGTCACTTTGGATGGGCTATTACCAGCAGGAGAGTGAGTTTGGGGGGGGAGGGCAGAGGGTGAGAAAACCTGGATTTGTGCTGGAAATGGCCCAACTTGATGATCACTTTAGATAAGCTATTACCAGCAGGACAGTGGGGTGGGAGGGGGTATTGTTTCATGGTCTCTGTGTGTATATAATGTCTACTGCAGTTTCCACGGTATGCATCCTATGAAGTGAGCTGTAGCTCACGAAAGCTCATGCTCAAATAAATTGGTTAGTCTCTAAGGTGCCACAAGTACTCCTTTTCTTTTAGAAAAAAGAAGCAAAGTCATTCAAATAAATTACCTAGTTCATTTATGACAAATATTTGCAGAAACTATTAAAAATGAACAACATAATAGCCAATTATTCTCTTTGCTCTTGTTCTATTTAAGGATAGTTATGGAACATTATTTTGTGGTAAGACTGACATTAATAGGGACTTTTCACAGGACCATACAATTAACACTAATTAGTTTGTACACTGTCATGCTATTGGCCTGGGGGCATGGATCAGCATTCATGCCACACCCCCCGTCAGTACTTGCCCCGGGCCGGGGAAGCTAATGTTACAACCAGCAGACCAAATTCAGTGATGAATCCTGGTCACACTAAGAAGATGCTATTGGCCAAAAAGGCAAATTACAATTAATCCAGGAGTGATTATTTTCTGTTGTCATCGCATAGGGGCTGAAATTTCCCGTACTGTGGAGACCAGTAAGGCTGTGTTTGCAGAGCGGGCCCAATTACACTATTTTCTGGTAGTGGTGCAGTATCTATTTTTTTTAATTATAAAAAAAGGATCAATGAATAAAGTGGAATTTAGGATTTATATTTGATTTTAGAAAGAGGTATATTTGGAGTGAAGGATGAAGAATGCAATTTCTTTCTACTCTATAGGTTGCTTTTTCTGGCTATGTTTTTATTACTAGGAAATGGCTATTTTAAATTAAGGGAATTTAGAGTTCTATAAAGGTACCACCCTAACACCTCTGGCGGATAAAGTCTTCTATCAAAGACAGAGCAAACCTTCCCATTCAACCTTGACTCTAGCAGTAAGAAATTAGTTCAGTCTCTGTATCCATTCAGATCCCTGGCCCTTCTGCCCAAATTGCCAATAAAAGCATGTCAATTATTTCCAAGTGCAATAATGGCTGTTAATCATATGAACTCTCCCTCATTAGGAAACACACTGAAAACACCAACTCATTTCACATGAGACTCGAAGCAGTCAGAGTGTTATGGCTTCTGATCACTTGGGACATAGAGGTGAAAGGCTTCATATCCCGTTACCAGTCCACATAGTGTAGGGCTACAATATGTTCTCACATGCAGTCTAGAGATTCAAACTGTGCAGTAAGACTGAGAGCACTTCTAGGAAAGGGTAAGAAGGAAATTCTCTATGCTTACGGATCTGTTCTTTGCTTCTTTTCATCTGCTATGGCCAGGTTTCTGCAGTTTTTTACCAGGATGTTGAGGGCACCCGTTTTGTAGCTGTAGCTGAGGTGGAGAAGTATTTCCCCACTGACCTTCACATTGCCATAGTCCCCAGTTTCACTATAAACACTCATCATGCTGTTAATGCTAGTCTGAAATAAAGACCAAAAGAAGACAACTTGGAAGCTCAATCATTCTCTTTCCAGAACCAGTTTTTTCAAACAATGAGAGCCCTGCAATTACTGTTCTGCTGAACCTGCTATTAAAACTAGGATATCAAAGGACGTACAGAATTACCACTTACTTGATATAGAAAGGTATCACAATATCTCAAATGCCTACACAGTGTTTCTTCATATGTTGAACTCAAAACGATTTATAAAGGGGGTAAAGTTAGTACGATCACCATTTCCCAGTGGGGCCACTGAGTAACACAGAGGGTTAAGTAAATTGTCTACGATCACATAGCAAGTCCCAGGAATAGAGAATTGCCATACTGGGGCAAACCAATGGTCCCTCTAGGTCAGCATGCTGTCTCAGACAGTGGTTAGTACCAGGTGCTTCAGAGGAAATTATATGAAACCCCATCATGGAAATGACACAAAAACATATACAGTATCCTAATAAAGCAATGTCACCTCATCATGGGCATTTCTAAGAGCATAAGCAGGTCTCACAATTTTTAAAATTGTCCCTAATATAACTACTGGAAAAGAATTAAATCTTTGTAAGACAAAAATTAGGACAGTTTGTACATTGCAGAAACCCAAGGCATTTTAAAACTCTGGTGTACATTTTTTTGCTGGCTTTTAAATAATATTAATCAAAAACATATCTAACTTTTGGTGTTTTAGAATTGTTGTATGTAAAAAGCCTGGGTAAACCCCCGAAAGAGTTCTCAGCACAAAGAAGGAATAAGAGGGAACATCAGAAAAGCAGAATATCAGAAAAGCAGTTGACAGGAAGCAAGAGAACTCACAGTATCACCATCTGCTTCAGGTACATTTAAGTAGGAGCATTTTCTGTCAGAGCCTTCAGGAAAGTTCTTTCAGGAAGACAAATGCAAAGGTCAAAAGAAAATAGCATTAGATAGCTGCAGGAAGAATTCAGAAAAGAAATGACAAGTTCTACAGACTAGGTGGGTAGTGTGGTGTTAAACCACAGTGATACAGTACTTACAGCAGTGAGGCACCAAGCCATACCTAAATCCCCCTCCAATAATGAATTGTATAATTGTATAATGAGTGAAAAAGTGTCACCTGCTTATCTGCAGGAATACAGGTTAGTGACAAACGAAGACAGAATCTGCTGTACTAAGGTAGCACCAAACAAATTAAATGTGAACACCGACTCATCAGACTGGGATTTTCATTTTGGCCAAAAATCCTGCAAACACTAGTTAACTCTCTATGTGACTATTCCAATTGAAATGAGCGTCTTGTGTGAAAATTTAAGCATGCATGCAAGTGTTTGCAGCACTGGGGCCTGCATAAGAAACTAGAATTGTGATTAAAGCAAGCTTGTCTGAACACTTGTAGGTTGAGAGGTTAATTCTGGGGAGTTTTTAAGGGTACGTGTAAAACAAAAAACTTTTTTCTGGTTTTACCCTTTATTGTTCCTTTAAAATTGGCCTCCAAATTTTGTGAAAAAAATGCTTTTGGGTTTTTTTTTTTTTAAACTGAAGTATTAAGAACATCAGGGGCCCGTTTTCCTCTTGTTGCTGAAAGACCTTGGCAAGATGTCTGAAGGATCTCACCAGTGAGGTCACAGGAGTTTATAACTTGGTCACAAGCTCCTCTTCGAACCAGCGAAGGGAGAATGTATGAGCCACAGCTTAAGCTATAACCTCTTCTGACATTACTGGTTGTATCCTCCAAACCTCTTGCTAAGGTCCTGCAGCAAAGGAAGGAAAGTAGGGACTGGTGTGCTTATTCTTGATATCTCAAATTTAAAACCAAACCACCAGGAAATGTTTCTTTCCAGTGGAGCCCGGAATTCCATCAGAAAATCCCTACATTGCTAATAATTGCTTTAATAAAATAACAAAGACTAATTTAGAAAACATTTTATAACAACTGAAATATTTCACTTCTTACAATAAAAGCCTTTTGTTTTGTGGGATTTACACTGGGAGTCATGTTAAATATGATAAATGTGGCTGTTTAATGAAAACTTACTTATGTAATGACTGTATGTCTCAAATATCACTAAGAGCATCAGAGTGCAGAGCTTCCTTTTACTCAACATCTGAGGCCTGTATTAATCATCCTAGCATTTTATATCTTACTGGTAAAATATAAGACACTGGAACAAGGAATTAGACCGATGCAATGATCCTGACAAGTTGTTGTGTCCAGTGGTGGAACCCAGGAAAAATAACCTCTCTTTTCTTTTAGCCCAAGTACTGTGGTTTTGATTTTCAGGGCACTCTAATTATCTACACTGTAATCTCCCTACTCAGATTTCTATAAAATTAGGGTTCATTTGACATTTATAGAATTATTTTGTGCCACAGTACAAAGTCATTAGTTTCACTATCAAAGGTTAAAACTCAGCAACAAGCAAATTACTCGCAGCATTTGTACAATGCTGAAGGATGAGATGCACAGAATAAACTAAATAAAATCAGAAAAATGTGAGTATTCGAGATGGGGAATATTAGCAACAACATACATTCAGAGTAGGTCAAAATAGACTAGTAAAACTGTTCCACTCTAGGGGGGAAGAAAAGCTGCTTGCTGATAGAAGCTTTTCCATTAACATAGCATGCAGTGACTTTAATAAGCATGCTGGGGGGGGGGGTGTGAAGAGGAAAGGAGCACTGAGGCATGAGATCATCTCAGTTCTACTGCAGCAGGAAAGCTGCATTTAGATTAGGAGAAAGGTCAAAAGGAATCAATATAGGAAGACAAAACCTACTGCTGAAAGTACCATGGAAAATGCTCATTAAATAAAGTTACCACCTAAGGGCCGTTACCAAGGGAAGTATTGAGCACCTGCAACTCCAGAACTCCAGTCTCAGAGTTCAGACCAAGGAAAGGAATTCATCTATAAAACCTATAGACTGGCAAGCTATAGGTTTTATAGATGTGTTGGCAACGAGTCAAATTCAAATTTGGTTAAGTGGGTGTAATTCAGCTGATTTTGATTGAGTTACAGTTGCTTACTAGGGTTGATTTGGCCTGACATGCCCAAGTCTCTTTTAACTCTGATTCCTTGAATTCCTTGAGACCCTGGAATAAAGGGTTTGACCCAGCTCTTTCTCCTTCCAAAGCAACAAGCTGAATTCCATGCTGACAATTGAACGCAAGTCTTTTGGAGGTGACCTTTACTGGAATTCCATCTGCTTTGTGTGAGGCATTAAAAATACAATACCACATGCCACAAAATAGAATTCATTTCCTAGTGTCATGGCCCAAAATTTCCCTTTCCTTTATATCAAATGTCCTGATCACTAGTTCACCTTGCTACCACCCTCCAACCCAGAGACTGCTGCATTCCATTGGCACTGTGTATATTTGCTGCAATCTTGGGTCCCACAGAGCTATTCTGGCACAGGACCTAAGGGAGGGTGGGCAAGGATGGCTGTATGCAATCCCCCTATCCCTGGAACAGCTGGGGAGTCAGTTAGTCAAATCCCAGGAATGACTTAAAACAGCCTAAGGATGGCTCTAATTTATGGTTTCCTGCAGTGTGCACCACTCAGGCCCCTTCCCCTCAGCATGACTCCTATCTCAAGGAGTATAAATTGACTATGTAGTGCTGGTTACACCAACTCTATCCCATCTGGGATTCCTCTGCTTTAAGGGGATCCACAGCTTGCCACTTCAAACAAACCTAAGGCTGCTTTACACTCCTAGAATAGCACAAAGCAGCCTTCTTAGGGCTAAGGATCTGGTTCACTGTCTATAGTTTGTGAAGCGTCCTGGGAATGAAAAGCTGTTGCAGAAATATACAGTAGTTTTCATGGAAAGCAGAAATGCTTTCAGCAAAGCTGATCCCCAAATATCTTACTCTATGCATATGAAATGTCTTGAAACCTATGAGCCACACTGGGATTGTGTTGCATAGAGAATGGAATATATGTGGGGAGTTGGGGTCACCATTAGTACCAACTCCATATGGGTTATGAAGCTACTGACACACGATGCAAATGCATAAAATGAAAGCACTTGTATGTTGCAGGGAGCTTAAAAAATGTTCAGTTTTTTCAGAGTGAGCCCAACCATTCACAACCCCACCAAAGACTGTAATGAGAAGGCAGGAAAGACAGAACAGGGTGGGATCCTCTTTCAATGAAATGAAGAAGCTTCAAATCAATCATTTCTCTAGGCTAACTCTGAAAAACTGAGCTTGTTGCACACTATAAATCCCTATTTTTAATTTCTCCAGGTACAGGCCTGTATCTCACATCATCATTTACCAGGAGCTAGGGTTGCTAGTTTTTGTTGGAAGTATTCCTGGAGGTTTCATCACATGACATTAATCTTTAATTCCTGGAGACTCCAGGGAAATTCTGGAGGGTTGGCAACTCTAGCCAGGAGCCCGTGAACAATGGCTATTGTTTACTCTCTTCCCCCGTCGCCCCCAGACAAGCCCGCTATCCCTCAACTATCAATAAAAATCTTTTCTATCAAAAGGATAAATTGTGCCTCTATCCCCTTCCCAATTCCTCAGAACTTAGGGAATTTCCATTGCTACACTTCACCAAAACTATTAAAAAAGAATCAAGACTGAGCATTTTCCTTTCCGCTGTTTGGCACAATTTAAATAAATACAGACATTTGCTATCCTTGGTGTCTTGTGAAAAATGTTTTAACTTCTGAATAGGCTTGTCTGACTGTGGCCAGAAGTCAGGCATAGTGGATGGAAATCACACGTCCTTCTGATAATGGGACAGTCATTACAAGTGACAGAGGATTTTATTTTAAAGCCACATTATCTCCTCATATCAGTACCAGCTATTCTAGATTTGCTCATTTTGACAGAGCATCTAGATTGGCCAGATGTTTCAGGTTTCCTACTCATTTTTTTTCATGTTGAAATTTCTCACTGTTCACATACAGCATCTGCCAAACAGATCACAGTTACAATTAATGACGGTTAATAAGACGATTAAGAGCCTGATACTGAGTGCCCTGTCCACACCTTCTTTTGAGATCATTTCAAGGTGAGGGCACTCAGCACTTTGGACAAGGTGCTCAGCATCTCCGGAGATCAGGTCCCAAGTCATCAGTGTGCAGGGAGGACAGCTACACTATAAACAACAATGGATCTCTGCTTCAGTACTGATGGCAGAGAATGGCATTTTAGCTTTACAGATAGGGATACTAAAACTACAACAAACAGAAAAATCACCAAGAAGTCAAAGTTGCTACTAAACAGCAGTAGGAAAGGAGGTCTGGATATGAATCAATACAAAAAATATCTACTGAATGAAATTGAATGCTCAGTGTGCGTTCTGTGTCATTAGCCCACATCTATTTCAGCAAGAAACTGCTTAGTGAGAAAGAATGAGGGAATTCTAGATGTTTTCCAATGGAGACCTTACTGTTGATAATCCACTTGCCAAATGTCTGCGATGTTTTAGATAATGAGAGGTCACTATGTCATCAGGGTCTTCCTCTATCTCGTCCAGGTAATCCTAACCGCAAAGAAAGAAAGAAAGTCATTCAATTACTGTATATTACTGTCAACTGTATATCTGACTCCTTCCTTGGGTTCTATTCCATATTTTTCTGTTTAAGAAAGATTGTGTCAACACATCTCCCAAACTCAAGTCTCGAGAGACTTTTGATTCACACTTTCAACAATTTTACACAGTCACAATCAGTATACCAGGAACAAAGGGCGCTTCTGGTTCACCTTTCAGCTGTTTGAAAACTGTAAAACCTCCAGGCTTCTATGTCCCCAGAGTAGGAAATGGATTTTTACCTTACATGGTGGGGCACTGCATTACGAAGTCGATTTCCAAGCACCCTACATTCTCAGTAGCACACCTGAATTACCCTATTCTGCTAGGCATCTTCACACACGTATTTAGGTTGGGAAACAAGGGAGGGACGGAATAGGTGTTTTTCAATCTTAAGAAAATAAATATGTGAACTGGATGGCTTTGGATACCAGTTATGGGTTATGGAGGCTTCAACCTTTAAGTCATCAACTAAATTCAGCCCAAATCCATAGTGACCACAAGTTATTCCTACCATTAACTAGCTATTCAGTGAGCTGAGTTTCTGATCTCAGTCCAGTTTCTAATGGACATGTTTACATAACAACTAATCCACACCACTAGTAATATTAATTTGCATCCTTGTTGGCAATCGTAGCAGACAGACAAAGGACTGATTAAATATAAAAACAATATTTAAAAAATACTTTTTGACTGGTATTTTGAGTGCTCCAAGTCATGGTTGTGGACATTGAAAGAAACGTGTCCTACCACTGTCTGTGCTGAACATAGCAGCTGAATAAACAGAAAAATGTGGTTTCCAGAAAAGTCATTCTGGAAATTTTCAAGAAGATTATATTCATAGTTCTTTTTTCTTCAGCATTATAAAATTTTAACAAAGAAATGATATTTTCATAGATAGATAGATAGAATTTGCATTTTAGTAAATTACCTAATTCTTACACCTTGGGCACACCTTAGGTAATTATAAACTAAAACTATTAACTGAAACTTGAAAGCAGATGATTAACAGGAATGTTAGCTTTTGAAAAAAACCCAAACAAACAGAAAGTTACCATTCTATTATGAGTCATGTGGAGACTTCATAGGTTTTAACAAGCATTATAGATGTAAGCAGAATCTGAATGAGTTCTCCCCTGACAGCCAGCTGGGATGGGGAGAGACTTCAGGAGCAAACTGTGTTTACATGAACACACCTACTCTGCCTAAATATCCAGCAGATAGAGTGGTGTTGCTCAAAGTGATCAACTTTGGCTGGTGTTAGGTTACAAATCACTTTAGCACTGAATGCAGAGGTAATGAAATGTTATCAATTTTGTTGTCTTGATTGTATGAATAAAGGGGAGCAAAACTATGCTTAACCTGTCCCAAATGAGGGGGTCACCCTCAACTGAAAGGACATCGTTAAGCCAGGGGCTCAAATGCCAGACCCCTGTAAAAGTAAGAGAGGTGGGGACAGGTATCCCTTCCAGGAGGTGTGGACTCTCCTGAAGCGTCCCCGGTCTGGTTTAACCTGTTCCTCCCCACTGTTCAAAGATAGAGCTAAATAGGCTCCATTAGGAGCCTTTGGTATTTTAAGTGTTCAAAGCTTACAATCACTTGTAGGGACAGCTTGACAGTTTCTGTCAAGCCTAAGAGCTGAAAAATCACTTGAGCTTCCACCCAGCTCTTAGAGACTGACCTGCAGAGGTCATAGCAGAGAGGCAGGTGACAGAAGGTGACTGGCTAGCGAAAACAAGCAGCTGGCTGGACGGCCAGCAGTGCAGAAGTACTCAGATGGTGGAGCAAGCAAGGTGCCTTCTTCCCTGGATGGGAGGTGAATTCACACAGATGCACCTCTGAACTCTGGGTCCTCACTGACCAAGGACAATCACTGTGAGTGGGGTATGGCGAGGGAGCAGAGAGGGGCACAGAAAAGGAACTGTTGGCTGTAGAACCTAAGAACATAAGGCAGAAGACACTGCTCCATGCACTCTGGGGTGGGTGTCCTGTTCACAGTTTTAGGTTTATGAATCCTGATTGTGGCATTTTCCCTAATCAATGTCAGATGACTTCCCTCCTTTCATTAAAAGTTTCTTATCTATACTCAGATTCTGTGCTTGTGAGTGGGGAAGTATTGCCTCTCAGAGACACCCAGGGGTGGTGTGTAATTTTCCCAGGTTACTGGGTGGGGGCTCAAACCCCTGTATATTGAACCCAGCCCTGGCTGCTGCTGGCTCCACCTGGCAGAAGGGTTACATAAAGGTTATCACTGACATTTTCAAAGCTGCTGCCATTAGCTTTAATGGGAACTGACCACCCACATCTCTTAGGCAGAGGTTTTGAAAATTGGAAGACAGCAACCAAATTCCCCTTAGGGCTTTGAGAATCTCACCCTACATGCCGATCTAAAATACTGTTCTCCTTCTCCCAAACCAAACGGACCCTTATCTCCTCCAAGCTCGGTCTCACAGCTTTTTATGCAGGCCAGGAGAACAGAGTGGCAACTGGGCATGTAGGGAAACGTTTTGGGTTAGAATTGTTAACATTTGTCAATGGATTCCCAGTTATTGCATGGCAACTCAATTTCAGAGAAAGAGTATGTCTGACTGCAGCTGGTAGTGAGCCTCCCAGATAGACAAGATTAAGCTAGCTTGGCTCAAGCATGCTAAAACTAGCCATGCAGATATGGTAGCACTGGCAGAGGCCTGAACTAGCTACCCAATCTCAGATCAATGGCATTGGGTGGGCTTGAGAGCCTGAGCCTGCCACCCATGTTGTTAATTTCACACTGCTATTTTTAGCATGCTAGCTCAAGCCAAGCTAGTGTGAGTATGTCTACAAGGCTCACTGCCAATGGTGGTGTAGACATACCCATAGAGGGTCAAGTCCTTCACAGGTATAAATCAGGGTAGCTCCCTTGACTTTCCCTCTCTCCACTGACTTCAATGGAGCTACCCTGATATTTTGAAGGAGCAAATATAGAGACACAGTCAGGACTATTTTCTCCCTCAAAGTTATACAGAATACATTTATAGTTTAATGAAAAAATAATAGTTTTTGATTGCCCAGCAAATAAATGTGGTGTATGAAATTTGGATCAACATTTTCAAACTTGGGTGCCTAAATATGGCTTTGGATATCTAATTTCAGACAGCCACGCTATACATTTTGGCCATCTCGTCCTCCTTGCCAAAGGAAGTATGAAAATCTAACCATTAAAATCTGTAATTCAACTTGTACAGACTGTGAGCACATTCTTGAAACCAAGAGATTGCTTGGAAAGCTAACATTTCGCCTCAGACTCTCTCATTTGCCAGCAGAGCCACAGTTCATTTTACATGACAGCAGCGATGTTTCTCACGGGTGCTAGAGAAGCACAGCCACATAATTGGTTACTGTTGCTTATTAAAGTTAGAAGTGGTAAGAGACTAAGTAATCTTCATTGTCTCTGTCAGCGTTATAAAAATACACCCAATCCAATTCCTTCTACTAAAATGGCTGAGGAAGTGGTGAGCAGTGCTTTGTATTACTATAAAGTGGCTGAATAGGTGTTTCTTAATAGACCTTTAAAAACTAATTTAGTTTGCTCTGATACACTTTTGAAATTGCTTGTTTTAATTCCCTGCTTTTCCCTGTTCTGACAGAAGTATTTTTTCAGTAACCCAAACACACACAACTAGAGAGTTCTCTCAACTTTGAAGCAGACACCACAATTAACTCCCCTCCCCCCCCCCAGTACTCCTTGATAAATGTATTTCACAGTATTCAGCTTTTAAAGTCTATTTGGAAATTGCAACCAAGAAGCATCATAGACTCAGAGAAAGAAAAGACCTATCAGTTATCCAGTCCATCTCCCTGAAAAAGGAAGACTGTGTCCTACCAAAATCACCAATAGCTGACTGCGAGCAAGGGAGGCAAGTGCCCTCCCTCACTCTTTCAGCCCAGTTCATCCAGGCAATCTGCTTCTCGCATCCATGCAGGACATCCCCCACACCAACAGCAGCTCCAACTATCCAGGAACAGATACTTCAAAGTCCAGCTACCACCACCAGCTGGCCAGGCATAAGGGAGATACAACCTTTTCAGCCTCCAGGATTTGATTCTTCATTTTGCACACTACCCCTGAGATGCCTCTCATCTCCCACACCACTTTCAGGGAACCTAAAACACTGTGAAGGCCACAACCTTAACCCCATGAGCACAACATTACTGCATCCTCAGTCTCTTTGGGACAAGGGCTTCCAAGGTGAGTGTTTTTGTCTATCTTAGGTACTTATATACCCCCTATCACTAGGGTATTTGAACACCTCCCAAACTCGAATGAATTTATTCTCACACCACGCCTGTGAAGCAGAAAAGTGCTGGCATCCCCACTGTACAGCTGGGAGACTAAGTGACTTGCCCACAGTCCCAAGCCAACACCCTAACCACTGGACCATCCTTCCTCTCTGGTAGGTTAGGCCCAACTACCCCTTGATACCAGCATGTATGTCTGTGTGTAGCTACAGGTGACAGAACATGACTGCCTGGGTTATTACTTATAACACAGTAGTGCCTGTGAGGCCTAATCAGGATGGGGGGGGCATTGTACTAGGTGCTGTACATACACACACAGACATGATCCTGGCTCTGCAGAGCTTACAATCCAAGAAGACAAGTGACATATGAAGGGTGTGGGGGGGAGAGGAATACAAGTCAAATACATACAATTTTTATATACAGATATCCAGTTGAAAACTTAAAAAATAGTTATAAATACATAAAACAAGAGCCAAATAACCCCATCTGTGCATCACACATCATTAACTAGTTGATTTCTTATAGGCACTGAGGCCCAGGTGGGACTTGGATATATTTTGAGGAGGAGAGGGAAATGGTTTATGGATCAGTCTGTGTGCAAGGGGAAAACATGGAAGTGGGCATGGAGATGTTTGTGAGAAACTGCGAAATAGTAGGAGGTGACTGGCATCACTGGGGAGCAGAGACCGGGAGGGTGACGTGTTGCAAGACTAGAACAGACAAGCAGAGAGGGACAAAGCTGAAGAGCTTTGATACTGAGTATAACTCCGAATAAAAAAAATAAAAAATCCAATGAGGCAAGAGTTGGTGAAGATCTGAAGTGTTCAATGCACTACATGAACGGTATTCTAAGATGAGACTCCATCCACTTACAAACTAAAAAATTCCCAGATGAATAGCTATTGTATCTACCATAACTACAAAGAGCCTTAACTACTGTATAGCTATTACTTGGAATCAATCCATACACATCGTGTTTGGAAGGTAATGTTGCCCAAGGATATCATTTGTTAACGGTCCACAAAATTCCACACAATTGAGGCACCTTCTTGACAAACTGATTCCCAAACACATTTGTCTCCATAAGCCCAAGAGTCTTCTACTCCAATTTTTAATACTATTGTAGTGTGCGGTGCTTTACATTCTGCAATGATTGCAGCATAAGCTAGATGCAGGCTTGAATTTATACAAGTCGGAGTTCACTCTCGTGCAGAACTAGGAGTTTAAAGATTATGCCGACTTCAGAAGCTAGAGTGACAATTTTTCCACCCTGTGAGCTTTAGTGTCACTTCTAACTCACCAGGTCCTGGTCTAAAGCATCAGGTACAGATTTACTTCTTAAGCTTACAGCATCCTTGTTTTCTTCTGAGAAAGACCCACTCAAATCTATCTCAGATCTGCTGAGATCTGGAAAACAAAGGGGAAAGGAAGGTGTTCATTAATATACAATTTATACAACAAACACTGTTCTTTTCATATTGTCACCTTTTAGTAGTTGTTGCTACAACACCAAAATGATTTTTTTTTAAATCAAATCAAAATAATCTCCATCAAGGTATTTGTGCCATGGCACCCAATTGTGGTATCTGAGCACCTTCAGCTGAATGATGGAAAAATAATTTTTACCATAATATTCAACTTTTTGGATACCTCCCTTCCCTCAGTACTATTATGGGCTATATGGGTCTGTCCCCTATGGGTCACACGCCATTCAGCCTTTGGCCTTCTCATGCAGGGCCACCTGCTTGGGTCATTATGATATCAGGGACATAGGCAGCAGGAGCTCTGGATGAATCTACACGTTCACAATGACTCCTGCAACCCTTCACCTCAGCAAATAAGAAAAAAAAAACCCAGAGTCCGAAGTTTCAATGTTGAGTGAATGATGATACGGTGACCCTGGGAGCTCCTCATACCAACAGGCCCGTGGAGTATATCCATTATCATAATTTTGCCCATGATGTAATAAACTGGTACCCTGGCATTACCTTTTGCAGTAACTCACTACAGGCCTGACACACTCATTGGCCCACCACACTGTTGTCATGATATTCATTTAAGACATGTTTTGTAATATATCATTTGAAAATTAAGAACATGCTGGTCATTAATGACACTGGGAAATGTAGGTAACACAACTGTATGTGAAAGTATGGATACTCTCTGTTATTGTGTTTTGGAGTCTGTAAACAGACAAAGGAGGTAAAACGGGTTTTTTCCTAGACAAAGGAATCAGTGTTTCCTCTAATTTTTTGGAAGTGATGTGTGACACCTTAATATTGGTGCACATAACCAAATTCATGTGGTGGGGGGTGGGGCTGAGGGGTTCGGAGTGTGGGAGGCGGCTCAGGGCTGGGACAGAGGATTGGGGTGCAGGCTCTGGGGTGGGGCCAGGGATGTGGGGTTTGGTGTGCAGGAGGGTGCTATGGGGCTACATCAGGGAGAGAGGACTCCCGCCAACTCTGTCTCCCTGCAGCAGCACCCTGGCTGGCAGCTCTGGGGCTGAGGCTCCAGGATAGGTGCCCCTGCCCGGGCAGGTCCAGGCTGGGGCCGGGCTGGGGGAGGGGCACCCGGGCTGCGGCAAATCAGGGCACCCCAGCCATGGCAGGTCCAGGCTGCGGCTGGGTTCAGGCCAGGGGAGGGGTGCCCCAGCTGCGGCAGGTCCCCAGGCGGGTTCCCTGAGCACCTGCACAGCACTAAGTAGGCTCTTGCACGGCCGCGCAGCTTACAGGGAACTTAGAAAGGAATGTTTATTTATTTGTCTGACCTGCTTGATCACAGGCAACTACGTTTACATATAAGGTAAACAAAGCCATCAAGCTAAAAAGCAGGAGAGAAGACCACTTAACGATGACAATGAAGGACAGAATCTGCAGCCCAGGAAGTCTTCCTGGCTCTTGAGACAGAGACAATGAGCGTTGGTCAATATAAGACAAGCAAAAAGATTTCACCCCCCCACCCCCATACACACACAAACTCACTCTCCTGCTGGTAATAGCTCATCCAAAGTGACCAGTGGTCAGTTTGGATGAGCTATTGCCAGCAGGAGAGTGAGTTTGTGTGTGTGTGGGGGGGGGGGGGGGTGAGAAAACCTGGATTTGTGCTGGAAATGGCCCAACTTGATGATCACTTTAGATAAGCTATTACCAGCAGGAGAGTGGGGTGGGAGGAGGTATTGTTTCATGGTCTCTGTGTATATATAATGTCTTCTGCAGTTTCCATAGTATGCATCTGATGAAGTGAGCTGTAGCTCACGAAAGCGCATGCTCAAATAAATTGGTTAGTCTCTAAGGTGCCACAAGTACTCCTTTTCTTTTTTAGAAAGAATTAGGACTACTAATGAACACTTACCTGATGCTAGAGATGCCCTAGAAACTGCTATTGAAGGTGTTCCAGATGCATTCCTACAGTGTTTCTTCACTAAATCTTCAGGTACACTTTCACTTGCAGGCACAAAAGGGCCATTTTTTAAACCAGGGTCCTGCTGAATAAGAATAATATATATTCCATAAGCATCGAGTCATATACGAGCAAGCTTATTTATGGTCAGTCTGAGGCAGCACCATTACAGTCTAATTCCCATAACCCAAAAGAACACTATGAGTACACGATCACTTATTAAATATTTGTATTATAATTAATCAGCATTGGGGCCCCATTGTGCTCGACATAATACAAAGGGAAATGACAATGCAATCCCTGCATACAACCTCAGCTTTCACTTTAAGGGGACAAGTGGGGCAGGAAGGGTGGAGGGAGGCAAGGAATACAATCAAATATATACATTTGCCATTTTTCAAAATTATAAATATACCCGATCTACACAGTTTTTATACAAATACAGCTTTGTTAGTCAGGAGTGTGACTCATCTGACATAACTATAGCGGCACAGTCATACTAGTAGAAAAGTATTTAATACCCGTGCAGTTCCTATACGTAAATAGCTACAGCTATAACTGCATCCACACTAGAGCGGTTACACAACTTTTGTGCATAGACAAGGCCATAGACAAAGTAAGTGCCAATTTACTTATTTGCCCCTGAGCCAAGCCAATATAAATTTACTGTCATGGTACAGGTGGTTCATAAGGAGAATCATAGAATATCAGGGTTGGAAGGGACCTCAGGAGGTCATCTAGTCCAACCCCCTGGTCAAAGCAGGACCAATCCCCAATTTTTGCCCCAGATTCCTAAATGGCCCCCTACAAGGATTGAACTCACAACCCTGGGTTTACCAGGCCAATGCTCAAACCACTGAGCTATCCCTCCCCCCAGATCTGAAGGAGAAGAAATGGTAGAGCCCTTAATGATGAATTCAAGGAAGGCATTCTGTGTATAAAGGACAGCATGGAAGAAGGTGCAGAGAGCAGCTGAAAAACATACAGGCATCTAATGTACAGAAATAAGAATATTATAATCAAACACATGTTATTACCAATTATTGTGCAAGGCACTGGCAGAGACACAAAAGAAGGCAGAATCCTTGCTCCGAATAGCTTTTACTCTCAGAATATAGACAGTAGGTAGGAAAAGGGGGAACAACAAAATATTAAGGTAGTCAGCTGGTGATGTAGTGGTTGGCTACCTGCCGATAATGTAAAGTTTTTAACACAAAGGTAAACAAACTTATCCTACCCACAATCTGTCTGTTTTGAAATTTTAGAGTGTAAAGTCCTCGGAACACAGACTGTGCTTTCTTTTGTATTTGGGTAGTACCTAGCATATTGTGGATGCTACTGGATATAAACAACATCATAGGTTTGATAGCATATGCTGGATCATATGAATTTGTGGGTTTTCATTGTTAAATATCCCTAACAAAAAAGACTAGCAATTGTTCTAGCCAAGAAAGACATCCTGTTACGTGGGGCGAAGGGGGGGGGGGGGGAGACTACATCGTAATTAAAAAAAAAAGAAACCTTTGGTGCATATGTAGCAACTACAAGAACTACTAGAGAACCATAGGCAACATGAAGGAAGCTGGTCATGATATCAGTATCTGTAGACAGATTGCAATGTCCCACCTCTAGCAATCTATTATGGAAGCCACTGGGAAGAAAGCATACCTATGAAAGGTTCCTGCCTTTACAATGTCCCGGACTTTACTAAGCATCACACCTGTATAAAATGAAGTGGCAAGTCACTAACAATTAAAAGCTTTCCCTCCTGCATGCCAGAATCAGGCTAATGGCAACACTGCTTATTAGGAATCAGACTGACTATTCAGACTCATTTCTGCAGCTGAGATATGGTTAGCACTTGCAGCTGAACCTCTCTATGCCTGCCTTTGGCAGCTCTGTATTCAGGAAAGGCAGGTCGTTCTCTCTCAACAACACAATGTTAACTCACTAACTGATGCTCAGCACAATTGAGATGAACATCCTGGAGCTCAAAGTGAAGTGAAAGAGGTATTTTTATAATCATGTGGAAAAAGCGTCATTGATCCAACTGAAGGTAATTCTGGCTACTGTCTTCTAGGCATTTGCAGGCACTTTTTTCCATTACAAATTTTGTCCACATTATCAATTAAAATATATGCATAGTCAATATTAAAGCAGGAGAATAAAAAACAGAACAAGAAACTATCTTGATGGACAGAGTGAATCTCAAAAGCTTGCCAATTTTTAGTTAGTCCAGTAAAAAAAAAGACCACATAAGATGTAATGGGGGATTTATATCTATCTATATACAGAGAAAGTAATATCTTTTATTGGACCATCCTATGTTGGTGAGAGAGAGAAGCTTTCGAGCTACACAGTGCTCTTCTTCAACTGGGCTATATCTTGTCTCACTCTCACCAACAGAAGTTGATCCAATAAAAGATATTATCTCAGCCACCCTGTGTCTTTAATATCCTAGGACCAACACAGCTACAACTACGCTGCATATACTGTATACACACAGAAGCAAGGTGGGGAAGGTAATACCTTTTACTGGACAAACTTCTCTTGGTGAGAGAGACAAGATTTCAAGCTACATAGAGCTCTTCTTCAGGTCTGGGAAAGGTACTCTGAGCATCACAGCTAAATGCAAGGTGGAACAGATTGTTTAGCATAAGTAGTCAACACATATTCTAAGGGCGGCAAAGAGTCCTATGGCACCTTAGAGACTAACAGACGTATTGGAGCATAAGCTTTCGTGGGTCACCCACAAAAGCTTATGCTCCAATACGTCTGTTAGTCTCTAAGGTGCCACAGGACTCTTTGCCGCTTTTACAGATCCAGACTAACATGGCTACCCTTCTGATATTCTAAGGGACCAGTCAAGTTGAAGTGGCTCATTAATGCCCCTGTAGTCATAGAACAAAGCTTGCTCTCTCTCTCACACACTCACACACACATCTCTCTTCAGGAAACACTTAAGTGTCAGGTGGGATTAAGTTAAAACAGGGAATCTCAGTCAGTGTTAGTACAAAGGCTGCAGTCATTGCAAAATCTAAAATCAGACAAATCTCAAGGATAGTTGCCTTCCTGAAAAAATAAATGAAGGATAATTATTATTACATCCTTCTCAGATCAACATTTGTGCACAGGGCAGAAACTAGTCTCTTCCATCCCTCTGTCATTAGCTGCTGTTTCGATCTGCTCTATACTGTTGGGATCAACTGTTCTGCCCTTGCTGCTAGTGGTTGTTCTTAAAACTTCTCTTCGGTGTCCTTGTTTCCTCACACTAGTTGGTTTCCACTTAAAAGCTTCATGTGGGAGTCTGGGTGTTGGCAGCTGGAGTATTTGCCCCAAATATGTCCAGCACTTCCTTCTGATTCTAGTGGAGATAAGCTGCTTGTTGGTGATTTGTCTCATCTTTTAATTGGCGCTAAAGTCTCTCCATCCAATGCCCAGAATCTTTTGTAGGCACTTAATTTCAAAGTCATCTAGTTTCTAACGTTTTAAGAGCTCACCAGCTCTCGCAGCTGCATGTTAGCACTGAGATTACATTTACATTGAAAATTCTGAGTTTTGTTTTGGTAATGTATATCTTTGATTTCCATAGTTTGTCAAGTTTAGTGAATGCTGTGGATGCCTTTCCTAGCCTTGATGTCACTTCTTTCCTGTGGTCTCTCTTGGCTAGTATATAGGGTCGCCAACCCTCTAGGATTGTCCTGGAATGTCCAGGAATTAAAGATTAATCTTTAATTGAAGATTATGTCATGTGATGAAACTTCCAGGAATGTATCCAACCAAAACTGGCAACCCTACTAGTGTAGTACTGCCCAGATAAATGAACTGTTCTACTTTCTTGAGGTTTTTGCCTTCTATTACGACGATACTGCTTGATGTCTGGGTTTCAAGGATGTTTGATGACCCCTCCTTGGCCTTCGCAAAGGCATCTGCCTTCGTAGCTTTTCAGGAGTGTTGCTTGATAGCATGATAACATCAGCAAAGTCTAGGCCTTCTAGGCATTTGCCATTATCCATGACATGCCAGTGTTTGTGTTGCTCATGCACATCTTCATTATTCAGTCTATGGCGATGCAAAACAGCAGCAGAGATAGAATGCAGCCAGGCCTCATGCCAGTAACAACAATGAACCACTCTGTTGTTTGGTTTTTCACCCTTCCATCGCATTTTGCTTCACTGTACAACGCTGTGATGATGATGATGACTTTAGCTGGAATTTCATAAGACTGAAGACTATTCCGCAATGTATGCCTATATAGGCTGTCAAATACCAATTTCACTGATTTTTTTTTTCAAAAGGTAAGGGGAGCTTGGCATTTTATATGTTTGTCTACTACAGTCCTTAGTGTGAATATCTGATTTACACATGATCACTTGGGCCTAAATCCAATCTGTTCTTCCCTAAGCATTGCATCCACTGCCTCTTTTTTCTGTGTAGTTGTAGTATTTGCAATAAAGAAGATTTTCCCTACAAAAGAGAGTAGTGTGACTCCTCTCCAGTTGTTACAGTCAGTCAGATCACCTTTTTGGGGGCAGTCTGACAATTAATCCATGTTTTCACTGGTCGAGGGGGAGGTTTTTTTCCTGAGACTTCGCTGAGCCGTTCTGCCAGTTTCATTAGTCTAGTAACGTCATGTGCGCTTAGCATTTCTGCTGTGATTGGATCATCAGCCTCGGCTTTGTTGTTTTTCAGCGTCTTGATTGCAGCTTCTGACATCTCTATTGGACCGATGTTGAGATCAGGATGATTAGCTGCTATAAAACATTGTAAGGCAATTTTGGAATGAGAAACCTCCACAAATGTTAGGGATTTGTACTAATTAAGCAGCAGTAAGAACAATTTCCTTGATCACATTGCCCTGCTAAATGACTGATGGGGGGTTATATCTTTTACCCAACACAACAGAACTACATGAAATAGAATTGTACTAAAAGACTGTATTCCTGCCTGGCACTTTCAAAACCTGCACACGTACATCACTGCTTATAAACAGATGTCTTGCAACAGCTATCACTTCTTTATTAGGTCCTGCCATTTTTTTAAAAAAAGCAACAAAATAGAGATTGACATTAGAATGTTTGTACCAGGGGGGCTTGGAAGGCCAGCTGGAGTGCAAGACTTCCTGCCCCCTGCTTCTGTGGTCGATGTGCCTCAGCCTTTAAGGAGGGAGGGTAGCGGGACCCAGGCCCTCCAACTCCACTGGGTCCCAGCCCAGGCCCTGTGTAAGTCAACCTCTGAGTAAAGGAGCTCTCAGCGGGGAGTCTATGTCCACTGCCCTGGGCTACTTCCCACTGTTGCCCCTTCAGTTTGGTGTGTAGCCCCTATAGTACAAGTTCCTGTGATGCTTGTCTCTAGTATTGCCCCCCTGGGCAGCATCCTGCTGCGGTCCCAGCTTCCTCTGGCAGGGCAGCCATATGCTTTGTGGGGTGGGAACCCCCGTCAAGATCTCACTGCTTCAGAGACCCTGGTTCCTTGTAAGCTGGGTGCTCCTAGACCTCTTTCGCTGCCTCTTTTGGCCAGGAAGACGGTGCTTGGTTCCGGTGGCTACTTCGGGTAGCAAGCTAGTGATCCTTCCCTCAGGTAGGGAAGCAGCTAACACCTCCCTCTTCAACAGTCAGCCCCGAACAGAGCAAAGCTCCCTCCTTGTCTCTCCCCTCCAGGCCTGGCACTGGCTGCAGGTGGAACGGGGCAAAGCTAGCTGGGCCCAAAGGCTCTCTTTAATCCCTTCCATGCTGATGGGCAGTTTCTCTGCTTCACCACACTGTTGTTCAAAAATCAGGACACACTTGGAATTGTGAGGAGAGGATCTGACTGCGATGGAACCGCTCAGCAACCTAGCATTTGTGCAACTGGGATTCGTTAGTACTACAGATCAAACTTGTCCTGAATGAAGGAGAGAAATCTTTGGAAAGACTCACTATCCCAGAAGAAACAACACACCAATAACAGGAGGACTCCTTCCCCAGAACATAAGTTCATTTATGCGAAGAAAGGAGAAGGTCCTTCCTCTCATTCACTTTGCTGTCATGCTTAGGCCCTGCCAGGGAAGGCGGATATGGCATTCAAGAATGTGGCAATACCTCTGAGGGAAAGAAGTGGTGCTTCCTCCTAGGGCCTTAGAGAGCTTAGCACAGCATCCAATCCTTAACTGACCCTTTGATCACGAATCCTGGACAAAGGTACAAAGACATTTAAGAAGCTAGGCCCAGAAACCACTTGGATGTTCCCTTTCATGCCCAGCACCAGCCAGAGGAGTTCTGGGAGCAGCTTTAAAGTCCCAACTTTGGGAGCCTGGAGCTCTGCACAGTACCCACAACAGAAGCAAGTCCTTCACACCTGTACCAGCCTCCTGATGTCAACAAAGCCTTCAAACTTGAACTCCTGTGACTCAGTTTTTCTCAGCTGGTTGCCTACCTGGCTCTCCTGTCAATTCCTTCTGCTATCCTCCCACTCTTTTCCTTCAATCTTTCCCTTCACAGCCTCCCTTGGGTTAAAACCTTGTGGAAACTGATGGGTGTGGATGCACCATTACATCTTAAGTAGTAATTTTTAACATTTAAGTAATAACGGTCAATAACAGGACATTTTAGAATGAGAAAAAATGTTTGTCAATCCAAAAACCAGGTAATTGACAATGAGTTTAACAGATTTCATTATGGTGAGAGACTGTCACTTGTCACAACAGGATTAAGGAATAAATAGCATTATCTTTGGCAGGCTTAGCCTTTCTTGGTTGCAAGCTCATCAGATACTGACTGTGGTGTACATGGTTGTGGTGTCAGTGATGTCTGAGGGGGACATGTGTGCAGCTAGTAGCATTGCCACATTTACCCTGCCATAATCTGAAGTCACGCTGCGTGTGCTCAGTGCTGGTGACCTCGGATGGACTGGAGTGGAGGCATTGCTTCGGTTCCCAGAACTCACTGTGCCTTTCATGTTACCGGGAAGGGTCTCCGGGTCATTGTTGTTCAGCGAAAGAGTGCTCCCCCTGAGGAGACAGGACAAACAGATCCCTGCTTTCAAAACATTGGCAACACAGCAAGTGGGAAAAATAGGAAACAAAGTTTACTAGAACTATCTTATATCATATAAACTACATGTGATCTACTGTAAGGATGGATCAGCTACAAACACCACATAGAAAGCATCTGGTGGCATGGAAGGGAAGAATTAGGTGACGGTTGGTTGGAGATATTGTCTGTATACATTGCTTGATGCATTTATTCTCAGAATTAGGAAATTTTTAAACATCTCTCTGGCATACAGCATTAATATAATCCAAGAACTATACAAGATTTGTTTTCCTGCATGTTTATTTCATAAGTACACTTATTTCCAGCAGCTGATTCATTGGTTCTGCACATGGCATTCCCCATCACACTGCCCCTTGCTTCGCAATAGAAGTTACTGCGGCATGATGGTTCTGGATACACCTGCAGATTCTTTCAGTGCCAACAGACACTTCCGGTGAGTCGGCTGGCTCAGCTGCTCCAAACCTCTCCACCTATCTGTCTGCTCCTCAAGAGGGACAATGCGCCGCACTGTCCCATTTACCTTGTACTAAGAGTTCCTGGCCTGACCGGGCTAGCAGTTCCTACATGACTCGGCTCACTAGTGAAATCACATCACATTTTTTTGCAAGCTTGCAGCCATTCAACAAACCTGACAGAAAGGAACAGCGTTCAGAATACAGGAATCAGACTATTAATACTCAACAGCGTTATCATCTCTAAATGGGCACCGATACAGTAACCCAAGTCCCTGCCAGGAGGAAAACCTGATCACAGAAGATCCTGGGATAACAATAAAAAGGTGACGGAAGGAAAACTGAACTGAATTGACATTTTCACCCACATAAACAAAATGTCACTAGCCTGCTTAATAAATCTTCAGGGGTCTGTTGGAGTTCCCTTCATGCTAGACACGACACATGAGGGACACCTTTGCTTGGTTCATCCCGTCATATCATGTTTTGAATAACTGCACTGAAAACCCCTTTTGCCACATTGGAGACTTTTATAAGAGCTGCTGCTGAACTGAGGAACAAAATTCTTGACTGTGACAGCTCATGTCCCTCTAGTAACTTAAGTTAGAATACAGATTCATGAGACCAGTGTTGTATTCAGACTGAACATATCCTATTTGGAGAGTTTAATACCCCTTAATAAGAAAAACACTTTGATGACTTATCTGTGAATGTAAGACTAAAATACTCTGCCACCCCAAAGAAAATTAAATATTTTAGGAACAGCAAGGAGGTGACCGGTGTGTACTGAAAACCCCTGGATTTTAGTTCAGTGATGACTCCATTATCTTGACGTGTTTGTGAAAAGCTCAGATCAAAGAATAATGTTTAGGGTTCTCTCCCAACCACCTCCCCTCTCCCCACTGCTTATATAAAGACCTGACTCAGTACTATTAGGAAAGAAAGCTAAAATTATTCTGTGTCAACTGTGTTCCAGTGTCACTGTTGGGTTTGGATTCTCAGACCTCCCAACTTTCAAACTTGCAATACAAAATAACCAGAATGCGGAACACTTGGGTTTTGTTGAATGTTGCACCATAACTGAAAGATTGTAATGGATTTTAAACTATAAAACCTGTTCTTTAGGATGTTTTCTCACTATAGGAATTAAAAATAAAAGTTGTTCAAAAAAAAAGCTAGAGAAACAAATTCCATAATGTGTAACCATAAGAACACCTATGTGCATCATCAACCGGATTTGAAACAAGGACTTTCAGACACGCAACACAGACCTCTGCTACTTGAGCATATTTTCTCCTTTACTTCTGTTTGGGTCAACTGCTAGAGGGGAATGCGACAAAACAAAAAAAATTCGTTTACAAAACTATTTGCTAGACAGTGATGAAACACTGAGAATCAGGATTTGTTGATTCTGTTCCTGGCTCTGGGAATATGTCTACATGGAGTCAGAAGGTGTAATTTCCAGCTTGAGAAGACATACCAATGCTAGCTCTAATCAAGCTAGTGTGCTAAAAACAGAAGCACAGTCACTGTGGTGCAGGCAAGCAAGAGGGCCCAAACATGCACCTAGGCAGGGCCGTCTTTGGAGTGGGGGGTGCAGGCCCTGGACAAATCATCCTCCACCGGCTTGGGAGCCTTGCTCTGCATCAGCGACAGTTGGGGGGCCAGCTGCACTGCAGCACCCCTTACACTCCTAGTTCCTGCATCTATGTCTTCCGGGACCAAGCACGCCGGCCAATCACACTGGCCTGCAGGGCCCCCCAAAGCGCAGGGCCTGGAGCGGTCGCCCTGATTGACCCTACCCAAGGGACAGCTCTGTACCGAGGGTCTTGGATAAGATCGTGCTCAGGCGGCTAAACTGTCCCACTGCTCACACAACCATGGCTACACTTCTGTTTTAGCATGCTACCTCGAATAGAGCTCACAGGAGTATGTCGACTCAAGGCAGAAATTACACGTACCAGCACCAGTGTAGACATACCCTGGGAAGGGAGGCAGTCCTGCAGTTATTACCAACGTGTTAGCCAAGCACATAGATTGCTGTTCATTCAGTCTGAAAGGGCAGCGTGGCTAAGTAAATGAGATTTAGGTCTCCATTTTGAAGACCTTGGTTCTTTTACCATTTATGCTAGAAGTGACCTTCCGCAGCCTCGTACTGAATTGTCAAATACCCATGTATCTTTGTTGGGGTGGGGTAAGCCAGTGGAAGAAGGGAGCTCATGACATTCTGGCTCTCAGACCGGTGCACCTTTCCCTAAACCGAAGGGGGGTGGAGTGAGAGTATATTCACATTCTTTTCTTCCTTCCCTTTTGTTAAATACTGTTTTTTATTTATTTTTTATTTCATTTGATTCTACATTTTCTTTCACATATAGTGCCATTCCCCCTTCCCCCGCACGACCTGTTCTGTCCTTCCGATATATTTTGTACCCCAGAATGACTGTGTCCCAATCCACCCCACAATGATTGTGTCCTCACTCCACCAGGTTTCTGTGATGCCTATTATATCAATATCCTCCTTTAACATGAGGCACTCTAGTTCACCCATCTTATTATTTAGACTTCTAGCATTTGTGTACAAGCACTTTAAAAACTTGTCACTGTTTATTTGTCTGCCCTTTTCTGATGTGTCAGCCTCTTTATGTGAATGTTTCTCATCTGATCTGGCCCATACTTTATCCTCTTCCATCCCCTCCTCCTAACTAAAACCTAGAGAATCTCTATCGATAGACTCTCCTCTAAGAGAAGTCTCTGTCTGATCCATGTGCGCCTCTGCAGCAATCACCCTCCCCCGTCTCTTAGTTTAAAAACTGCTCTTTGCAATTCCAAGCAGATGTATAGGATGGTTAAGAGAGACTTTGATGCTATTTTTAACAATTAGTATTTAACTCTTTAAATTAACAGAGTATACATAATAAATGTACCTTATGTATGTGGCATTGTTACTTTTTTAATCTGATGAGCTATGAAGAAGATACTATACTGTAAGCATCAACATGAGCTGCTCCCTAGTCATTCCAGACACCACTATCTCAATTAATTCAACCTTTCCTGTAGGCAGTGAGGTAATTCAGTCATCCAGAGTCCCTCCTGAACACACAGGCATGTAAAGATGTGCCTTTAGTAGCTCTATTGATAGAAGTCACTGATTTGGATGGTGAGGCTGAGATGATGGAAGAGGTGAAAATTGCCATGCTGAATCAACACTGATTGAAGAAATCCTGAATCTTGCCTAGGGCCGAGGCCACTATGTGATGTTTAGACCCACTTACAACCCACCAGAGCATTCCTAATGCCCATGGCCTGCTTCAACACAATATACGAATGGCCAATTCATTAGCATTTTGTTGTCATGTTTACATCATTTTAGTTTACATAAGTGTATAAATAGACAATACTGTACATAAAAACAACTTGTCTAAATACATATAAAACAAGCTGAATTTAAAATATAAATCAATACAGATGACTTTAAATCTTATTAAAATATGTAAAATTTGTTTGGCCCACACAAAGTTGTGCTCAGGTTCATGTGGCCCTCCTGTGTAATAAGGTTGGGCACCGTTATTTTAGATGACGCCCGAAGGGGAAAGTACTTTTGAAGGTTCTGATGAGTACCTGTAAGTTTGCCCTCTCTCTCTCTCTCTCTAAGGGTATGTCTATCCTGCAGGTGAAGGTGAAATTGCAGCCCAGCAGGCATACTCATGCTAGCTTTCACCTGGCCAGAACAGCTAGCTATAGCAGTGTAGACATGCCATCATGGGCTAGAAACCAGACCAGAAGTCTGCTCGAGGTTCTGGACACGTGCTCTGGTTACTAGCTTGTGCTGCCACACCTACACTACCTTTGCCACCCATGATTAAAGATAGCACAGGTATGCCTACTCATGCTACAATCACACCTTAACTTGCACCGTAGACAGTCTACGGCTACATCTACACTACGAGCTCAGGGTGTAATTCCCTTGCTAGTGTACACGTTCCCACATTAGCTCTGACTGAGCTAGTACAAGTATGAATGGTAGTGTAGCCACAGAAGCACGGGTTACAGCAGAACAGGGACAGTTTAGCCATGCTGAGCACATATCCATCAGTTTCAGGCAGATTTGTACTTGGCCTGGCTAATCCATGCCTCTACAGCCACTATCCCTGTGACCACAACTACCCTGCTACTTATACGCATAATAGCTCAATGGGAGTTAGTGCGAGTATCTGTACTTACAAGCAGGGGAATTACACGCCTAGCTCGTAGGCCTAGACATAGCCGAAGCTTTTGTACCATGCTCACTGCGGCGTATCTGAATACCCACTGCAAAGTCTATTCTGCCTGCTTTGCAAAACACATACTACAGAAGGGAATTTTAATGAACTGGGTGATCTAATTGCTGTTCTATCTTTGCATCGTACCAATGCTAAACAGTAAGACAGATTCTTGAAAGCAAAGCTCTCTGTCACCCCAAACCTTCCAGTTAAGCAGAAAAAAAATACAGGTACAAAACAAAAAAGAAACAGCAAAGAGCCCACATCTGTTTTAATAAAACTTCAAGGCACAAATCTTGGCTGTGTACCAAAGATCCAATTACCTAAAGGAAACTTTTGGATTCTAGACAAGAGTTGACTTTAAGGTTGGCCTGGCTAATGAGATCTGTTCAGAGTGGATAAAGGCAGATTGGGAGAGTTCAGGGAGATTGTAAACATCAATCTTTCACCTCCTGAAGTACAATTAATAATTATAGTCAATAAATCAAAAGCCAGGAGGGAAATAAATTGCTTATTTAAATAACAGGACTCATCTGTAATACATCAATTATGATTATGTTCTTTTCACCTAATACCATTCACAATGAACTTGTCATAATGCTGCCAAGGAGATGAATATTCAAGCTGCTGTTCATTTAATTGGCTTGGAAGTTTTGTATTTGAAAAAGCTACCATTTATGTTTATTCCTGGAAGAATATAAATATTGTTGCGGTTTTTTCCCCATCATCTGGTACCAGATTTTCAATAGAACTTAGGTCTTATTTCACACACCAAATTAACTGGCCAGATCTTAAAATCTATGAACGTTGAAGGCCAGAAGAAACCATTATGATCATTCAGTTTGAACTCTTGCATAACACAGGCCCAAGAACCTCACACAATAATTTCTACATGAAGTCCATAATTTCTGATTCAGCTATAGCACATCTTTTAGAAAGACATCCAGTCGTGACTTAAAGACCTCAAGTGAAGGACAATCCACTATGTACCCTGGTAGGTTGTTCTAATGATTAATTACCCTTGCTGGTAAAAATTTGCACCTTCTTTCTATTCTGAATTTGTCTAATTTCAGCTCCCAACCACTGGATTTCATTATGCGTTTTTCTGTTTACAATGGAGTAAAAAGTGGTGCTGCTCTGCAGTGCCATCTTCAGGGCCCCGGCTGGTACTGCAGGACCTCCCACCTGAGTCTGCAAGGGTCTGCGGCCTATAGCCTGTGCTGTAACTCTGCATCAGTCTCTAAACAGTCATGTTACAAAACAGCAACTCAGGATTTGGCTGTCTGTGCCTTAAGACAGAGAGGAGGAAAAAAAGAATCTGAAATGCAAGTACTTATTTGCAGTGCTCAGAATCATAGAATATCAGGGTTGGAAGGGACCTCAGGAGGTCATCTAGTCCAACCCCCTGCTCAAAGTAGGACCAGCACCAACTAAATCATCCCAGCCAGGGCTTTAAAAACCTCTAAGGGTGGAGATTCCATCACCTCCCTACATAACCCATTCCAGTGCTTCACCACCCTCCGAGTGAAATAGTGTTTCCTAATATCCAACCTAGACCTCCCCCACTGCAACTTGAGACCATTGCTCCTTGTTCTGTCATCTGCCACCACTGAGAACAGCTGAGCTCCGTCCTCTTTGGAACCCCCCTTTAGGTAGTTGAAGGCTGCTATCAAATCCCCCCTCACTCTTCTCTTCTGCAGACTAAACAGGCCCAGTTCCCTCAGCCTCTCGTCACAAGTCATGTGCCCCAGCCCCCCAGACATTTTTGTTGCCCTCCGCTCGACTCTCTCCAATTTGTCACCATCCTTTCTGTAGTGGGGGGACCAAAACTGGACAAAATACTCCAGATGTGGTCCCCCCCAGCGCTGAATAGAGGGGAATAATCACTTCCCTCGATCTGCTGGCAATGCTCCTACTAATGCAGCCCAATATGTCATTAGCCTTCTTGGCAACAAGGGCAGACTGCTGACTCATATCCAGCTTCTTGTCCACTGTAATCTCCAGGTCCTTTTCTGCAGAACTGCTGCTTAACCAGTCAGTCCCCAGCCTGTAGCAGTGCATGGGATTCTTCCGTCCTAAGTGCAGGACTCTGCACTTGTCCTTGTTGAATCTCATCAGATTTCTTTTGGCCCAATCCTCCAATTTGTCTAGGTCACTCTGGACCCTATCCCTACCCTCCAGCATATCTACCTCTCTACCCAGCTTAGTGTCATCCGCGAACTTGCTGAGGGTGCAATCCCTCCCATCATCCAGATCATTAATAAGATGTTGAACAAAACCGGCCTCAGGACCGACCCCTGGGGTACTCCACTGCCAACTAGACGTCGAGCCATTGATCACTACCTGCTGAGCCTGACAATCTAGCCAGCTTTCTATCCACCTTATAGTTCCTAGGTCAAGGCCCTGGCCTGGGCTTGGGTTAGCCCTGAGGAGCTATTCCTCTGTCCCAGTCTCACCCAGCTCTGCCCCTGACCAAAAGCAGGCATTCCTTCTTTAACTGGCCTTCTGGTTCTTCACTGGTGAATATTTCTCTTGGCCCTTCTAGGCCTCTGGAAGACTGTTGTGTTGGTCACCTGGTCTGAGTGGATTTTCCTTGGGCAACAAGTGTCAAGGTGCTGATGCTTCCAGCAGGATTCAGAGACGGTCTGAGAGACCCCCATCCCAATCAGATGCTGAAGTCTTTTAGCAATCTGGCAGCAGGTTCTCAATTGGAGCAATGTGTCATAGGCCCCTGAGATACGAGAATTTACAGCAGTTGATTATGTGCCCCCTTACCCTTATTGTGAGGGCTGAGCGCTACAAAATCAAGTGGTTTCTCACTGCTTGTTTGGAATTACCATCACAGTACACCAGGGGGCTGTAGGCCTTGCCCAGCACCATCAAACAGCCAGAAAAACTCACTGCTTAACAAAAAATTAATAATAATTTTTAAAAGTACTTTCACACATACTCTGTTCATTCTGTTGCCTTTTTATGGAACGAGTCTTGCGGTATATTAAGAAAACATGTTACAGAGCAGTGGGATCAATTGCTCTCATTAGCTAATGAGGACAGAACAAGCAGTAAGGAGCAGCACAGAAAATTTACTTACAGTTGCATAACTGTTCTTGTTATTAATAGAACAAACTCCTCTGGGAGACTATGGAATTCCCATCACTTCACATATTCAAAGCTATGTGTAACACTGATCTATTACAGATAGCTCAGGGATAATTAAATTATTTTTTCCATGGTATGAGGGATGGATTTGACCCCACTAGGCCAACCCACGTGATTTAAGGATACCAGCATAGGAGTTGGCAGCAGACCATTCTTAGTGAAAGCCCTGGACACTGGAATTAGCTCCACCCTTTGCCCACCAGAGTTAATGTTGGTGAGCACGGTGTATTTCCACTTGTGGGAAGTAAGGAAAACAAACCCATCCAAGTTTCAGAGTAACAGCCATGTTAGTCTGTATTCGCAAAAAGAAAACGAGTACTTGTGGCACCTTAGAGACTAACCAATTTATCTGAGCATGAGCTTTCGTGAGCTACAGTTCACTTCATTGGATGCATACTGTGGAAACTGCAGAAGACATTATATACACAGAGACCATGAAACAATACCTCCTCCCACCCCACTCTCCTGCTGGTAATAGCTTATCTAAAGTGATCATCAAGTTGGGCCATTTCCAGCACAAATCCAGGTTTTCTCACCCTCCGCCCCCCCCCTCCCCCAAACTCACTCTCCTGCTGGTAATAGCCCATCCAAAGTGACCACTCTCTTTAAAATGTGTATGATAATCAAGGTGGGACATTTCCAGCACAAATCCAGGTTTTGTCACCCCCCCCACCCCCCTCCAAAAACCACACACACAAACTCACTCTCCTGCTGGTAATAGCTTATCCAAAGTGATCACTCTCCTCACAATGTGTATGAAAATAAAGGTGGGCCATTTCCAGCACAAATACAGGTTTTCTCACCCCCCCACCCCCATGCACACACAAACTCACTCTCCTGCTGGTAATAGCTCATCCAAAGTGACCACTCTCCCTACAATGTGCATGATAATCAAGGTGGGCCATTTCCAGCACAAATCCAGGTTTTCCCATACACTCCCCCCACACACACACACACAAACTCACTCTCCTGCTGGCAATAGCCCATCCAAACCGACCACTCTCCTTACAATGTGCATGATAATCAAGGTGGGCCACATGGCCCCACAGTATGCCAACATTTTTATGGCTGATTTAGAACAACGCTTCCTCAGCTCTCGTCCCCTAATGCTCCTACTCTACTTGCGCTATATTGATGACATCTTCATCATCTGGACCCATGGAAAAGAAGCCCTTGAGGAATTCCACCATGAAATTCAGCCATAAAAATGTTGGCATACTGTGGGGCCATGCGGGTACCCATAGCAGTGCCGCTGATCTGAAGGTATACATTGTCCCCAAATGTAAAATAGTTATGGGTAAGGACAAAGTCGTGAGGAATTCCACCATGATTTCAACAATTTCCATCCCACCATCAACCTCAGCCTGGTCCAGTCCACACAAGAGATCCACTTCCTGGACACTACAGTGCTAATAAACAATGGTCACATAAACACCACCCTATACCGGAAACCTACTGACCGCTATGCCTACCTACATGCCTCCAGCTTTCACCCTGACCACACCACATGATCCATTGTCTACAGCCAAGCTCTGCGATACAACCGCATTTGCTCCAACCCCTCAGACAGAGACAAACACCTACAAGATCTCTATCAAGCATTCTTGCAACTACAGTGCCCACCTGCGGAAGTGAAGAAACAGATTGATAGAGCCAGAGGAGTTCCCAGAGGTCGCCTACTGCAGGACAGGCCTAGCAAAGAGAATAGCGGAACGCCGCTGGCCGTCACCTTCAGCCCCCAACTAAATCCCCTCCGGCACATTATTGGGGATCTGCGGCCTGTCCTGAGGGATGACCCAATACTCTCACAAATCTTGGGAGTCAGGCCAGTCCTTGCCTGCGGGCGGCCCCCCGGTCTGAAGCAAATGCTCACCAACAACCACATACCACACAACAGAGCCACTAACCCAGGAACCTATCCTTGCAACAAAGCCCATTGCCAACTGTGCCCACATATCTATTCAGGGGACACCACCAAAGGGCCTACTAACATCAGCCACACTATCAGAGGCTCGTTCACCTGCACATCCACCAGTGTGATATATGCCATCATGTGCCAGCAATGCCCCTCTGCCATGTACATTGGTCAAACTGGACAATCTCTACGTAAAAGAATAAATGGACACAAATCAGATGTCAAGAATTATAACATTCATAAACCAGTCGGAGAACACTTCAATCTCTCTGGTCACGCAATCACAGACATGAAGGTCGCTATCTTACAACAAAAAAAACTTCAAATCCAGACTCCAGCGAGAAACTGCTGAATTGGAATTAATTTGCAAATTGGATACTATTAATTTAGGCTTAAATAGACACTGGGAATGGCTAAGTCATTATGCAGGGTAGCCTATTTCCCCTTGTTTTTTTCTGCCCCCCCCCGCCCCCCCCCCCCCCGACGTTCTGGTTAAACTTGGATTTATGCTGGAAATGGCCCACCTTGATTATCTTGCACATTGTAAGGAGAGTGGTCCGTTTGGATGGGCTATTGCCAGCAGGAGAGTGAGTTTGTGTGTGTGGGGGGGAGGGGTGGGAAAACCTGGATTTGTGCTGGAAATGGCCCACCTTGATTATCATGCACATTGTAGGGAGAGTGGTCGCTTTGGATAAGCTATTATCAGCAGGAGAGTGAGTTTTTGTGTGTGTGTTTTTTTGAAAAAAGGGGGTGAGGGGGGTGAGAAAACCTGTATTTGTGCTGGAAATGGCCCACCTTGATTTTCATACACATTGTGAGGAGAGTGATCACTTTGGATAAGCTATTACCAGCAGGAGAGTGGGGCGGGAGGAGGTATTGTTTCATGGTCTCTGTGTATATAAAGTCTTCTGCAGTTTCCACAGTATGCATCCAATGAAGTGAACTGTAGCTCACGAAAGCTCATGCTCAAATAAATTGGTTAGTCTCTAAGGTGCCACAAGTCCTCCTTTTCTTTTTGCGAAACCCATCCAAGTGTTCAAGGGCTACTGTATATATGTTTTGAGTTGCTAAACAATATTGGAAATTTCCATTTGAGCATTAAGTGAAATTACACTATTTTTCAACCCACATCATAAGATTTCTAGGCAGGTGAAACAATCAACACTGAGTGAAAACAATTTGCATCCACCATAATTTATCAAATAAGAAAAGTAGTAGATATCAGCTGGCCAAATTCTGGCTTTATTTTTGCACATTACAAAATCTGCATTCAAAATATGGGCATCACGTTATTTATACTCAACAGTATTACTATTTGTAAATGGGCAATAACTGAGGCCTCTTACACCAGAAAAACTGATCAAGGAATTCAGTTAGATATAATCAGAATAATTATGGAAAGACTATGGAAGTGAACCATTTTAAGAGCTCATCTGACATTTTGCCCAAGTTAGATATTGCTGTCAGCTTTATGCTTGACTGACTACAGGCTCTGTTTTGCAAGGTGCTGAGCAGAGCTCGCCAAAATAATTGACCAAAAAGGACAAAATTTTCCTGAAAAATGTTGACTTTTTCAACCAGCTCTAGTAGTGCTGAGTACTCAAGAGTGCAAAGGGCTACACAGGACTGTTCAGCGCCTTTCTGGATCAAGCTCTGAGCTATCATCAGACTTCGCTGTCCCTTACCTGTCAGAACAGGGAGTTGACCTGATACTGCGTAAACTTTGGGCATCAGCGTCCGAACTGCTGCTTCTTCCACCTTCAGCTTTCACATTGGCAATTTCTCCTTTGGTCACTGCCCTGATGGCCTTCCTGAGGAGCATAAATTAAAAAAAATAAAACAGGGTGAAAATGTAAAGCACACAACAGTTAAACCAATGTTGCTTTTGTGAGATCTTTCCTGTTAGAAAAGAGAGAAGGCAATGGCTCTGATAGCACCATGCTGTGCTTCTAGTGGATGTGTTTTGAGTATTGCTGAGGTCAAAAATGGAAGAGGCAGTCACAGGTTTAGAAAAAGGCTCACCTATCTCTCTCACTCACATAAATAATAATAGTGCCATGTATATTACAGTAGCACTCAAAGCATGCCAGGAGTTGTACCAACACATAAGACGATACAGAGCCAGCCCCAAAGAGCTTAAGAACTAAAAAGGAAAAAAAAACAGAGGCGGAAAGGGGCATGATTAA
Source organism: Caretta caretta (assembly GCF_965140235.1). Classification (NCBI taxonomy): domain Eukaryota; kingdom Metazoa; phylum Chordata; order Testudines; family Cheloniidae; genus Caretta; species Caretta caretta. Next base: position 152,650,567 of record NC_134206.1, on the reverse strand, counting down.
CGCCCTACTCGAACAGCAGGATGATTGTCAAATAATTGCGGCTGAGTTGCGGACAAGACATGGAAAATTCTGGAAAAGTAATAATAGACCTATATTAATTGCAGTAATTTGGAAAAGTCAGAGAAGACCTATTTGTTAAAGAAAAAATTGCTGGAACTATATAAACACTCAAGTATTACATTATGCCTTCTAATTTTTTTTTTGATAACCATACATTTTGCTGCAACTATATTACAATCTTTAATGTACAGGGCTGACAGCGGGAGCACAGCCAGGCTCCTGCTGTCATCCCCGGGCGGCTGATAAAATTGCAGTGGATGCCTAATATTGTGGGATCTTCAATTCTTGCAATATTGTGAATTAAATAGGGCCTTAGGTATGACATTCAATCAATGTGGTCAGAGTGACAACCTCAGCTAGTAGTAGTTCTGATGGCACGTTAGTTAGTTTGGTTTCCTTTTTATTTGTTGGGGGTGTAATAGGTGGGTAATGAGATAAGAAAGGAGAGAAGCAAGAAGGGATAAGTTTGCGAGAATGAGAAAAGAATGGGACGATGGCATAAAGTAAAGCAGACAGAAAAGGAGGAGATGATGAAAAGGGGAAGTGGAAGAGTCCTGTGTTGTGACTGGAGCAGAGTTTTATCATTCCCTCCCACCTCCAAGAGCCCAAGTAAAGATGTCTGGGTGATGTCAGGAATCTGAGGGTCTGAAGCTGGCTCCCGCTGTGGGCTGCTAAGGCACCTTAGTTAAATTTACTGACGGAGACTATACATTATATATTAGCTGTGTTGCAATAACAGATGTAATTGTTTCCATGGCTTTTCAAAAAGCTGTGTAAAATGACTCTTGGCAATTGTAGGAAGTGCTTTGCTCTGATCTTCCAGTTATAAGATCAATCTCCCATAATCAGATCAATCTCCCATAATCAGTGACAGAAATATACTGCAGAACTGTTTATCACAGAGGGTGACTTCTTGGTAAGCTAATACTCCTTTTTTCCCCTCTTCTGGCCCTCTTAGATAGCTGCTAGATGCACACTCAGCAAACTGACAGACAGGCCGAGCGTCTTCAAGGAGAGAAGACTGTCCAAGATAAAAGGGATCTCAGAGCTTCTGGAGGTAAGCTACTGTTGACAGCAGATGGAGAATCACTTCCATTTGGCAGCATAGCACTTCCTTGTAGAGAGCTTCCTGCTGCTAAGGATGGACTGTACCTGTTCAGAGCACAACCTCTCTCTAAGCACCAAATGGAGGGAGGGTGGGTTTGGATGGTTGGTTCTGCCCCCTGTTCTGAGACAGTAAGTTCAGGAACAGGTACATACATATGAATGGGCGAAAGGCCACCAAATTGTCTTGGCCACCAAGGTGCCACCAGGATTATTGTTGCCTTGTCTTCCTTTGACCTTCTTGAAGACATGGGATAATAGATATATATTAGCGGACCTGACCACTGTACCAGAAAGGCATTCTCCTGGAGTTACGCCTATGGGTACTCAGGAGCTGTAGGCATTTCTAGTTTGCTTGGGTTGTAAAGAGGTCCCGCAATGGGAAACCCCACTGCCAGAAAATGTACTGCATCACAGAAGAATGGAGCTCCCACTTGTAATCCTGGTGGAAATACCTGCTTAGGTTGTCTGCTAAGGTGTCCATTCCTTCCAGGAGGTGTGCTGCTAAGGAGGTTATCCAATGCCAGATCCACCAGTTCCAGAGCATGACTGCTTCCATGCCGAGGGGCAGACTTTGTTTCTTCCTGTTTGTTTATACAAAATACAGTAGTCATGTTGTCTGACATCATTTAGACATGTGTGGACTGGATGAAGGGTAGGAACCTCTTGTATGCTTCATGCACTCCTGAGAAGTCTGATGCATAGTTTGGATTCTTGCAGAGTCCAGGATCCCTGAGCAATATAGTCCTCCAGGTGCACTCCCCAGCCCAGAAGAGAAGCATCCGTTATGAGTGTCTTTGTGGGTGGTGATGGGGGGAACATAGGAATCCCTATGAAAACAGTCTCTTTCGTTTCCCACAAAGTGAGAGATGTGAGGATGTTTGGAGGAAGTGAAACTCCTTTGTCCAGGGCAGCTGTGCTTGGCAGCCTCGATTGTCCATAACCATGCCAGGAGGCACCAGAGGTGGAGCCTCACAAAGGATGTCACTTAGGTGCAGGCAGCCACGTGACCTAGAGGGACCATGTCGGACAGGACTGCCATCTGGGGGCTGAGTCAGAGCTGGGTGATGATGTCCCTCAACATGTGGACTCCGTCCAGTGGTAAGTATGCTTTGGGTATGTAAGTATGCTCTAGATTTCACTAAGAAGCCGAAGGGGAAAACTCTGTAGTGAAAGTGATCGTGGTGCACCGTAAAGCGCGGGCCTCGCTTGTGAGCTGGATGAATGTCTATATGAAAATATGCATCCTCCAAGTCAAGGGCCACAAGTCAGTCACCTTCATTTAGGGATGGGATTATTGAGGCCAAGGTGCTCATCCTGAATTTTGAATGACGTATAAAAACATCAGTTTGTCTGAGGTCCAGGATTGGTCTCCAGACCTTCTTCCTTTTGGGTACAAGGAAATATCTTGAACAACAACCCTTGTCCCTATGTTGAGAAGGCATAAACTCTACTGCCCACAGCGGAATTAAAGAGTTCACCTCCTGTTTGAGATACCTCTTGTGAAGAGGGCTGGGGAGGGGCATTTTGGAGAAGGAGTAGAAAAGAGTTCTATGGTGAGGCCTATCAAGATTTTCTCTAGGACCCCTCTGTCCAATGTGATATGGTGCCACTTTGGAAGGGAATGGGACAGGCATCCCATCAAAATACCTTTTCCACGGGAGGCTGGGATTGAAGAGAGGAAAGTAGTGGTGCACTGTGACTGCCATGCTGTACATGTGTCACTTCCTAGGGAGCTCAAAGGCCCTTTGATCATAGATGGGCTGAGAGCCAGGACAGTGTCTATGAGTTCCTCCTGTGCACCAGGATATATATCCCTAAGAAGTGGAGAGCTGCACAAGACTCTTCAAGGGAATGAAGTGCCTCATCTTTCCCTCGCTGAACAGGTTGTTACCCTTGAAGAGGAGATCTTTTACTGTTGTCTGGACCTCCTTGGGGAAACCTGAGGATTGCAGCCAGGAGGCCTAACTCATCATGACCAATGTTGTCATATCTGCTGCATCAAGCAACGCTTGCAGGGACAATCTATCAACCAATTTCCCCTTCTCAAGGCCTGCCTGGAATTGGAGACCGCACTCCTATAGCAGCTTATTAGCTAACTCCAACAGCTTGGACATCAATACTTGGTAATTCACTATATGAAATAAAAAGCTAGATGATGAAAAATTCTTTCTGCCAAAGAGATCCAGCCTCTTGGCATCCTTGACTGAAGGGGTGGACCTAGGCTGGTGCAGCATGCTGCCTTCCATGACAGTCTGGACCATGAAAGAGTTCGGATTTGGGTGAGAGAACAAATATTCTGCCTCTTTGATGGAACAAAGAAATTTTTGTCTGCCCTTTTTGGGAGAGTGGCACAAGTGGCTGGAGTGTACCCCACCACCTTAGCAGCTGCCAATATGGCGTCATTACCAGGAAATGCCACCTTGTCCGGAGAATGTCCAGGAGCTTATGAGTTGGATCTTGGACCTCCTCCAGGGGGATCTCACCGGTTTCTGCAATCTTCCTTATAAGGTCTTGTTACTGTCTATAGTCATCTAGTGGCAAGAGTTAGGCTGGTGCCACTCCCTCATCTGGAGAGGAGGAAGAAGAAAGTGCTATCGGTGGATGCAGCGGTACCAGCTGGTCCTCTTCCTCAAAACACTCCTGGGGGGACTCAGGCTCGTGGCTTGAAGGTAACCTCTGTTAAAAGCATTGCCCAGTCTGGGACTCTAAAGTAAGGATGCCCGAAGCCTCAGTATGGCTCCTGGCAGGGGATCATACGGATGGGGGACAGTCCCGTGGGGAATACCACTTGTCCCTATACCAATAATGTGCTCAGTAAGAATGTGGAGGCATTCAGGGGGCTCTGAAAGCCCTGTCAGGGCTCATCTCATGTCTCAGGACCATGGGTGGAACCACTGGCCCCAATTCTTGTTCGTCAGTGGAGCTGGGCAACTCCTGTTCCCCTAATGGAGCTGATGGTACCATTTTGCCCTGTGATGTTGTGGCTGGTAGAACGAACCAGCAGCTGGTGTACAGAAGGTGTTGGAGCCTCTACACCATGGCTGGTATTCAGAACCAGCAAAGGCCGTGCCATCATTGTACGGTTGTCCCTGGGCACTACGGGGTCTGAAAGAATCAGTCACTCTGGATTGGTGTAGATCAGAAGGTCGTCAAGAAAGGGATATGCAGGTCTAACGGGTGGAGAGTGTGAGGGTCTCTGATTTCTGGGTCGATCCCCCCCATGCAGTTTTGTGCAAGGCGTCTTCTTGCAGCGTAGTGCAGAAGGTGAATGGTCTCTTCTCTCTTTCGGTGGTGCAGGGATCAGTCACACCCCTTGTATTGATGGTTTCAAAGCACTCAGCTCTCAGTAGCATCGGTGCCACATGCTTCCCGTGAGCTATAGACACACTCACACCTGGGTGTGGAGTCTCACTTGGTACCGAGGGTAGGGGAGAAGCAGTCCTCTTCTTAAAGGACTTGTGAGGCAATTTATCCCTCTTCTTACGGGGGTGTTAATCCTTACCCGTCTCATGCCTCCACTTAGATAATGTCAGGCACTGCGGCTCTCAAACCCAGGCCCATGGGGTTGCCAAACAAAAGCCTTACTCTCCGTGCCACCATGCTGCAAGCTGAGATTAGGGAACCACAACTAATGCCCCACCACCAGAGACTACATCCACTGACTCAGCAAGGTCAGATGACTAGCAACAGACTGCTGATTGCACACCACCAGGCATAAAGCTGCCTGTTCCTGTCCCACCTCTTGTCTGAGCAATTAGTTGCTAGGCCTGCTTGTGCCCAGACCCCTGAGACCAATTTACTGCCTCCTTGCCTGATTACTGGTCCTCGTTACTGTTCCATTAAGTACTCGCAGAGTCAGAACTCCCGCAACTGTCTGGTCCAAGGGGGAAAGAAATGGCAGATTGCACACTTGGAGGAATGTCTGTTTCCTGAGACAGTACAGGCAGCTCTTGTGAAGGTCACTGATTGGGAAGACTTGGCAGCAGGCCAGACAGAGCTAAAAGCCTGGAACCATGGGCATACTAAGAGCCCCAAATGGTAGGAAACCCCTAAGCTTCAAACTATCTACTAACACTAACAGCTAACTAGTAGGGCTGTCAAGCGATTAAAAAATTAATCACTAATAATTGCATGATTAAAACAATTAATCACACTGTTAATAAAAGAATATCATTTATTTAAATATTTTTGGATCTTTTCTACATTTTCAAATATACCGATTTCAATTACAACACAGAATACAAAGTGTACAGTGCTCACTTTATATTTATTTTTTATTACAAATATTTGTGCTGTAAAAATATTTTTCAATTCACCTCATACAAGTACTGGAAATTCACCTCATATAAGTACTGTAATTCAATCTCTTTATCATGAAAGTTGAATTTACAGATGTAGAATTATGTACAAAAAATAACAGCACTCAAAAATAAAACAATGTAAAACTTTAGAGCCTACAAGTCCACTGAGTCCTATTTCTTGTTCAGCCAATCACTCAGACAAACAAGTTTGTTTACATTTGCGGGGGATAACGTTGCCTGATTCTAGTTTACAATGTCACCTGAAAGTGAGAACAGGCATTCACATGGCATTGTTGTAGCTGGCATCACAAGATACTTACATGCCAGATGTGCTAAAGATTCATATGTCCCTTCATGCTTCAACCACCATTCCAGAGGACATGCGTCCATGCTGATGACAGGTTCTACTCGATAACGATCCAAAGCAGTGTGGACCGACGCATGTTCATTTTCATTATCTGAGTCAGATGCCACCAGCAGAAGGTTGATTTTCCTTTTTGGTGGTTTGGGTTCTGTAGTTTCCGCATCAGAGAGTTGCTCTTTTAAGACTTCTGAAAGCATGCTTCTCACTTCGTCCCTCTCAGATTTTGGAAGGCATTTCAGATTCTTAAACCTTGGGTCAGGTGCTATAGCTATCTTTAGAAAGCTCGCATTGATATCTTTTTTATGTTTTGTCAAATCTGCAGTGAAAGTGTTCTTAAAACGAACAACATGCTGGATCATCATCTGAAACTGCTAGAACATGAAATACATGGCAGAACGCGGGTAAAACACAGAGCAGGAGATGTGCTATTCTCCCTCCAAGGAGTTCAGTCACAAATTTAACGAACCCATTATTTTTTTAACGAGCAGCATCAGCATGTCCTCCGGAAAGGTGGACGAAGCACGAAGTGGCCCTACGAATGTTTAGCATATCTGGCATGTGAATACCTTGCAACGCCGGCTACAAAATTGCCATGCAAACATCTGTTCTCACTTTCAGGTGCCATTGTAAATAAGAAGCGGGCAGCATTATGTCCTGTAAATGTAAACAAACTTGTTTGTCTTAGTGATTGGCTGAACAAGAAGTAGAATTGAGTGGACTTGCAGGATCTAAAGTTTTGCATTGTTTTGTTTCTGAGTGCATTTATGTAACAAAAAATATCTACATTTGTAAGTTGCACTTTCACGATAAAGATTCCATTACGGTACTTGTATGAGGTGAATTGAAAAATACTATTTCTTTTGTTTATAATTTTTACAGTCCAAATATATGTAATACAAATAATAATATAAAGTAAGCACTGTACACTTTGTATTCTGCATTGTAATTGAAATCAATATATTTGAAAATGTAGAAATATATCCCAAAATATTTAATAAATTTAAATTGGTATTCTGTTGTTTAGCAGTGCAATTAAAACTGTGATTAATCAGGATTAATGTTTTAAATCACGATTAATTTTGTTGAGTTAATTGCATGAGTTAACTGCAATTAATCGACAGTCCTACTAACTAGCTAAGATAAAACTATGTACAAGAGAAACAAAACAGTTCATGTGGGAACGCTAGCAAAAGCAGTGGGCACTGGAGGGCTCGGTCTCAGACCATGAGCGGTAGAAATGAAATGGGGAGGTGGTTGGTTCACACCACCCCTTATCCTCTTGGTTTAGAGTACAAGGAGGTGTAAGGCACAGCCATGGACTAACAGACACTGATGTTGAAAAGTCTTTCAGCCTTAAGCACATGGAGTGAATGCGCACCCACAGAGAATATACAAAGGGACCAGCACTTAAAGAATAATACTGTGTGCCATACTGGTCACCTCATCTCAAAGAGGATATGACAGAACTAGAGGGGTTCAGAGAAGGATGAGGAGAATGATTAGCGAAATCAACCTAGAAATACTCTCATATGGAGACTGAAAAGATTGGGATTGTTTATCCTAGAAAGGAGATGTATAAGAGGGAGTATTATAAAGGTATACAAAATAACAAAAACATGGCCTAGAGAAAGTAGACTGGGAGCTTCTATTCTCCTTGTCTCCTAACACAAGAACAAGGGGACATTCAATTAAATAATAAGTAAGCAAATTCACAACTGATCAAAGAAAATACTTCTTTGTAATTAGGCTGTGGAACTCATTGCCATAGGAAGCTGTTGAAGCCAAGAATTCAGCAAAATTCAAAAATGAATTGGATATTTACATGGATAACAAGAATGTCCAGAGTTATGAAGATTAATGATAAAATGTTGGAGGAATTATTAATAATTTTATATATTATTATTATTGCAGACCACCTTGTGTCCAGGAATCAGCCAAACTCTAAGTATTAGAGACCACGATAAGGCCTAATATGAGGGACAGATAACCCAAAAGCTGTCTAGTGAAGGTTTCTTACACTTTGCTCTTGAGTTCCTGCACTGGGCCAAAGTCAGTGACAGGATACCAGATTCTGTAAAGCTTGGGTCTGACCCAATATGACAATTCCCATGTTTTCCTAGCTTTCTCTGCAATAAATCTTTCCCCTTTGGAGATGATTTGTCACTTGAAATATTGACATTTTAACCATAGCAGATTTTCCCATTTGGCGGTGAATTGCAATAAAAAGGGAAGATAAGAAACAGGCATAAATCAGTTCTCTAAACATTTAGTTACTGTGCTACTAAGTGTTCACAACAAAGATGGTAAATGCTCCACTCCACTAAGGAGGCCGATTTTCAAGATACCTTCACCATGGCTATTATCTGCATGAACTGTAATTAAATGCAATTTTTAGTGCCACCGATTCCTTAGGCTGTATCCCCTTCATCTGCATAGGAGTACTCAGAAGCCGCAGCTGCTTCTTTTATCCAACGTTAATGAGGAAAAATCAAGTGAAGTTTCAGATTGATTGTCAGAGGTCCAGTTCACTCCTCTATTCCCTTGACCATCACAGCCCTCATAATTTACATACTCTATATGCTGTAGATGCACCTGCATAGCAATTCAGTAAGTAGTAATTAGCAAACTCTTAACCAAGAGCTTTTCCTATGAAGAGTAACTATAGGATCTATAAAAAGAAAAGGAGTACTTGTGGCACCTTAGAGACTAACCAATTTATTTGACCATGAGCTACAGCTCACGAAAGCTCATGGTCAAATAAATTGGTTAGTCTCTAAGGTGCCACAAGTACTCCTTTTCTTTTTGCGAATACAGACTAACACGGCTGTTACTCTGAAACCTATAGGATCTATGTTCCCTGTCAAAATTTGCTCAATTTACCAATAAAAAGTTGTTTTTCTAATTGCAAGCCTGGATAACTCAGCCCACGATCTGAAAGTTAAGCTGAGTTCTGTCCTCCCCATGCATCAATGCCAATTTATGCCCCAAAAACAACTATTCAACCCCACCGCACGTGTATCGCTCATTCTTTACAAACATGAGGGAATGTTCTGGAAACAACAAGGTTGCACAGGTGTCACAGAGGCCATCATATACCCAAGCACCGTTTTTATTTACTGAAGAGGCTTCATGAAAAGAGAACATAGCTTTCAGATCACATGGGGGGAGGGGAGGGGTCACAGAGCTGGAAGTTAGGGGCAAAACATCATTTTCCTTGTGAACTGAGCTAATTTTATGCGGAAGCCACTCAGAGGAAACAAACATGGAGCTTCAAGGTGCCATTTTTACAGCCATTTTTCAGAGTAGAAGCACACTTAGAAACACTTCAAATTCGAAGTGTTAACCTCTTACCAGGAGGAAAAATCCAATAGTCGCCATTGCCTTTTGCTGCTACCTTGTAGCAAAAGGTAATTATAGCTGCATTTCCTAGGAGACTGCAGTCTAATTATAGCAATTGTTTCAAAGCAGATTGTTTCTAACCCTGGGAGATTTTGGTGTGATCTGCAATACTGGAGACACAGAGAGAAAGAGAGAGAGGGAGACTGGAGAGACTCAAAAGAAAATCTGCTCAGAGGTGCTGTACTCTGAATGATCAGTTTCCAAAGTTCAAGACTTTACCCTATCTTTCTGGGTCCACTGAATATTGATTTCTGCCCACTTGTGGAGGAAGCTGGGGTATCTTGCATTTGCTCTGCATTCTCCTGGGTGTGATCTTTGGCTTGCCCTCCTTCTTTCTTACCAGAAACAGTATCTGAAGGAGAAAAAAAATATTTGGGGAAATAAAGACAACATATGCCAAGTGTGCATCTGATATAGATAGAATATTGTTTTAAAATTAATAAAAAAACCTGTTCAGACTATCACAAAGCCATTTTTGCATAGCTCAGTTTCTTTTTTAAATAAGAAAGCATCACAAAAGTAACCAGTTTTAGTTTAGTTATTTTAGAACTTTGATGCAGGTGGGTTGTTGTTGGTTTCTTTGTTTGTTTTGTTTTTCAACATTTTCCTTTGAATTATGCCCCCAACTTTGTTGCTAATTAATAAATTAAATAAATTTAGTGATGGAGAAACATGGGAAAAATACACCTTGCAGTTTATAGCTCTTCCTGTGTTAAGTGAGAGAGCACATTCTCTGCATTAAAAATGTTTTCAACTGGGAGGAAAATGTGGACAAAATGCTTTGGACATTACCTTTTCTTCTCATAATATATCTAACAAAAATATAAATACACAAATACAGTAATATAAACAAAATATACATCTCGATATCTTGCATAAAATAAAGGCAGAAAACCAAGAATGCTAGTCATGTGCCAATGGATAATTCTTGAGGTGGCACACATACCAGAAAGGTCAAAATTTTGCCAAGTAGAATATCAGAATTCATAGTAATTTTCTTTTAATAGCAGCCAGCCCTCCTTCTTCCTAAATACACTTAGTCACTGTAACTTAGCTGCTGAATATGATAAACACTACCTGGAAAACACAGGCTGTACTTAGATGGTGGCATGTGGGTGAAGTGTTAAAATAGTTCATCTGAGAGGAGGGACCTTTGTATTCAGAAATAACTCCTACTCCTTAAACTGGTGACGCTGTAGTGGAGGTGAGACATGCATGCAGCTCTGAGGAATGTAATATGTGCTATCCCCTGTTGGATCAATGAAGCAGACCACATTATCCACGTGTAAACATGTATGTGCATGTGCAATGGGTATCTAGGTGATGGGAAAGTTAAGATGTTGCCTCAGAATAAAGAGGTACAAAGAAGCTGGTATACAGCCTGTGATCTAGCACTTAGCGAGTCTTCCCCCACACAGAATAAGAAAAAAAAAAGTTTAGTACAGTAGAGAATTACAATTTGAGTTCCATGGGGGGGAAAAGAAGTGGCAAAGATGGAAAAATCATGGAGCAGGTCCACATGGAATCAATCCTGAAGCACTTAGAGGAGAGGAAAGTGATCAGGAACAGTCAGCATGGATTCACCAAGGGCAAGTCATGCCTGCCTAATCTAATTGCCTTCTATGATGAGATAAGTGGCTCTGTGAATGAGGGGAAAGCAGCGGACGTGTTATTCCTTGACTTTAGCAAAGCTTTTGACACGGTCTCCCACAGTATTCTTGCCAGTAAGTTAAAGAAATATGGGCTGGATGAATGGACTATAAGATGGATAGAAAGCTGGCTAGATCTTCAGGCTCAATGGGTAGTGATCAATGGCTCCATGTCTAGTTGGCAGCTGGTATCAAAGGGAGTGCCCCAAGGGTCGGTCCTCGGGCCGGTTTTATTCAATATCGTCATTAATGATCTGGAGGATGGTGTGGATTGCACCCTCAGCAAGTTTGCAGATGACACTAAACTGGAAGGAGAGGTAGATACGCTGGAGGGTAGGGATAGGATACAGAGGGACCTAGATAAATTAGAGGATTGGGCCAAAAAAAATCTGATGAGGTTCAACAAGGATAAGTGCAGTTAGGACGGAAGAATCCCATGCACCGCTACAGACTGGGGACCGAATGGCTAGGCAGCAGTTCTGCAGAAAAGGACCTAGGGGCTACAGTGGACAAGAAGCTGGATATGAGTCAACAGTGTGCCCTTGTTGCCAAGAAGGCCAATGGCATTTTGGGATGTATAAGTAGGGGCATTGCCAGAAGATCGAGGGACGTGATCGTTCCCCTCTATTCGACATTGGTGAGGCCTCATCTGGAGTACTGTGTCCAGTTTTGGGCCCCACACTATAAGAAGGATGTGGAAAAATTGGAAAACGTCCAGCAGAGGGCAACAAAAATGATTAGAGGACTGGAACACATGACTTATGAGGAGAGGTTGAGGGAACTGGGATTGTTTAGTCTGCGGAAGAGAAGAATGAGGGGGGATTTGATAGCTGCTTTCAACTACCTGAAAGGGGGTTCCAAAGAGGATGAATCTAGACTGTTCTCAGTGATAGCAGATGACAGAACAAGGAGTAATGGTCTCAAGTTGCAGTGGGGGAGATTTAGGTTGGATATTAGGAAAAACTTTTTCACTAGGAGGGTGGTGAAACACTGGAATGCATTACCTAGGGAGGTGGTGGAATCGCCTTCCTTTGAAGTTTTTAAGGTCAGGCTTGACAAAGCCCTGTCTGTGATGATTTAGTTGGGGACTGGACTAGATGACCTCCTGAGGTCCCTTCCAACCCTGATATTCTATGATTCTATGATAGTTAATGTTTAGAGGTCAGCATAATTCATGCTGGAATGTCTGTATGTAAGGATACAGAAAATGAAATTTGAGAGATCTTGCACTACTGAATAATTTGTCTATGTTTATTTAGGTCAAGATCACATACAAATAGTAAGCTCTTCAGAGTAGAGAGGGTGTTCTTTTCAATGTTCTGTAAAGTATCCAGTACTCTTCAGACCTTAGTTGCAAAATAAAAAAGCTGACTAATACATAATTATTATTCAAATTCAGTGATAATTGGGAATTGTTTAGGAACACTTTACTAGATGCCAAAGAAGCCACAATCAAGGAAGAAGGCCATGTTGGTTAAAAATATCACCGGGTTTAGAAGACAACTATAAAAAATAAAAAAGATTAAGAAATAACAAATGGAAGAAAGGGGAAGTTGATAGTAAGGAATGTAACTGTAGAAAACCGAAGAGGGAACCAAAGGGACACAAGGAGAAATCTATGGCCAGCAGAGTTAAGAACAATAAGGAGTTTTTAAAGTATATTAGAAACACAAAAAATCCTAACAATAGTATCATTCCATTACTAAATGGAAATGGTAGAATTATCAATAATAATGAAGAAAAGCAAAAAATCTTCAATAAATATTTGTTCTGTATTGTGTGTGTGGGGGGGGGAGACTATGTAATCATGTCATATAACACAACACTCTCTCCATTCCACTAGTATCTCGAGAATGTTAAACAGGAGCAACTGAAGTTAGAGAGTTTAAATCAATTTATCAAGATAATTTGCATCCAAAACTTTTAAAAGAGCTGATTGAGGAACCTGATGGACTGTTAGTATTGATTTTCAATAGCTCTTGGAACATCAGGGAAGTTCCAGAAGACCAGAAGAAAGCTAATATCATGCCAATATTTTAACAAGGTAAACAGGATGACCCGGGTAATTACAGGCTTGACAGTTTGACGTTTATCCCAGGCAAGATAATGAAGCAACTGATATGTGACTTGATTAATAAAGAATTAAAGGAGTGTAATATAATTAATGCCAATCAACATGGATTTATGAAAAATAGATCCTGTCAAACTAACTGGATTTTTTTTTTAAGAATAAAAGTTTGCTTGATAAAGGTAATAGAGTTGATGTAATAGAGAGACTTCTGTAAGGCATTTGACTTGGTACCACACAACATTTTGTTTAAAAAGCTAGAGTGATACAAAATTAAGATGGCACACATTGAATGGATGAAAAACGGATAGGTTTCAGAATGTAACTGTAAACGGGGAAATCATCATCGAACGAGTATATCTCTAGCGGGGCCCTGCAAGGATTGGTTCTTGGCCCTTATGCTATTTAACACTTCTAGTAATGACCTAGAAGAAAAACATGCAATTATTACTGATAAAGTTTGCAGAGAGAGTGGTAAATAAATGAAGAGAGCAGGTCACTGATACAGAGATATCTGGATTGTTGGTAAGCTGGGTGCAAGCAAACAACGTGTGTGTTAATATGGCTACATATAAATGTATACATCTAGGAACACTGGAAGTAGGCCATACTTACAGGATAGTGACTATTCTGGGAAGCAACAGATCTGAAAAAGATGGGGAGGGGGGTTGCGATAGATAATCAGCTGATCATGCTGTGGCCAAAAGAACTAATGTGATCACGGAATGCATAAACAGGGGAATCTCGTGTAGAAGTACAGAGGTTATTTTACCTCTGTATTTGGCACTGGTGCGACCACGGCTGGAATAGTGGGCATCAGAATTGGTCACAGAATTCAAGAAGGATGTTGATGAGTTGGAGAGGGTTCAGAGAAGAGCCACGATAACGATGAAAGGTTTAGAAAACATACTTTATAGTGATAGACTCAAGGAGTTCAATCTGTTTAGTTTAACAAAAAGAAGGTAAAGAAGTGACTTAATTACAGTCTACACATACCTACATTGGGAACAAATATTTAATAATGGGCTCTTCAATCTAGCAGAGAAAGGTATAATATGATCCAGTGGCTGGCAGTTGAAGCTAGACAAATTCAGAGTGGAAATAAGGTATAAATTTGAACAGTGAGAGTAATTAACCATTAGAACAGTTTACCAAGGGTTGTGGTGGTTTCTCCATCACTGGCAACTTTTAAATCTAGATTAAATGTCTAACAGTTCTGCTCTAGGAATTATTTTGGGGAAGCTCCATGGCCTGTGTTACGCGGGAGGTCGGACTAGATTATCACAATGGTCCCTTCTGGCCTTAGAATCTATTACTCTATTGAAAGTATTGATACAGGCTAGGAGTTCTATAATATGAAGGATAAAACCCACATTGGTAAAACATTTTGACAACTAGGTTAAAATATAAGCCTAAACAGAGAACAACTTTTCTTGTGCATTCTTATTTTTACCTGAGGCTTTGCGTAGGATGGACTGTCTGACAACATCAGTTCCAAGGAGGTTGGATTGCTTGAAGCGCTTTGCCCTCTCTTCAAAAAACCATTCACCTGTCACTATCCTTAGCTGTCTACATGAGAAAGAAACCAAACAAAATGCACACATGAACTGTTCCAACCAGCCAAAACTGTTTCTTAAATCCTCAGGACGTTGTCCACCCTACATGCACACATACAGCTATGGATCACAGTCACACAGTACAAGCTAAAGAATCAAAAATTAGCTTGCAAAGTGTAATAGAATAGAATAGATTTGGTAGAAAAATTGTGAAAACTCCCTCCTCCCTAAGTGAAAAATGGCTTTTTGGTTAAATGGAAGCTTGCATAAAAATTGATTTTCATCAAAATTTTCATGGTTTCAGGAAAAACTGGAAACCAAAACATTTTTGATCATCAATAGAAGTTAGAAGTTCTTGATTTTGTATTTAGTGTCCAATAAACATTTTCAGTTTTTAATTTACAATGCCTTCCCCTGCCCCAAATGTTTTTTAAGAGATGGGATGAGGGATAGATAGGAGGAGAGGAGAGCAGGGTCAGAAGTGAGGGTGGGGCAGAGAGGAGCAGAAGGCACAGGAAGAGAAGTCTCTACTAGGGCAACCCCCCCGCCCACCCCGGACCCTGTTGTCTGCAGAAGCTCTGCTTTGTATTCTGCAGAATTGTGGGAAGGTTTGTACTGAATGAGGCAAGGGACTACAGGAAGAGAAAGAAGGGTCTCATGATTAAGGCAGCTGAAGGCTGCCCTGGGGAACTGGATTCTATAGCAGCCTCTGCACAGAGTTCCTGTGTGATGCTGGGCAAGTCACTTAAAACAAATTTTTCACAGGTGTTCCTCATTTTCTGGGTAAGCAATATGAGACCCTGGGGTCTGATTTGCAGCAGTGCTGAGCATTCAATTGAAAGAAATGGAAGCAGTGATTCGAACATGTGTAATGTTAAGTACTCTGAAGAATCAAGCCCTCAGGTATCCAAAATTAATTGGATTTCTGAAAATTGAGGCCTGAACATCAATGTGCTTCAGCTCCCCAATTGTAAAATTGAAAAAATAATATCATCTAATCTCACCAGAGCATTGTGTAAGGTAATCTGATGTCTACACCAGCTGCAAATCACAACCCCAACCGCAATATAGACATCACCATACTGGGTGTCCCTTCGTTCCCAGAGGCCCTGTTTAGTCATATGGGAAAAGTAGTTTGGTGGTCCCATTCTAGCTCACATAACCACCAAAACTGAATCAGATATGCGGTTTCTGCTTAGAAGAGGCCCAACACTGACTGGAAGAGCAGCATTTGGCAGGTCCACACTGAGGCGCGCTAGCAAAACTGTACAATGAAGCTTACCCAGCACCTGCTTGCCACATGCTTGGTTACTGACTGCTACCAGCCCTCATTTTTACAAGGAACAAAGTAGATCAAAACATTTTTAAAGTAAAATAAATAAGCTTGATTTAAAAGGCTGTTTTATCTCATAATTGCTTAATACTAATACTACATACAAAAGTATTTTATTTTTATTTATGGAAACTGGTTGAAGGGGAAGAAGGAGTTACTCTAGGCTGCATCGAATCTTGAGTGTCCACTGGCCTCCATAGCTATTTAAAAACTACTCCAATAGTTTTTCTCAACACCTGTAAACTCACTGAACTCAACCCTAACACTGGGAGGCATTTCCAGTAGTGCATAATCTGGTATTGTAACGAGGAGTGGTCCATCTCCACCCTCAGGTGCCCCAGGAACCTCTCAGACTCTGCCTATTGAGTGGCAACTTTCTGTGATTTATATTCACCAATGCCAATACTGTCCCATGTATATACAGTGCTTCTCTACCTTTAGCCCTTTCCTGCAGGGCTGAGGATGAACAGAGGTCTCCCTTCCTTGAGATCTCCACACATACTGGGATGAGCTAGCCGTGGTCACTCCTCCTCTTCCTCAGTACTTTTCTCCTGTGTCCTCCTTATACGCCTCTGCTGATGGACTACTGGCTCATCCAACCTCCCAGCCTGATCAGCCAATTAGCTAACACATCCCCAATCAGCCTTCGCCGGGGGAGCTGATTGATGCCTAAGTGGTCAGCGTGCCGGGCTCACCAGCTAGCTCCCAGCACTCCATCACGGATTTAAAACCACAAAACAACTGTACACTTGTATGGCTCCACTAGCAACGCCACCTGTACCAAGAAACATCTATGCACTAAAATCACAATTTTCCCTCTTCTGGGCAAGAATTATTCACACACACACACACAAAATACATTTTAAGATTACCGACTTTAACGGTTCCCAAGCTGATCTATGGGCTACATTTCCATCATTCTTAGCTTGTAGCCTGTTAAGAGTATTACATCCTACATCCTTTGGCTGGCAGAATTACTTAGCTTTATAGTTCTCAGGCCCTTATAAGGATTCATCCTTGAAAAGTCAAGAAATGTGGAAATTCAGTCAACATTGGTTGACAAAAGTCCTTAGTACTCTCAATTGTTTGAACACCCACCCCAATGAACTTTTCACATTTTGAATAAAAGTTGATGCCACTCATGCATAAAACATTCTTGTCTGTAAAGCACTCTTCCAGTCTGTTAATAAGCCTCTTTTTGAAATATTTTCAATTGATAGTACCTGTGTAAATTAGCTACATGGCTCAAGTTCATAATAAAGAAGTTTTTTGATAACTACTGATCTGCAGAATGCTGCTTCTCTGAAGCACCTAGAAGGATGTCCAACACGGGTAGTCTATTCAGGCACCAAAGCAGTCCTATTCTGCGCTGTTATTTTCTGTAAGATATGTTATTGATACTAATTGTTGTCTTTGCAAACACAAATACAGTAAATGGTTTTATTATGTTTAAGTGTTGCCACTCCCACTGACATCTCATTGAATACCATCAAGACATGTTTAGCTGCAATGTGCAATCAATGCTCAATTTCAAAGTATACAAGACTAGACAAAAAACACCTTGGGCATGGCTACACTGGAAACTTCAAAGCACTGTCATGGAAGCGCTCCCGTGGCAGCACTTTGAAGTGCGAGTGTGGTTGCGCGCGAGCGCTGGGAGAGAGCTCTCCCAACGCTCCTGGTAGTCCACCTCCACGAGGGGATTAGCTCCAAGCTCTAGATTTTTCAGACCCCTGAGCCAGTAAGTTAGAGCAATATCAAATGTAAGTGTAGCCAAGCCCTTTCTCATGTTATTCCCCATGGAAATACTGCATGGACACATCACCTTTTGCTATAATTTTTGTAACAGTTAAAAGCTTTTGAGTACAGAATTGCACGTTGTATAGAGCTGGTGACTACAAGTATTTCCCATGAATATTCACTCAAAACACTGATTTAGCTCCATTTGTGTTCATGACCAATTTGTGCTTGAATACTACAACTTCCTAACAAACAGGTTTATTCGCCTGTTCATAGAAACAGCAAATATTTTCATTTCCTTTGCTAATTGTTTCTTCTGCTTGTCCTTTTTCTTGGGAAAGAAAGGACAGGATTTCCCAGCAGTGAATCCATGGCAGTGGATGGACATTGTATGACAGAATTTGCCTCTACATTTAAAGAAAGTTTAAGTAACTGTTACTGTTTCAAAATCTTACACGACTCCAGCAGAGTGTGATTTTTCATTACCTGCATTCATTTACAAACACATCAGATAAAGAGAATCATATTTAGTTTGTGTGAGAATGGATACGATTACAGATGATTTTAGGGCATTGATCCGTACTTCTTACTCAGACAAGACTCCAACTTAGAGAGTTTTGCCTGGCTAAAGTCTGAGGAGTACTGAATAGGGCTCTATTGTCAATGAAGAATTCACATGAATGCAATTCTCTCTCATCCAATTATAGATTAAGTTTATGTGAGCACTACCAGAATAAGTTTAAAAAAAAAACAAAATCCAGACATATGCCTGCAAATATGATAATGAAAGATTATTGCCTTATCTTTTTGTTTGCAGCCTGTTGAGGACAATGCAAAAACAATTAATAGAAATCAATTAGTTATTGCCCAAAAGGCATTCAGAAAACCATTTCCACTCCATTTTTTTGTTTCCTTTCTAAGGATGTTCGCTTAAAAACAAAACTTAAAAACAAACCAAAAATTCATTGGAGAACACACAGCTTCTGGTTAGCAGGAAGAACAATTTTCCCCTATGTGTGATAAAAATATATATTGTCACTACTCACCAATAGCATGATCTTCTGTGGGTGCTAATTCTTCATAGTAAGGCTTAACATAAGTTTAGTACTCTACATCTGTCTTACCGTTGACTAAATTGCCATTGCAATTTGAACTTCAAAGTTCATTAACTCTTTCCAAGGTTAGTCCTGAGTTTGACAATGAAACCCCGAAGTGCTGTTTCTCTCTTACTTGCACATCTTAATTTCCCAAGTCTTGTACCACCAACACTTCCCTTGATCCAAGAGAGCTGGTGCACGCCTTCCAAACCACACGCTCATAGATTCATAGACATTAAGGTCAGAAGGGATGACTGTGATAATCCAAACTGACCTCTTGCACATTGCAGCCACAGAACCTCACCCACCCACTCATGTAATAGACCCCTAACCTCTGGCTGAGTAACTCAAGTCCTCAAATCATGATTTAAAGACTTCAAGTTACAGAGAATCCACCATTTACACTAGTTTAAACCTGCAAGTGACCCAGGCCCCATGCTACAGAGGAAGGCAAAACACCCTAGCCCCCACGGTTTTTGTCAATCTGACCTAGGGCAAAATTCCTTCCCAACCCCAAATATGGTGACCAGTTAGACCCAGAGCATGTGGGCAAGACCCAGCAGGCAGTTACCTGAGCAAGAATTATCTGTAGTAACTCAGAGCCCTCCCCTTCTAGTGTCCTGTCTCCAGCCAGTAGGGATTTTTGCTACAGGCAGTTGCTAATGGGCCAAATGCCATTGTAGGCAGTCCTGTCACAGCATCCCCGCCATAAACTTATCAAGCTCAGTCTTGAAGCCACTATTTGGTGAAGAAATCTCTCAGCTATCATATCCAGGAAAATCTGATCCCCAAGTTTATAGATTCATTAAAAATTCTTGCTATTGGACTTGCAATTTCATGTGTCGGGTCCTTTAATATTCTTGGATGGAGATTATCTGGCCCCCCTGATTTAATCCCATTAAGCCATTTGAGTTGGTCTTCCACTTCAGATGTGGTAATTCTACCTCCATATCTTCATTTCCATTAGCCATCCTGCTACTAACCCGAAGATCTTCATTAGCTTCATTAAAAACTTCCAGTGGTTTGCCAGGTGGGTAGAGCCAACATCCCTTGCACTGCCCTATAAGTTCTGGGACTGTCCCTAGTCATGATACAGAAGCAGGCAAAGCCCGATCAACGAGGATTAGTGGAGAGATTACCCTGGAGAATAGGTCCTTCAGGGATCATCAGGTAATAGTACAGATACCTATTTTAGTTGCAATCCCTTAACACAATAGAATCTGGATAAGTATGGAATGAAAATGAAAATGGATGAGTAGCTCTTGGATAAGCCAACAGGCTTAGTACTAGCTAGCTAGTTAGAATTCCTTGAAGTCACCAATGCTAGGTAAATGGCAGTTGAGGTGAGGATCATATAAACCTAATTTAATGATTGTTTTTGTAGTTTGCATCAGGGACGCTTAGAGTTCTGAATACCCTTTTTTATTGTTGTAGGGTGCAAATTAATAAATACAGTAAATTACAGACAGACTGGCATAAAAGATGATTTTGTCTGTGATACAAAATGCAAGAGTAGAATAATGGCTGACATCATCCTGAACCTTTCGCTGTGATGCTCTTCAAAACTAGGACTCTTCCTTATTTGGTTTGTGAAACAGATGCTCTTTGCTTAAGGCTAAGCCTTGAAGATATTTTAAGCCAAATTACCTGTCAATGTAACTCCAGTTACATCAATGAGTTACAACAGCAGTGAATTTGGCCCACAATTTTTCCCCCTTTATCTGTTTAATTTATTGCAATGGTGGCGGGGAAAAGGAGAATCTTTTCTGTTTTCTTTTTAAATAATTATAAAGAATGTTATATAATGCATGAAAGATGCTAAACATGAAAGCATTCTATATGAGCATGGTGGGTTGTCAAATAAAAGGCTGAAAAAACAGTTTACAGTATTTTTGGCTATTCCATTTATAACAAATTGTAATGCCAGAACCCCACCACCATCCCAACTTGCAACAATGCTACTGTGAGAGGTTGATTACAGGATAGCTAAGAAAAGTTCATTTAATCAGAAAAGGCAATTCACTGAATCATCAATACTCCCTCCAAGTGGCACATAAATGCAAAATGTACATTTGGCTCTTATTGGATGTGGCAAATGTCTAGTATAATTTGTGCGGCCTGAAAAACAAGTAGAAGCTGCTGACAGAAGTTCCAACTTATTTTTGGCAACAAATGCTCTTGGGATGTTTCATCTAAATTAAAGCATTTAATAGGGCTGGGCAGTGCTTTGGTGAGATTAACAACTTTCCTGTTTAGTCGTGTACATCCTTCGCATCTGAAAGAAACTTCATTGTGAGATCTGCATGACTGCTTACATGACTAACAGATTCCTGGTAATAAGTAAATACTGTCTGTTCACTGGTTCTCAATCCATGACCCACAGACCACTGGTGGACGGCAGACGACTTTTGGGCGGTTTGCCGATTGGTTGCCTGAAAATGAGCCATGCAGTGATTTCAAGCATGAGGAGGACTGCTACTTTGTTAAATAAAATAACCTAATTTCCATTTATGAGACAGAATGGAAGCGTTAACTGTTGTAACCGATCCTTTGCATGGCACATCTAACACCTCCACATAGGGTTTCTCTCTTAGGACACTCCTACCGCGGAAGCTACTGGCAGCACTCTGGCTCACACTGTTATGGAGCTGGTGCCCACCTGCAGAGGCCCTGGCTCCTAAGGAAGCTTGCAGCACTGCAGCTATTAAGGACTTAATTCCTACTTGCTAGGTCACTGTTCCTGAAAATGCAAATTGGAAGCTAAACAGAGATGGAGTGGAGATCTTAAAGAAGCCATTTCATCTTGGTTTGAGCAGACAAGAAACCATGTGACTGTGCAGTATTTTGAAGGACTCTGGAACTATGTGGCAGTACAGCTAAAAAACTATAAATTGTGTTTTCATTCACCACTCTAACCAAATTGATCATATTAAGCAGAAGCTACTGTATTTTAAAATCTAAATGCATCGTTGCCATCACATTAGCTTTATTTGTTCATGAAACTGACAAATTTGACATAAACATGACAAGGATGTATTTAATATATATATATATATATGTAAGCATAGTCAGGATGAGCTCTCCCCTGACATCTGGTGGTGAGGTGTGGCAAGTTGTGGAAAAGAACTTCAGGGGCTGATCTCATTTGCATAGGCACACCCACCCCGCCTAAATGGTCACTTTGGCTGCTGTAGGAGCCCCAGTTTCTCAGTTATTGGGGCAGGAATAAACTGTTGTTATTATCCTGATTATGTGAATCAAGGACAGTGGAACTGTACTTGGCCTTTTGTTATGATGGAGGGACTCACCATCAACTAAGCAGCACTCGCTAGGCAAGGGTCATGGGTTCCAAAACCCAGTGACTAGAGAGAGGCTGGGGACAGGTATTAATGCCTGGTGGTATGGGCTCCCTGGTGAGGGTCCTACATGCCAACTGCACCTTCTCCTCTCTCCACTGTGGAATATCAGAGCTAATATTTTGATTCTAATAGGAATCTAGTTACAGGCTGCTAAGCTGAAATCACTTTGGGCCAATGGTGCACCAGCACTGAGGCTCCCCTGCTACAAGCTGAAATCACTGAGCCTTGTGTTAAGTAGGGGCAGGCCCCGAAGCTATACTGTGAAGCACTTCGCAGGATAGCTGGTGCAGCTCATGGGATGGCTAGTGGAGCGGAGCAGTTTGCGAGACAGCTGGAGTGGCTCACGGGATTGTTGGTGGAGTGGAGCAGCTGCCAGAGCAGAGCGATTCATGGGATGGCTGGTGGAGCGGAGCAGAGCAGAGCCCCACGGAAAGGTGAGACAATTGGCTTCGGACCACGTAAGGTGCCCCTTAACTTCCCCCCACCCATTTCCACCCAGGTTGGGAGGTAAAACTCTACAGATAAACTTCTGAACTCTGGGGCTGCACTGACCAGGGACAGAGACTTTTGGGACTTTGGGTGACTTTTGGGTTGCTGTACTCAAGAACCAAAGGCCCAATTTGCTTGTAGCGGGTTTTTGCTCATGGGTTGTATTATGAATCCTGTTGGTGCTGTTTCCCCAGCATAATGCCACATTGTTTCTCTCTGTTATTAAAAGGCTTTTGCTACACTCAGACTCTTGCGATAGGGGAAGTATTGCCTCTTAAAGGCGCCCGGGGGGGTGGTATATATTTGTCCCAGGTCACTGGGTGGGGGCTCGAGCCAGTTTTTCATTGTGTTATTAGAATGGAACCCCTAGATACTGAACCCGGCTTTTGTTGCTGCCAACTCTGACGGGCAGAAGGGTTACATATAGTTGGTGGGTCATATTTTTTTTCTTTTTGAAAGTGGTGCAAGGCATGAAGAAGGTTGACAGACACAATTTAGATGCTATTTTACATTGGGAAGCTGGTGACCAATTCAGATTATAGCATTACCTGATTGGTAATGTTTAAGAAAAGCACTGTAATAAATGTTTATACCTCAGTAACTTTAGAACTGCTTTCCTGTGAGATAGACTAAGCCCATTCTTCTCCTTCAACACAGCTACAGAATTTATGGAGGGTTCAGAATAGTTCTACTCTTAAAATTGATTTGAACAGACATGCCTGAAATAAACAATAAAAGTAAAACCTATCATCTGCTGCATGAAATGTGGAGAATAAGGACATATGGATTCTTACCAAGCATTTGACCTCTCTGGCCAAGTCTAGTGCCATCCATAGTGAAAGAAAATCATAAGTAGAGAGTCATAGCAACTGACAGGTTGAACAGGCTTGGAAACCTCAGTGTCACCACCTTATATCTTTGTCTTTTTCATCATCAATGCAAAAAAAATTTAGGATCTTGAGTCATAGCAGCCTTCATTGTTAAAAAGCTCATGTCTCATAGACCATATGTACAGAAATACGTATCTTCTAATAAGGCAAGGGAGTCCAAGAGTTAACTGTTAGACACCCCATACTTTCAATTCATAGTGAACAATCTACGGAAAGGGCTTCAGGTTACAGTTGCTTAATCCTTCAGCTCCTTTAGGAGCATCAGATCCATTTACCTACAAAAATACTTTTTCATTCAAAATATAAAATGAATTCCTAAATCTGTCTTGAAGTTTGAATTTAATAATTGCATCTCACATTCCAAAACTAAAACTGAAGAACTAGAAGTGAAACTGTCTCTTGCACTCTATTATTTTCAGACACTGATAACTGTAACAAGATGGGAGTGTTTTTCCTAGCAATCTATTTTTCTTTCTCCAAATCCTGATGTGGGACCAAACTGCATTGTCTGACTTAGATAATTTTTTAGTATATTTAATGGGACACCGAACCAAAGCTTTTAAAGTATTTTTTTAAACTGACCTGAGATCCAAGTTCACATATGAAAACATGATATTCTTTTACTTACACCCCTCCAAAAGCCAACCTCTTGCATTCTCAATAGCAAGTGTAGTGATAAAAAATACCCTTTCCAATGCATTTTATCAAAGTAAGGTTTGGATGGGTTCTCCAGTATAGCGCCAGATAGAGTGTATTGTGACCAATAGCTTTAGTGAGCAAGCAAGAGGATTATGATAGCAATAACTTTGTCTGCTTCCTCTTACCCCTACCTTAAATGCTTGGGATTGTTTTAAAGAAAATCATGCACAATCATAGAATCATAGAAGTGTAGAACTAGAAGGGACCTCGAGAGGTCATCTAGTCCAGTCCCCTGCACTCATGGCAGGACTAAGTATTATCTAGACCATCCCTGACAGGTGTCTGTCTAACCTGCTCTTAAAAAAATCTCCAATGATGGAGATTCCACAACCTTCCTGGGCAATTTATTCCAGTGTTTAACCACCCTGAACTTTTTCCTAATGTCCAACCTAAACCTCCCTTGCTGCAATTTATTCCCATTGCTTCTTGTCCTATCCTCAGAGGATAAAAAAAGAGAACAATTCCCCCCCCCCCTTGTAACAACATTGATGTACTTGAATCAGCTGGGTGCTATACATTTTATTTTGCGTTTCAATTGACTCATCACATATTATTCATCAATCTACATAGTCCCGTGTCCTGAACTAAACGGCTCAATAGTGTGAGCAATTATTTGAAATCCTACAGTCCCTTGCAACTCTATCACTTACCCTCTCCTGCCAAGGGAGGTTGCATCCGGTAGCAGACTGCTCTACACTAAAGCACAGCTCAGCTCTGTGGGGTGCCCATGCCCATTTAATTTAAATTTGATATTTTTCAGCCTCTCCTTCCCCTTCCTGATGTGTTTTCTAACTATTAAACTGCCAGATAATCCCAGCGGTTTTCGCCTTTTTCTTTACAAGAGTGAGTATGCACTTGGAGCTACCCATTTACTAGAACAGGTCAGGAATTTTCTATTGAAATATTTTTTTCCAATGGAAAATGTGGTTTCCACAAAACAGAAATTTTCCATGGAAAAATTTCCATTTTGCAGAGAATTTTCAAACAGGACAATCTTAAAAAATTCATTTTTGGGTTGGGCCAATCTGAATTGAAACATTTCGGTTTGGACCGCTTTCATATTAAGCTGTGTCTGCCTGAGCTGCCACAGTGCCTCATGAGTGTCGTAGCTTGGGTTCCTCACGTACTGCAGTCTCCCCTCTGTGGAACTGCCACATTAGTCAGGGACAGGGCTGGCCTCACCATGAGGCGAACTGAGGTGGCCGCCTCAGGTGCCAGACTGTGGGGAGGACGCCACTAGGAACCAGTGTGCTAGAAAATTGTGTCTGCTGCTGTTGGATATGTATTCTCTCTGTTCTACATGCACAGAGATGGTGGAGTGCTGTGCTGGAGGAAGAAGGACACAAGAGACATAACATAGGCAGGAGAAAAAGTGAGAGGGAATAACAGAAAGCAGCAGGAGCTGCAAGGAGAGGGAGGAGGAGGAGCCTCTTATGTACCTCTCTAGCACCCCCAGGAACCTGGACTGATTAACATCAGCTTCTCAGGGAGCTTCCTGTTTCCTGCTGCTTCCCTGAACCCACTTGAGGAGAACAGGCAGTCAACTGACGTAGGAGCCAGTTAGGTCCTTAAGATGCTGATATCTTCCCTGACTCAGGCCCTGCTACCAGCCTGCTTATTTGTCCCCTTCAATTGAGTGTTGAGAGCCACTATAGCTGGCACAGAACAGCAGTCATGAGTGAAAGAAGAAAACGCCCCTTTGGGGCAGCGTTCAGAAAAAGAAAGCAAGCAAAGGAAGCTTTTCTATCTAAGCAGGAAGGAGCTCTCCTGAGATACATAGACACAAATGTTCACAGTGAGCCTTCCGGCCCCAGTGAGCATGTGAGTGGTGAGGAGATGTCTGATCTTCCAGTTAGTCAGAGTGCAGGTGACCTGGCAGCTACTGCAGCATCCATATCTCATTTCAAATGGATGTAACCATGCACATTCCTGAAGAAAAAAGTGTAGATCAGAGAAGTGTGTGGTAGAGGCACAAGAAACAGCCGCTGCTGAGGTTAGTTCCTTAAGTCTAGATGATCCAGGACTGTGGACCCACTTGAGCAGTAGCCCGAGGGACTTCCTTGTACTGCATGGCCACAGCAAGTGAAAAACTTCATGTTCCCCAAAGACAGTGAAAATAGACATTTCCATCCAACACATTACTGGCATGAAATCCCCAATGGTGACAAAGTGGAGAGGCCATGGCGATGTACTCAAAAACCCAGAATGCTGCATACTGTTTTTGTTGCAAACTCTTCCAGTCTAATGTTCCCAACACATTGGGTTCTACAGGAACAAAGGACTGGAAAAATTTGGATAGAAATCTGGCATGCCACGAGAAGGCAGCAAATCACGAGAGAGCATTCCATAGGTGGAAAGAGCTTGAGATGAGACTAAGGTTAAAGGCCACCATAGATGATCAGCATCAAGAGAAGATTGCATCAGAGTCTCTTTACTGGCAAAATGTTCTGAAAAGGCTCATTGCCATTGTGAGAATACTTGCTACCCAAAACCTAGCACTGTGTGGCACTTCAGATCAGCTGTATGTGCCAAACAATGGAAACTTCCTTAAAATTGAGGAGCTGATGGCGGAGTTTAATGCTGTACTCCAGGAGCATCTAAGAAGAGTCACCACCCAAGAAATGTACACACACCACTACCTTGGAAAAACAATTCAAAATGAGATCACACAGTTACTGGCAACAAAAGTCAAACAGAAGATTGTGGCAGATCTGAAGGCAGCAAGGTATTACTCTATTATTCTGGACTGCACACCTGACATCAGCCATACGGAACAAATGACTTTAATGGTGCGTTTTGTAACAACAATGGAACCTAGTGAAAATGTCCCTGTAAGGGTGACTGTCAGAGAGCATTTTCTAGAATTTATTGACATTGATGATACTACAGGAGCTGGTATGACAAATGTGCTTCTTAAAAAGCTGGAAGATACAGGAATTGCAATAGCTGACATGAGAGGGCAGGGCTACAATAATGGTGCCAACGTGAGAGGAAAGAACAGAGGAGTGCAGACACGGATCTGAGAGTTAAACCCTGGAGCTTTTTTTGTCCCATGCAGTTCTCATTCATTGAACTTGGTGGTCAGTGATGCAGCATCAGCTTCTAGTGAGGCTGCTGGATTTTTTAAATGTAATTCAAAGCATCTATGTATTTTTCTTTGCATCAACTCATCAATGGCAAATTTTGAAGCAATATCTGGGAACATCCTCTCTGACACTGAAACCACTGAGTGACACATTATGGGAAAGTCGAGAGGAGGCGATAAAGCCTATCGAACACCAAATTGGGAAGATAGTTGATACCATCGTTGCCTTTATGGAGGATAATGCTATGACAGGAACTGTTCATGGGAGAACAATGGCAGAGGGAAATGGAATCACCAGAAACATACATAACTTCAAATTTCTGTGTGGCTTAGTGTTGTGGCATGACATAATGTTTGAAATAAATGTTGTAAGCAAGAGACTCCAAGGTGTTGACCTTGATATATCTCAGGCAATGGAACAACTGGACAAAGCAAAGTCATAGCTACAGCCTTACTGGTCAGATGAGGCATTTCAAAATGTTCTGAAAAGAGTGCACAGAAATTGGCAGAGAAACTTCACACTGAACCTATTTTCCTACACATTCAAGAACACAAGAGTCACCAAAGAAGACATTTTGATTACGAGGCACAGGATAATCCCATAAGAGACCCCAAACAACAATTCAAAGTTGAATTCTTTAACCAGGTGCTAGATTGTGCAATACAGTCAGCTGAAGAACGTTTCATGCAGCTCAAGGAACACAGCAGTATATTTGGGATGTTGTAGGATATTCCAAAACTCCTCACTATACCTGAAGAAGACCAGCAATGCAGGGCACTAGAGACAGTGTTGACACATGATGACATGCGCGATATTGATGCGAGTGATTTAGGTGATGAACTGAAAGTCCTTTCAAGATACATTTCAGCAGGATCAACTCCAAAGGTTGTTCTGGAATATATGTGCACAAATAAGATGACCACCCTCTTTCCAAAGGCTTTTGTTGCTCTGCACATACTTCCAACACTTCCTGTAACAGTTGCCAGTGGAGAACGCAGCTTCTCCAAGCTGAAGTTAATAAAAACACATCCAAGCTCCACAATGACACAGGAGAGGCTGGTCGGCCTTGCAACCATCTCATTAGAGCATGAGCTGGCCCAGACTGTGGACCTTCAGGAAGCAGTTCAAATCTTTGCAATCAAGAAGGCACGGAAAGCACCACTTTGATTATTCAAACAGATAAAAATGCCAGTGTTTACTATGCAGACAAGAAAAGTTACATTTGCTGTTCAGGTGTTTGAATGTTAAGCGTTACTTAAAATTTTTGAACAAGGCATTTTAAGTTGTTAGTTCTCCTTTATTGGGGTAGGTAGCAGAGCAGTATCATGAGAGGAGTAGAACAGGAAGAAGGCAGAATTGAGACCTTTCAAAGTTTTGGCCCAAGCAAGGGGGCATGGGGGCATCATTTGAGCTCCCCGCCTCAGGTGCCAAAATGTTGTGGGATGGCCCTGGTCAGGGAGGCCCAGGACAGGAACAGTAAAAAAAAAATATAGTCCAGTCAGGGAGTCCAGCCCATATAGGAGAATGAGGACATGGGGGACATGGGGCACCCGAACTACAACCCCTGTAAGACATCATGGCAGCTCAGGCAGACTCAGTTTAACATTAAACCAAAACGAAGCATTTCAATTTGGTTAGATGAACTGCAACAAAACATTTCCACATCAAAATATTTCTTAGCTTTTCACTCAGGATGAAAACAAATGTCTAAACAGTGGAATCTCCAGTGGGACAGAAATTCATCCATCTCTACAACTTACTTCAGAAAAGTCTCATTGGACAAGCAGGTTACTCACAGAACTGTGTGCCTTGACAGAGAACAAGAGCTGTACCAGGCCCCCAGTAAAGCGAAGTAGTTAACTCCGGCTTCCCTTTCGTCTCCCATTGCACAGCTGCTCACGGGAAAAGCTATAAGAATGGCTGATGGGGAACCAGAGGCAGGAGAACACCTAGGGGAGGCAGGGCTCCACACCCAGGCTCTGTAAACTGGATGATGAAGCCTGGGCTGATCAGAACTTTTACTTACGGTAACTTGCTACAGTTTATAGTTACTGAGATTAGCTCCTGCTGATAAAACTCTTGTTGATAACTAGTATACAATCAAGCCACCATCTTATACACCCACGCATACGTGCAGGTACACATACACACCCCTTTCTGTGGGTTTGCTTCCACCCAAAATATTTGCAATATGCTCTTGAGGAAAGAAAAGAAAAGTGTAATTATTAATTAAAAAAAAAAAAAAAAAGACAACCAGGCAAATTGTCACTGAAGAGTCACTGAAATTAAAAACAGTAAGAACCACAAGGAAGATTTTTGTGTTAACTTGTTTGAAAATTCTCTGTTTTTAGGCTCGCTGTGTGCTATGGAAAGTAATTAACATTACTGATGACTTTTCCTGTTACTTGGAGACAGCATATTTATTTCAAAGATGCAGATAAAGCTCCTTATTTCTGCTATGTACTTCTATGGCAACTTGGCTGTCCAGGCATTTAACCTCACTTATTTATTCATTCCACAGGAGTAAAAGATGTAGGCCATACATATATAATTAGGAATATTTATAGCCTGAAGTTTCAAACCAAGCTTCCTGGCATTCTGACTGCAGAACAGGGCTTTCCCCAACCTATCACAGGCACCTTGTTAAACAGGTGTGTTTAAAACACAAACTGACCAAGGTTTTATTGACAGGATTTTAGTAAATACACCAAAAAAAGCCCTATTAAAATGGAAAGTTTCAATCCAAGGTTAAACATTTCTCAGTTACTATTCATTTGAGAAAACTATTGATGACAATTGGTCCTTATGCAGAAAGGGAAGAAGGAGGGAAAACTTTGAAGTCCATTAGGGACCTCACAATACAGATTCAATTTATCCAGGGAAGTACTTAAATACTACAGTGATTAAAACTATAGAAGACCCTAAGTTTATGAACAGGTGACTAAAGACTATATTTAGGCTTGATAGGATTATTTTTTTAATCAGTAAATGCCAGTAAATGTTGATTTTACTGTACACACACAAACCAGCAAAAAACATTTCCATCAATAATAGTAAAAAAATTAAAGATAGGCAAAGTATGAAAAATGCTGCTTAAGAACTTATATAAATTAAATATCCTTAAATCAAACTCTAATATTTTGACATGGGATGTTGACCATTTGTGTTTTAATGGTTATAAAGCTTTAACTTTTTGAATCTCAAGGTCTATTGCCCTCCCCCAATTTCCCTCAACTGTGAAAATTCAAATAGATAAAATTTGGGAAAAAATGCTTTAAAATGAACACCAATATTATCCGTCAGAATTATATATACAAAATACTGAATTCTGCCAAGCTTAACTATATTGTATTACACATGGCGGCAGAATTAAGAATGTGGGACAACCTTCGTTTTGCATTTCATGACTTCTGGGCACTTTTACAACCTTGATCTCTGCCAGTTAAAATAGGGACGCTCCAGATGACAAGATAACTAATTCTCTTGTTCCTGATCATGAATAATAGTGTTCATTTTCTGTTTTCTAGTGACATATAGTTCTTTTGGAATACAATTTGCATATAAAGCTAGATTTCTTATGTTGTATTTAAAAATGCTTGAGGATCTCATTTTTTATATTAAAAGTTCCACCCACAGAGTTTAATGAAGTTCTTCATGAGGTGATTTTTCTTTTGAGGGTTCTAGAATGTAGTGAATGTATTGTAATGGCCAACTCCCTCCCTGCCATTAGCAGGGCTGAAGGCAAGTGTGGTTTGAGAGAGAGGCTGGGGCAATTAAAACAAAGTGGTGTTCTGGGGGAGCTGGAGCTGCCTTTTGCTGACTCTGGGGAAGTAGATGCTGTTGTGGTGGTTTGACTGTACTAAAGTTTTGTTGGCGTTTTTTGACATAGTCTTTCCTCCTTCATTCAGATACTCTGATACTAAAATATTATTCCCTACATTTATCTGATAATTAGTTACATCATTTTATTTAAAACTATAAGTATTTTTAAATAATTTGGGGATAAAGGCTGCATATTCATAATTTGCCACATCTTTCTCTGGATTTCTTGACATTTGAATGGAAAGCCACTGTAAATATTAGAATAGTGCTGAAAATCTGTCATGGACTACATGAGAAAATGCCTTCTTACTGCACAGAAAATGCCATGGATACCTCTGACATAATGGGTAGGCGGGACTGAGAAATCAAACTAGAGAAATCAAGAGGAGTGAAAGATGGAAGTTTATTAAAGAAAGAGACAGGTGATGTTCAGATTTTCTTTCATGGCTATGTGTTTTGGCAACCATCTACTTTAGAATATCTACTCAGATCAGGCAAACTCGACAATACACTCATATGTCCAGCCATGATAGAAACACACAGGTATTATTTTCAGTAAACACACCAACAACAATACTTTGCTGCACCATAGTACGCTTTCCAATGACTTGAAGAGAAATGCTTTTGAAGCTTACTGAAGAAAAAATGGATGATTCAAGCGTAACAGATCCACCTACAGATCATGGATTAAAATGGTGGACTACACTGGTAATGATGAATACTCTTTCTTGTCCAACAGCAGCTTAAGGTCCTATGTGAGAGGAGTTGGGTGATCTCATTTCATAGCGGACAGAAATAGAAGTTACACATCCGAAATAGAAGTTAATAGCACACAGGTGACGATTTCAGCAGAAAAGTCAAGAATCAGATGACCAAAGAGCCAAGCACTGAAAGAGTAGAGTGTCTGGATTTCATTCCTCAGGGGTGTCAGATTTGGAATCTTCCATGAATACTAAATTAAATGTAGTTTACAGGGAACACTTTCGCCAAGATACAAGCACAATGAAACCACCATGAAGGAAATAGACACCTTTTACAGATCCACACCACACAGCTGAAAAATAACGTTGAAGTTTTTGCCCCTCTATTCACACCTCTTTCACTCCACGCAAGCTGCATGACTAACTGCTCCGTCCTGTCATGGTCCCACTCATTTCCGTACCTTCTCCCTCTGCCATCACATAACCCTCTCCTCAAATGCAATTCTTTCAAAATGCCTAAAACCCTAGCCTTCCCTGCACAAAAATTAAATAAGATGTCTGAAAATAAAACTGAACAAATCCAAACTAGAACTGTGGCAGTATCAAAAGGTATGAAAATCTACACTGTCCAATCACAGTGTTCTTAGTTGCATCCCATCTCCCATCCTTCATTAGTACACTGTCTATTTAGATGGTAATCTCTTTAGGGCAGGAACCTAGCATTACTTGTCTGCAAAGTGCCTTCTGCACAGTTCAGAATATACAAATAGATACCACCTGCTTGCAATAAGAACCTGTTCACTACATTTAAAAATCTAGGAGTAAAATGGTACTTTATGAATTGTATAGTAAAAGTAAAATTATGCATAATGCTGATATATCAGTCTAGCAGATTAAGCAAGAAATTCTGTGGTGCTGTAAAATACATACAGACATGCTGTAACTCTGAAGTGCTCATAGGCAATTCTGTTTAATGATGACTGCACTGAGGATTGCTTAGCAACATTTGATACCATACTCTATATTCTAACAGCAGAAAAGCAAAGGTTGACTCGCCCTGTACATTTGGCACAATGCCATTCATTTCACAATTCTATCTAATTCTATAAGCATGGGGAGATGTTTTACATTAAAGCCTTTTTAACAGATGTGGAGGTGTTAATATAACAGAGGCTAATGAGACAAGGATAAAAGTGTTGCTGAAAGTACTTTTACTCGTATTTTTGCAGGCCTTCTCTTTTGCAAAATAAACAGATCATATTAGACTGGACATCCATGGACCTTACATAGTTTTAGTTTTACCATTATTCAATTATTAGATCTGTTCCTTTATAATAAAAACAGATGTATTATAAAACAATAATCTTCTCTTATTTTCAGCTCATTCACACCTGTGGTTTAGCATCTGTGATGCTAGGAGCATTCTTTAAAAAAGCCAAAACACAAATAAACAAAAAACCCCAGCAACAACAAAAACAACAAGCAGGTGCTGAAGAGAAGATGATGAAATAAATATTGCTGAAAATATAAGCCACCTAAAATAAGCCTTTCCCCTTCTACGCCTGCTATGTTATGCCCTTGTGTTAAAGATGAGAAAGCAGCAACAGCATAAACTTATTTATAACACAGATGGCCTCTAACTCCATATTTACAAAAGCTTCAGAACTTACGCAATCTTGGCGCACACAGTGCACTTCCAGTTCCCATCAATTCCCAAAACACGACACTTGTTGCAAACTGTGAGTTTGCATTCTTGGCACTGGTCCCCCCTGTCAAAGATTAAGCCCAGGTTTTTCTGACAGCGAACACAGACCCTGCCACGGTCCTGTCGGCAATGGCGGTTTCCACCTTTTCGTCTCACTTCCAACAACTCATTCTTCAATTTCCTGGAAATAAAAAAAAAAAAAAGAGGGCACTTTAAATCTGATATACCACTGGGTTCATAGCATTTCATGGTAATATTCTGTATCCTCTTAGGTTCAAGTAACAGAGTCTCTAGGGAATGTGTATAAAATGATAACAGGATAAGAGTGTTAAGCATTATAGAAGACAACAGTAAAGAAGATCTATGCAAATTTAAGTTATATTTTCCACACCAAATCCCTTTACAGACAGACAGACATACTAACTACACAACCACCCCACACTGAAATGCAGCCCTTCATAAGATAAAATGCACCAGCTATTCAGCAGGTCACAACACCACCATACTTTCAGCTATGAAAAAGTATAATGTGGCCAACTGGAAACTGCAAGGTATATATAAGGAGGCAAAAAGTAAAAGCCTTAGTATAAATTTGGCTAGGACATTTGGGTTAACATTTCTGGATAAGTTCATGGAGGATAGGTCCATCAATGGCTGTTAGTCAGGATGGACAGGGATGGTGTCCTCAGCCTCTGTTTGCCAGAGGCTGGAAATGGGCGACGGAATGCCCCCCTTACTTCTGCGCTGCTGCCTTCAGAGCTGGGTGTGGCTGATAGTGGCCGCTACTGACTGAAGGCCCAGCTCTGCAGACAGCAGCGCAGCAGTAAGGGGGGCAGTACCATGCCATGCCATCCTCACTTCTGCGCTGCTGCTGGGGATGGCTTTGCCTTCAGAGTTGGGCGCCCGGCCAGCAGCCACCGCCCTCCAGCTGCCCAGCTCTGAAGGCAGCACTGCCATCAGCAGCAGCACATAAATAAGGGTAGCAGCACAGCAACCCCCGCCCTACAATAATCTTGCAACCCTCCCCCCCCAACTCCTTTTTGGGTCAGGACCTCTACAATTACATCACCGTGACATTTCAGATTTAAATGGCTGAAATCATGAAATTTACTATTTTAAAAATCCTATGACCATGAAATGGACCAAAATGGACTGTGAATTTGGTAGGACCCTATCAATGATTAATTCCTTTCCTAATAGGATTAATATGGACAATGGGTGTGTGTTCAAGAGACAAATAAGCCTGAACCAGAATTCCAGATCTGAAACCCTGTCAGCTTTGAGGAAAGTCTGATCTAGACCAGAATTTCTCATCTCTGAATTTTCTGTAATAAATATAAAAATCACTTTTATTCCAGAATAAAGTGTCCACATGGGGAGCTATTGCCAGATAGTTATAAAGGAATAGCTTATTCCACCATCGCTATGCCAGTCAATTTCCCGATGTAGACAAGGCCTAAGAAAGGAAGAGAGACACAGTAAAGTAAGTAAGAGTGAATTCCCTTAACTGGCTAAATATTATTCCTACTTTTAAAGCTATATTCCTTTTCTTGATGGTGAAAGGACTTTTTCTGAATAAGAATATGTTTAAATTGTTAACAAAGGCATGATTATGAACTCGAATTATGTCCTGCTGTAAAAGGTAGCTTTAGGGGATGAAAGGCATCCATACCAATGATGACTAGTACATACTGGGTCCATTGCTAGTCAAGCCTTTGGAAACCCTTCTAGAATGAAATGCATTTAAATTAAACTCTTCACTGCTAAAAACTAGCATTTACTATTGAAGCCCTATTTGATGAGGAAATTTTTTAAATTTAAAAATAAATTAAAAGAGCAGCCGATGCTTGCCAAACTGCTTGCAGCATAATTCAGGGGCACATCTCTTCCAAGAATCCCATCCTTCACATACCGTGTCCCTTGAATGCCACATGGTATTAAAGTTTGCAAAAGTGACAGAGTCAGACACAGAAAGCACTCCAGCAACGGCAAAGGAATTACAGCACAGTAGTCCCTGGCAAACACTACCTACACTCCAGGTGCAGATGCTTTCCATTTCAATTACTGCTAGCACTGGTCATTAAGAAGGTGGATGGAGATTTTTATGGGTCACCTTATTTGGCTTTTGTGTTGGTTTTTATATTTTAGTTTTCTGGTATCTTCAATATCACTTTAAATGGTTGTACAGTGTTGCCAAGTTTCTCAGTATGTATTTGCTCCATGTATGCAATTATTATTTGCGAAGTGCACTGTCATTACAGTGTCTTCCACTTGCTATATACTTTCACTCTAAGAATTGTAACCGGGGTTTTTGCATTATAAATAGATTTACTGATTTGTTTAGAGTTGTAATTATTTCTTACAACTCTAAACAAAGTTCACTTATAGAATGTGGCATGCAGGTCCGAGCCTGACATCTGAAGAATATCTCAAGTAGGATTGTCCAAATAACCAAATATTCTGTTCAGGTGAAAAGGAAAAAAAAAAAAGCCCAAACAAAAAAAATTGTTTCAGGTCAACCCAAAACAAAAATGTTTTGAAGTTTTCAGCAAACTGAAACATCAAAAAATATGTTTCATTTCATGTCAATCAAAACATTTTGGTTGACTTGAAACAAAACATTTAGTTTCAATGTCAAGGCTTTTAAAACATTTTAAAATTGTTTTTTTAAATAAAATTGGAAGTTAATTCGTAATAAAAAGTCAACATGTTTAGTTGCTGAAATGGCAAATGACAAATATTTCAACATTTCCCATTTTTTTTCTATTTTGAATAAAATAAGTTGCCAAAATGGACCCAAATTCATAAATTGTTTCAGTTGACGTGAATCTGCATATTTTGGTGAAAAAAAGGTTTCACATGAAAAATTTCGCCCAGCTCTAATCTTGAGTCTTACAAAGTACAGCAGAACATACATAAAACCCTATTCTTTCAGCTAATGAAAGCTTTATTTTTTCTTCTCCTGTCCAGCAGAAAAGGAGAATAGTCAATATTGAGGACTGCATGGGAACTACAAGAGAAGGGTTTCTTGGTCCCACTTGCAGGCTGGGCTCTGTAGGAAAGCATTTATCAGAGCGAGTATGGAAAGAGACTGCTTCAAGCAAGTTTGGGTTAAGTAGTGTCTCACCGCCAAAGGGAGCAACCTGTTTGCTCTCTTGCTGATTTGGGGTTCTTGTGTGTCATTGCTCCGAAGTCTAAGAAATAACGTAGTGTTATGCTACAACCTTCCAGCAAGAATATTTGTTTTTAATCTAACTTCTTTGTGTGTATGCAGTGAACATAAAGAGTCAGGACAAAAATCCTTATTCATAAAACTTATAGAAAGAAATAGCCCAACTTCAAGCCTGCTTTAGTAAGCCCTTCGACGTAAGTACACTATCTGAAGTGATGGAAAACTTTTTTTTGCTGAAGTTGCTTTAGCAACAGGCAGCCCTATTTCAGAAACTATATACATCAGACTCTGTGCAGCTGCTGTACTCATGGAGTTTAATAAAGCCAGTGCATGGGAAAACTGCTTAGAGTCCACAGGCTTGATTTTTTCTAGATACTCACCAGCCTGAGTTTCTGGATTCTTGCTTTTCTCTCCAGCTCATCCATTATCTACAGGCTATCTTTAATAACCTGAATAAGCACTAGTGAGTTCTAGCCATGCCTTTCTGCTCCTCTGAAATAAGGAGTTGTCTTGGTATCTCAGAATTCCCAAACAGTGCTTGGTTGACCCTTTGAATAGAAAGGTGTGACTTTTCTTAGCTTCCTGTGACCCTACGCCCCATATTCTTCATAAGAGATATGCTTACAATATGAATATGGCATAACTAAGATATGTTTTATGGAAGATGGGTCATGTGAGATATCATTGGAAAGGTTATGTTTTACTGAATGTGATTATCCAATTTGTATGCATGTATCATTTCTGTATTTGAAGTCAGAAATATTGACTATGTAATAATTACATCTATGTTTTTACGTGGGGAATGCCCACTGGACAGTATGCAAACAGCCTGGATGGGCCATTAGGAAGGACAATAGAACTTTGAAGATGCTAATCTCCCTCCTTCCTGAGAAGTTTCCTGGGATGCTGCTTTAACACTGCAGGGTCAGGTGATCATATCACCTGGTACTGGACATCATTTTTGACTTTTGGTATTTTTCCATTGGAAGGGGGTGGGGGTCAAAATAGGAAACAAAGGATTCCCGCCATATGTAAATCCTATTTAAGGTGGGGAGTGAGTTAATCTTGGCTCCACTGCCTCCCTGCCCAAGAAGGAAGACTGCTGAAAACACCTGAAGAAACAAAGGAACTAAGCGGGGAGGATGTAGGGGACGGGGACGGGCTGAGCCCAGGCAAGAAAGGTCAGCCTGTGAAGGGTATAACTGCAGATTTAAGCTGCAAGCAGTGCAGTTACCTTCAAGAAACTCTGCAACCTGCATAAAACAACTTTTAGGGTGAGAAATTACTGTTTGTAGCCAATTTCTTTAATGTATTAAGCCTAGTTTGCATGTTTGTTTTATATGCTCATTGGTCTGCTTTGTTCTGTTTGTTGTCCCTTATAATCACTTAAAAACTACCTTTTGTAGTTAATAAACTTATTTTGTTTATTCTAAAACCCAGTTTGTGCAATTCATAACTGGGGCGGGGGAGCTGTGCATATGTTCCTCCACACTGAAGGAGGCAGCGAATTTCATGGGTTTACACTGTATAGATCTCTCTACATCACAAGACAATGCAACTTTGGGTTTACACTCCAGAGGGTACATGCACCAGAGCACTGGGTAATTCCCCGAGCTGAGTCTTCCCACACAGAGCTGATTGCAGACTCTCTGTGATTCCACAGCTGGGTGATTCCATGTGTGTGTGCGCGTGTGCGCAGCAAGACAGCGTGTGGGAGCCCAGGCTGGTGGAACAGGTGGGCTCGGTGAGATCCCAATACATCAGGCGGCACCTCCGAAGGGGGGGGGTCCAACCCATCACACCTTCCCATCCAAATTAGGAGCTTTTAGATATTATTAGCATAATCACCCAATATTTGTGCAGGTGCAGCAGGATAATCATCTCTGACCCTCCAAACACTTTGTATGTTCACGTTTTATTTAATATTGCATAGGCCTGTTCAATTCTATGTGGTAACTCTACAGGAGTCTATTCCATTCACTGCCTGTTTTTTCTGGGACCTGCTGAATTCTTCCCACTAAGCACCTGTCTGTACCCTGCACAAGAGGTTCACTCTATCACTGAGAACAGGTCCATTAAAGGTGACCCACATGGGATTTTCTATTCATACTGGTACGATATATGGAGAAGGCCTGAAAGCTGCTGCATGGGGCGGGAGAGGAGGAAGGAGGGGATAATCTGCTTTGTTTGTCTGATTTTAGAAAGAGCTAGCAGGAAAGTCAGCTCAATTGTTGCCCAGCTACTGGATCACTTGTAGGGGCTCTCTGCGGATGTTTATCATTAGCTCTCAGATCTTAATTGAAGAGCTACAAATGTTGAACCTCTAGCAAGAGCTTCATTTCCCAACAATGTCAGTCAGTCATTGCAGTTATATTTGTTGAAAACCCAGAAATTTAAAATGACTAAAAATCCCCTCCCCTCAGTGGTTACAGTCTTGGCTCTTGTGATGTCACTATTTCAAAGGTTGTCCAGTCACCATAGAGTCTTACAGGATGGAAAGGATCTGAGTTTCTAATATAAAAATAAGCCCAAAAGTAACCCCTCACCATTTTCATGCCTTCTTTTTGCATTATAAAGCAGCAAAACTGGGTACAAAGTCTTTTTCTGTCCTGCACAGCATCTTTAAAATGGAGAAATCCCTTTGGGTCTCAGCTCAAATCAGTAAGCAGTTCTCCTCCTTAATCAAAGTGGAAATGTTTCCTTTGAGGTTAACATTTCCTATCATGGCTAAAGTGTCAGTCTCTCCTTTGGTACTATATTTAAAGAGGCAGTATCCTTATTTTCCAGTAATTCCATCTGCTCAAAAAGGAAAGGAGTCCTTGTGGCACCTGAGAGACTAACAGATTTATTTGAGCATAAGCTTTCATGAGCTACAGCTCACTTCATCGGATGCATTCAGTGGAAAATACAGTGGGGAGATTTATATACATAGAGAACATGAAACAACGCGTGTTACCAAACACACTGTAACGAGAGTGATCACTTAAGGTGAGCTATTACCAGCAGGAGAGCGGGGTGGGGGGGGGGACCTTTTGTAGTGATCATCAAGGTGGGCCATTTCCAGCAGTTGACCAGAATGTCTGAGGAACAGTGGGAAGGGGAAGGGGGGAATAAACATGCGGAAATAGTTTTAATTTGTGTAATGACCCATCCACTCCCAGTCTTTATTCAAGCCCAAGTTAATTGTATCCAGTTTGCAAATTAATTCCAATTCAGCAGTCTCTTGGTGATCTTCCTGAAAACACCATCCTGGCCACTATGGAGGTAGAAGCCCTCTACACCAACATTCCACACAAAGATGGACTACAAGCTGTCAGGAACAGTATCCCCGATAATGTCACGGCAAACCTGGGGGCTGAACTTTGTGACTTTGTCCTCACCCATAACTATTTCACATTTGGGGACAATGTATACCTTCAGATCAGCGGCACTGCTATGGGTACCCGCATGGCCCCACAGTATGCCAACATTTTTATGGCTGACTTAGAACAACGCTTCCTCAGCTCTTGTCCCCTAATGCCCCTACTCTACTTGCGCTACATTGATGACATCTTCATCATCTGGACCCCTGGAAAAGAATCCCTTGAGGAATTCTACCATGATTTCAACAATTTCTATCCCACCATCAACCTCAGCCTGGACCAGTCCACACAAGAGATCCACTTCCTGGACACTACGGTGCTAATAAGCGATGGTCACATAAACACCACCTTATACCAGAAACCTACTGACCGCTATTCCTACCTACATGCCTCCAACTTTCATCCAGACCACACCACACGATCCATTGTCTACAGCCAAGCTCTACGATACAACCGCATTTGCTCCAACCCCTCAGACAGAGACAAACACCTACAAGATCTCTATCAAGCATTCTTACAACTACAACACCCACCTGCTGAAGTGAAGAAACAGATTGACGAAGCCAGAAGAGTACCCAGAAGTCACCTACTACAGGACAGGCCCAACAAAGAAAATAACACAATGCCACTAGCCATCACCTTCAGCCCCCAACTAAAACCTCTCCAATACATCATCCAGGATCAACAACCTATCCTGAAGGACAACCCATCACTCTCACAGATCTTGGGAGACAGGCCAGTCCTTGCTTACAGACAGCCCCCCCAACCTGAAGCAAATACTCACCAGCAACCACAAACCACACAACAGACTCACTAACCCAGGAACCTATCCTTGCAACAAAGCCCGTTGCCAACTGTGTCCACATATCTATTCAGGGGACACCATCATAGGGCCTAATCACATCAGCCACACGATCAGAGGCTCGTTCACCTGCACATCCACCAATGTGATATATGCCATCATGTGCCAGCAATGCCCCTCTGCCATGTACATTGGTCAAACTGCGCAGTCTCTATGTAAAAGAATAAATGGACACAAATCAGATGTCAAGAATTATAACATTCAAAAACCAGTCGGAGAGCACTTCAATCTCTTTGGTCACTTGATTACAGACCTAAAAGTTGCAATTCTTCAACAAAAAAACTTCAGAAACAGACTCCAATGAGAGACTGCTGAATTGGAATTAATTTGCAAACTGGATACAATTAACTTAGGCTTGAATAAAGACTGCGAGTGGATGGGTCATTACACAAAGTAAAACTATTTCCCCATGTTTATTGCCCCCACCTCCCCACTGTTCCTCAGACATTCTTGTCAACTGCTGGAAATGGCCCACCTTGATGATCACTACAAAAGGTTTCCCCCCGCCCCACCCACCCCTGTTCTCCTGCCGGTAATACCTCACCTTACGTGATCACTCTCGTTACAGTGTGTAAGAGAACATGAAACAATGGGTGTTACCAATGTACATAAATCTCCCCACTGTATTTTCCACTGAATGCATCCGATGAAGTGAGCTGTAGCTCATGAAAGCTTATGCTCAAATAAATTTGTTAGTCTCTAAGGTGCCACAAGTACTCCTTTTCTTTTTGCGAATACGGCTGCTACCCTGAAATCCATCTCCTCAGTAATTCCTATTCTTTATCCAATACGAATCCTTGATTGATGACATTCATTCTGCTAAGGCTGCTCATCTTGCAGATTGACTTTTTTAAAAAGTGTACTGCTGTCTTAAAAGCTTTCTTCAAATCCTGGTAAAATAAATTGTCCCTCAACTTCCCTACTGACTTATTCATCAGAAAACATTCAGGCAGATGTGTTGGTCAGAAGCTTTG
This sequence comes from Caretta caretta, assembly GCF_965140235.1. NCBI lineage: Eukaryota > Metazoa > Chordata > Testudines > Cheloniidae > Caretta > Caretta caretta. The sequence goes on along the minus strand of NC_134206.1, from coordinate 152,608,772 downwards.
CTTTGTGATTCCTTGCAGAGTCTATTGGATTGAACCACAGACAGACTGTAACAAATGGGATCACATTTCAGAATATGAAGAATTAAGTGTTCCAAAGGCGAGGAAGAGTAGGAGGAGGTGGATGAGTCATCTGAAAATAATCCATCTTCACAGCAGCCTCTAAACAACCACTGCATAGCTGTGACCATTAAACAGGACTGAAAAGGGATAGCAAATGTACCACCATCTCTTCTACAGGCAGCACAGGAGGCAAGACTTCCGAAATGTTAAAGCAATGGACTCTCAAGCTAGGAGTCGGACGCATTTGTACTCACACATGGTATACAAGAAATGAAACACGACCAAACCATTTTCTAGGAGTACAAAGAGAATCCAAGAGAAAGCAAACCCAGCAGAATCCCATTTATCAAACTCCTGGGAAAAATATCCTATAATACCCCTAAGAAAGCTAAATTATCTATAATACTAGGGGTTTGATAGGAGAGATAAGTATTAACATCTGTCTCTGCTAACACTCAGCTATTCTTTTAAATGCAAAGGGTATATTAAAAAACACCACTACTTCAGAGGGAATGTACCAAGTGCACTGAAGATGCATTTTGTTTCTTATACCCAATAACTAGGCAGCACTGACATACTAAACCTTTCTAAATGGAGCATAAAATCAAGGAACATGCCCTCATAAAATACCAAAGTGGAAGGCAGAATAGTCTTAGTATACAGCAGGTTTGATAAATGACTCAGAAGAGCAAGGGTGAGGATAACAGATAACGTCCATGTGATAAGGAATGCTGTAAAACATGACGTCTTATATAACCACCTTTTCCACCACTGCATGCAGTTTTAATTTTCCTTTTTCTTCCTTACCCCCCACACCTTAACTTTTTAGAACTATCTCACTGAAAAAAGTAGTAGAGTCCGTGTTCCAGTTTTCCTTTTTCTGCTCTAATTGTTCCAAAGTTTGCAAAGTTATGAAAAATTGCAGACTGAATTAAGAAAAAGATTCACTGGGAAAAACTGTGAGGGGGGGAGGGGAATGGAAAGGACAAAAAGAGTGAGTTCATTCCAAAACCTTGGATCAGCCCCAAGAAAACTATGTCTCCTGTACAGATGAATTGGTAGAAAAATGTATTATGCCTGAGGAGCTGAGTTGCCAGCCACAGTCATCATTTGGAGCTGCTGGTGATCTTTGAGCTATTCTGGACCTAGGCCATACACAGGCTGAGGAAGCTAATTCAGCCCTAGAGTGACAGAAGCAGCTATAAAGTGACTCTGCCTTCCACCAGAATGATTTCCAGCACATAGACCTGCTACTTGGAACAGGATTTGCATCTCTACATTTTATCTTGTGTTGGATGGGATGATGAAGAGTAAAATTAATTTTATTAAGAACCAATGTATGAACTGATAAACTAATAATGATTTCAAGTGGCATCTCACCACACTGAAAATCAGGCCATTTATCTGCCTAAATATGGTTTCAGGTGCTCAATTTTCAGGAACCCAGGTATGAAAATTTTGGGCTATTTTATTTCCTTATATAATTATTTGATTTATATTATAAAACCTGGTTTTAAGATGTTTGATGGGTTATTTTGGAAAGCATGCATGTTTGAAGTGGGCAAGAGGAATAGTGAAATACAAAGGAAGTTTTGGAGTAAGACAGGGAATTAGCTAAGGGAAAAGGAAACTGAAGGAGTAGGGTGGTTGAAAATGGAAAGAAAAGGAGGGAGGGTGGGGGGAGAGGAGGGAGGTGAGAAGCATTAATGGGGAGAATGATATTGTACAGCTGAACGGTTGCAGTGAAGAGTGCATTGAAGGGTAACCAATCACCAATGACAAAACAGCAAATAAGAAAAAAAACTCGACCAAGTCCGAGTTTCAGAGCTGAATTAATGTGATGATATCAGGAGCAATCCCTCTAGGTTGGTGTGGGAAGCAAACTGGTGGCTAGAAAACTCTTCCCCAATGTCCCCTCAACTACAGCTAGTGCTGGCTGCTTTGGGCTAATACCACCAAGGTCCCACCTTCTCAAGCTCATCCTAGCTACTTCTGCTCATTCCTATAGGGCAGAGGAATGCAAACTCAGGGTATCATTTGGGTCCTGGATCCAAGATATATTGATGTGAATTTGGGGTAAGAAAATCCTTTTAAAAATGCCCCCTTATACATTCTTCCCCTTCTATAGTGCAGAGATATTGTCAGACAACTAAAAACAGCAAAAGAGATCAAGTATGTATGTTGTAGTCATGCACTCTTAGGCTTATTTTTTATTTTTTGGAAGGAGGATGGAAATTATTCTCGTTGGAATGTCAAAAACGGGCTCCTGGGAGAGAATGAAGGTGGTAAGAAGAAGAAAGGAAAAAAAGAGGAAGTTTAAATCATCACACAGGAGGAACCTTTGGCTGCCGGAATTTTTAAAGATAAAATTATAAATTATGTTAGCAAGATGAAATACCTTCCGAGTTACAAACTGTTGGATTCTTACTATATGTTGGTAGAATCAATGGTAACCCCAGTACGATTAAAAAAAAAGCCACTCTAGTTATTAATTAGCTCAGAAATGGAACATTCTTAATTTTTAAACAGAATTTTTAAACAGGCATCTGTGTTTATGGTACTAAAAATAGTAACTATTTATACACAAGAAGTATTTTATTTCAAATAATAAATGTACTAATGGAGCAATTTACTTGTCAAATGCGATAGTTACCAATCAGCTTCTCTCTTCCCAGACACATATGGATGAAACATACGGTATCACATAAGGTATATTTTCTTTAAAGAACTATTCATCAGTCTTGCAAAAACATACACTGTACACAGTGTATACAAGCCATAGTATTTTACAACACTTGCCCTTACAAGCAACTCCAGATACATCACCTGACAAGTCAATTTCCATGCACAGATAATTTCTCAAAATCCATTTCAACTCACTTCATGAATTTGCTAATAGTTACCAGATAGTGGTATCTAAGAGAACAATTTTGTCCTATATTTAGAATATGCTGATATTTTTAAATATTTCTATTGTACTGATTGATAAGGAGAGTCTTTATTCTAATTGGCGGCCCTGACCGTGCAGAATCCTTGCCAGAGGAACCATTGAGTGGACTTGGCCAACTAAACTGCTGCTAGGAGGCCAAGAGGGGATTACAACACACAAGTAATAACTTGATAGCATTATGTTGGGAAAGGCTCAAGTTACTTCCCTTCTCTGTTTTCTGTGTTCAGCTATTATTCTATTACTTTTTGTTTAAACAAGATCCAGAATTTTAATTCCTGTTTAAAGAATAAAAAGAAGCTTTACATTTAAAAACTGGATGGGAAAGGTGTAAATGTAACAAAGTACTAAGAGATGCAATAGGCAGGATATATGCCCATATGTGATACTATATTAGTGGTAGGTTGAATGCTCTGAATGCATAATATATTTGACCACATCAGCCCTCTCTGCATCTCTCCATTGACTCCTTCTCTATCCCTCAAAACGACTATTTGACTTCACTTCCAAGGCCCCTCAAGGTCTATCCTCATCCTACCTATGATCTCTCCTTTAGAATCAAAAGTTCGACTTCTGCCTCTGATCAGCCCATGATGTCAGTCTCCATTGCCCACTTGTTAAATTTAAAACAGGCACCTTCAGGGCTTTCTCCCATGCCACCCCTCACTTGTTTCTTTGCACTTGCCTGTCGGTCTGTATCCATCCATTGTTTCTTGTCTTACACTTAGATTGTAAGCAATTTGGGGCAGGGAGTGTCTTTGTTCGGTGTGTGTACAGCGCCCAGCACAGTGGGGTTTGGGTCCATGATTAGGGCTCCATAGGCACTACAATAATACCAATAATACATTAAACTCAAATACAGTGTGTGAACTGAGCATCTTGCCAGAATGAAAAACAAAGCTAATGTAGAAGACTGTGTACTTCTGTGAAATATGTTTCGATAAGACACACACCAGATTGCACCAAATGGCATCCCAAAGACAAAACATGTTCTTCAGAAGTATATTTATGAGCCAAGGATAAAAGATATCCTTGCCAGGGATAATTTAGCTGCATTCAGAGAGAGTCACCATGAACTCTCCTTGGAGGTAGGGAAATCCACCCAGCTCCCTGTTCAGATCCAAACATGTCTTGAATATATTGGGAGACTTTTTAAGGTCTTGGAATTTGATGTTATCAGGCACAGTGAGCAAAACATGTGTGAGGGACAATTCTCCAAATAACCAAAGGGTCTCGCATTCACTAGTCTCCCTGAAGTAGCCGAAAGACTGTGTATGCATTCCACTGAATTTAAGATTAGGTTTTTTTCAAAAGGTTCCTCATAATTATCATCAGGATCTTCACATTGATTTCAGTTTTCAAGCTGTTCTTCAGGTAGTCTTCTCCCACTAGACAAAAAGCCAATAAATCCGCCAGACGGCCCCGTACGCAGAAAATGTCACCAGTTTTCACCTTGCTAAGCCACATACCCACAATTCCACACTCAAAGGGGCAGGCAGGTAGGGTTTTTAAGCGACCATAAAGGGACAAGAACTTGAGAAAGGATGACAACTGAATGAGGAAGTTGCTGCAGAGAGCTTGGGAAGCCAGTGGCCCATTTACCTACTGGAATTGATGCAGGAATCTTTGATAGGAGCATAAGCATGATAGCACCTTCTGGGATAGTTATGCAGCTCAAAATTCCCCATCAGAGGCACTTCTGCAGAGCCAGCTGCAAAGCCTAAACTCCCAACCATGAGCTTGCACTACTAACTGGGCTACTCTCTAGTTTGCAGCATCCCTGCCCATTACTATTAAGGCTGATCCAGCTCCAAGGGTGAATACCGTGCCTAGAACAAACTGTGTCCCAACTGTTGCTGGGTCTGCACTTCCCTTCTTCATCTCTCAGTGATAACAACCATGATCAGAGCAAATTAAACACAACTTCCAGGCTGGAGATCTGCGTTCCTGCCTCACTCCTACATTAAGTGAGCTAGACTAGGCTTAGGCAAAAGGAAAAGCTTTCAGTTTACTCTGGCTGCCACATTTCCCACTGGGTAAAGAGGCTGCCAACAGCAATGGGTGCACTGCATTTACTCTAGTTACTTCGTTTACCTGCAGAGGGTGAGGGGGAAGAGACAGTTAAATGGAGAGAACTCAGTACAGACCCACAACCATAAAAATTTAACTGGATCTATATTGAGAGACCTCAGTGGGTGCTGAATACACGTGTCTGTGACACTTGCCAATCCAAAGAGAAAAACAAGCTATAGCCTGGCCTTTGAATACAGAAGTAGAAACAAACAAGCACTTGAATTCCATCTCCCTTTGCAACTTGGTATATCTTGCACGCTCTAAACCAGGCTCCCCCTGACCAAGAGACACACATAAATGCAGTCTAAACTTGTTTCTCAGAGCCAAACTACACAAAAATTTAGGTAGGGGGACAGTGAGCATCATGCTTAACTGAAACAAATAAATTTGAATTGTCATCTGAAATATCTGCATCCAATCCCCACTGAACCCCATTGTCCTCTGTCCCCAAACAATCTCCTTCCAATTCTAATTGTGTAATCTTTCAGGAAAGGAGAGGGTTACTAACCCTCATGGAGTCTCTACACCTTCCTCCCAGGCCTTTTGAGAGCTAGCAGGCAAGGCTGCTATCCTAAAATCTTGGATGGCAAAACCCCTTTCCCTGAACACTGTAGGGGAAAGCAGAACAGAGCTATTCCTTGCTGCTACTACTGACACCATGCTCACTCTCGCTCACTGGCTCTGAAGGAGCACACAAAACATAGCCACTCTCTCTGAGAAAAAAAGTGTCACAATAGCTTTGTTTAACCCTTTTGAGCGCATGGGATCAGTTCAAACAAAATAGCAGAATCAGTACCAGGCAATATTTCTAACTCTACTTGAAATACAAAAACTTTTGCCACAAATGTTTTCAGTCACCTTCGGTGCAGGAGTTAATCAGCCCATCGATAGAAAAATGAACTTGGTAACATACTAGAAAATAATACTTTCATTTTTATTGTAGGATAACCACTTTTTCCTGTTTTACCAAAATTCAACATTAGTGCCTAAATGATGACTTCCTATTCAAGGTGCCCACAGGCAGAGGCAATATCACCTCACAGATTTTGTTACTTTGGGACTCTGAACATTTCTGTGGGAATCAAACAGGAATGCTGGGATCTTAAATTTGGAATGAACATCAGTCAAGAGAATTTGTACATATTTTCAATGCAAAGTATCAGATTTCATTATGCCATAATTTTAGCACATTTAAAATGTTCTACAAACTTATTAAGACAATCTTATGGCAAATTTCCAAGGTATGCGGTAGATCTAGGTATCATTAATTCTCAGCATGCACTGGCATTCTGTTGCAGGTTAACCTTGCATGAAGTAATATTACAGCTTAAGAAACAAAACAAAGAAACAACAAATCTGCAGAATTCATGTGTGTGTGTTAACAAAAAGGTACTGGATTTAAGTTTCCAATGACTCTGCTATCCAGGATATCACTATCCCTAGTCTTATACCCTGTAGCCAGTGGTGAGCTGGAGCCAGTTCGCACAGATTCACTGGAACCAGTTAGTGGTGCCTTAGGTGCCGACTCTGTGGGTGCTCTGGGGCTGGAGCACCCACGGGGAAAATTTGGTGGGTGCACAGCACCCACCAGCAGCTCCCCACCCAGCTCACCTCCGCTCCGCCTCCTCTCCTGAACGCTCTGCTTCTCCGCCCCCTCCCCCTGCTTCCCGCGAATCAGCTGTTCGTGCAGGAAGCCTGGGAGGGCTGAGAAGCAGGCGGGGGCTTCGTGCTCAGGCCCAGGGAGGCGGAAACAAGCTGGGGCAGGGGGGCATGAGGAGGGCCACCCGCACCGCAGCAGGTAACTGGAGGGGCGGAGGGCACGCAGGGGAACCGCTCCCTGCCCCAGCTCACCTCCTCCTCCCTGGGCCTGAGCGCGAAGCCGCCTCCTGCTTCTCAGCCCTCCCAGGCTTCCCGCGCGAACAGGTGATTTGCAGGAAGCCGGGGGAGGTGGCGGAGAAGCAGAGCGGGGCGGCGCGTTCAGGAGAGAAGGCGGAGCGGAGGTGAGCTGGGCGCGGGGTGGGGAGCTGTCGGTGGGTGCTCTGCACCCACCAAATTTTCCCCATGGGTGCTCCAGCCCCAGAGCACCCATGGAGTCGGTGCCTAAGGCGCCACTTTTGATGTGATCAGTGGGGGGAGCGGCCGCTCCCCCTGCTGCCCCCCCAGCTTCGCTACCCCGCCCCTAGGAGCCAGAGGGACCTGCCGGATGCTTCCTGGGAGCTGCCCCAGGTAAGCAACACTGGGACTCCCCACCTCACCCCCTAGCAGGTCCCTCTGGCTCTTAGGGGCGGGGCGGGCACCCACTACGGTGGCCGATGAGATGCTCCTGCCCGGTTCTGGGGGCAGTCAGGGGACAGAGGAGGGGGGTGGATGGGGCTGGGATCCCGGGGTGGGAGGGGTGTCAAGGAACGCAGGGGGTTGGATGAGGCAGAAGTCCTGGGGGGCGGGGCCCCGGGGTGGGCCCCGACCCCCTTGTAGGGTGAGGAGGGAACCAGTTGTTAAAATTTTGGCAGCTCATCACTGCCTGTAGCTATGCATGCGTCACACACATTTACAAAAAGATGCATTAACTAGTGTTTTCCTCCCACTTCCGCCATACTTCTCTTTGCATGAGACTAGAGGAGCAATTGTGCTAAAGTGACTCCTGAAATTCAGGACTCCCACGTGGGTGAAGAGACCCTCAAGTCAGGTCCCAGTCTTAGGGCTGCCATCTTCATAATATTTAGAAACTGGACACTCCAGCAGGACTGCCAGAACCTTCCCTGCCCTGTCCCTTCCCCCCTCTGCTTCCCCTCTCCCTCAGTCTAGGTTGAGAGGATCTCGCCTGCAGAGCTGGGGCTGGGAGCTATAGCAACCTGACACAGGTAGGAGGCAGCCCTGGTTGAGTTGGGGCTGGAGCAGGTAATGAGCCAGTGCTTCCCCACTTTCCCCAACCTCAGCAACCGGACTTTGGGTGTCCAGTCAGTAGATCCGCCCGGACACTGTCAGGTCCACTTTTTGATTGGACTTGCTGGTCAAAAACCAGGCACCTAGCCACCCTACCCAGTCTGCAATATTCTAACAACTCCTCAAGCAAGAGAGAATGAAAAAAAAGCAATTTTTTAGAAGAAGAATGTTAAAAGATTACCTTATCCTCTTATCTTCCACTTTTTTCAAATACTCATCTCTCTTCAATACTCCTAGTATTGTTTCCCTCTCATGTTCCAACAAAAATGACAAATTGATGATCTCCAGGTTTTTTGACATGATTCTTCAATAGTGATTTTTCCAACAGTTGGGTTTCCAGAGAATAAACTGTTTACTGCAAGTTTCAAAGGCACATTTGTCACACAGGTACAAGATTTACAAGATAGCCTGACAGAGAGCTCTTCATTAAATTACCCAGATATTAAAAGCATGTGACCATGTCTTCCACCTGCAGGAGAGAAAGGTTTCTGCTGTGTTCTTTAAGAAATTCTCTCATTTTCCTGGTTACAGAATGTTCATTGCATCTTTTCTGGTCTTCCTTGACATGCTGCAAGCCTTCAACCCACATTCATAGAAGGTGTCTGAGTTCATCTTCAACACATCAACTGTCGTCTGAAGCCACACAACAGCTGGATATTTAGACTCAAACTATCTGAAAGTCAAAAAGAAATAAAAGGAAGTGATTTTGACATTATCCCGGTCTCATCTAAGAGAAGCTAAATGAAACAGTGGTTTGGGAATCAATGTCTAATCACCTGCAGACTAACAGATTGCCCCCAGGGTCATCTATGGCCAGTACTTTCTCTTTGCTACTGTTTACTCTAAAGTGTATGAATGTCATCATGCAGGCGCCCCTCCTTCTGTAAATTCATTTGCAATTACTCTCTGGTTGTGGAAGTCCTGAATTGGCTAAACTCACTTTGGACTTGATTTTGCTATTCTTATCATGATTAGCACCATGCCACACAAACACTCCACGAATTTCACTCGGACTACTTGGATAGAAAGGTACTGCTTAATGAGAGGAGGGATGGCAGAATTGGGCTCGAGATGTCTTTGTGTGCTCTAAGGATATCACATTTCCCTTCCTCCTTCTCCGCCCCCCTCACCAATGGAACAGAACAACAAGAATCCTGAATGTCTATATCTGAGTACTAAACATACCACCATTTCAAACAGTTTGCCTCTGCTTCATGTGGTGCATGACAAGAGAACTAAAATTTTAGGGCTGTTAACCTGGAAGTTCTAGTCATCACTGCCTCACAAACTGGAACTGAAGGAAGGCACAACTGATACCGAGCTTATTCATTTAAGATAGAAGTACATTTTTATATTTGTGTGAGTCTTTTCAAAGGTTGATCTAATCTGAGTGTGTTGGGAAAGTCTGATGTGGGAAGGGGATGAGAGGCTGGGTCCAATGGAAACAGGCAGAGCTTGTATACAAGTTCCTGCAGCTCTCCTTCCTCATTAAGCCTACTCTCCAGTCACTTTTGAAAGCTTTCCTTGCCTCTCTTACATCTTCCATGTAAGTAAAAGGCCAATGGCAAGTGGTACCGAGGTGGAAGCAATAAGAATGAAGTAAAGCTAAAATGGACAACAATGGACCTGAAGAAGAGCAGTGTGTGGCTCGAAAGCTTGTCTCTCTCACCAACAGAAGTTGGTCCAATAAAAGATATTACCACACCCACCTTGTCTCAACAATAATAGGGATAGATAAACTTATGCTTCACTACCTAGTCATCACCAACAAAAGCACAGCCACAAAATACAGTATAACTGGACAAAATGAAAACGTCCTTTCCACTAAATTACTTAAATCTAGGAACAGAAATTCTGAAAAATTAGTGTTCAAGTGTGAGACCCCCCACCCCCAAAGCTTGGTGGTGAGCTTATTAGTAAATCAAGTAAATGTCACACTTTCAGGAGATTCTGCCTTGCATTGACTTCTGTTACAACAGGGATTACGTCTGACATTTCATAACCTCTTCTCAGAATGATCTTAAAAACCCCCCACCTCAGATCAATGAAAAGCTTACAGCTCCTCTACAGAATATTGCTTTTTCTCTGAAAGCAATTCAATTGCAATATTACAACAGCAGTGTTTTATGAGATGAAAATGCTGTAAAAAAACAAACATCAGATCTTAGCAGTACTACTGTGATTCAAATAAATATATTATCATGCCCCCTTTTGTGGGTGAAGAAAGTAAGACAAAGAGGTCAAGTGACATGCCCAAGGCACACAGCAACTTAGCTGCAGAGTCAGGAATAGAATTCAGGACTGCCCCACTCTCATCTCTGTGCTTATCCCTCCTGGAACACGGGAAACAAATATTTGAGTTATGGACCAGAGTATGTCCTTTGTTCAGATTGTGATTTATTTTAAATATACCATAAAAATAAAATAATTTAAATATACTTTCTAAGCAATTTTACAATGATTGATAGTAACATGTTTGATATGCTGCTTTTAAAAGAAAAGCACCAACAATGAATTGCTTCTTCTAATTTTCACTCTAAAGTGCACTTGAAGAAGCCTCTATTCATGGTTGGCAGAAGAAGTAGCTGAAAAATGTAATGCTGATAGTTATGTACATAATTTGCATTTGCTGGATTCCACTTCAGCATCTATGTCCTGGCCATGCCCCATTTCCACCCCAACACATTCACTTTTCCTCTGTCTCAGCCAGACTCATTTCAGTGTTCTGGGAGTGCCTAAATGTGCATCCATTTCTAAGAACCGTGCACATCTCCTCCTGCTACATTCAGGTGCTGAGCAAATGGTGATTGCTCATTCTTTGGTTCCTTATACTTTTTAGCAATACTTGGTAGCCAAAAAGACCAGCCAGATCGTTCTTCTAAACAGTAGGAACTCTGACCATACCAATTCATTGATGGACATCAGGGTCTCAGTTCAGCGAGGTATGTAAGCACATGCCTAACTTTAAGCACACGAGTACTCCCATTAAGAGCAATTACTTCTAAAGTATGAGTTCTTACTGGCAAACATAAAGCCATATTACTGTATTTGTGAAGCTGAGAGACTGGAAAAAAATATGGAAAAAATCTACATGCGAAGTGAATGTCCCATTACCAAGCTTTAATCCCACAAACAATTCTTTCTGGAAAGCCCAACTGACCCAATTCTAAATCTAATTCAATTCAGTTTACAAACTGGGGAGTTGTAATATACTCATACTAGATATCACCGAAGACAGGATTCAGAGAAGAATTAGGCATTAATGTGGATAATGAGAACGCACATGGTTACATTGGATAGGGTAACTCATGCTTCAGGTAGAAGCCCATTACCAACTGACAGGTCAGGTTCTACTCCCATGGGCAGGTTATCCATTTTGTAGTTTCTTACTCCTCTCTCAAAAGTGTCCACTGATAGTTACCTTCAGAAACAGGAGAGCAAACTGGATGGACACCTGTTATGACAATTCTTGTGTTCATATCTGCCTGTCTGCACTGTAAAATAGTGGCTTAATGCCATCTGTGTCCTGCACAGAAACCATTACAGCTTTTTTCCGCTGAATGCATCCGATGAAGTGAGCTGTAACTCACGAAAGCTCATGCTCAAATAAATCTGTTAGTCTCTAAGGTGCCACAAGTCCTCCTTTTCATTACAGCTTTGTTTGTGAAGTCTATTGAAACTGATTTGACTTGTGTTACAGAACGTCTTCTAGAATATTATAATATTTACCAAGTGGGCAGTTGGGCACAATTAACAGGTACGTTATCCAGATTTAAAAGGTGTTTGTAGTTAAAGTCTTTTCTTGTGTAAAACATACCATTGGTTAACTGTTACAGTGCCACATAGTTCTCCCATTACACAGCCGGAAAAGTTTCACTCTATTTGAAAACTGTTTTTGAATCTTTTACAGAAGTAGTCTAGGGACAAATCCTTCAGTCCTTACTCATGGAAAAAATCTCCCTGATTTCAACAGTGGCTTTACCTGAGTAATGACGGCAAGATTTGGCTCCTGTTGATGTAGGTGTCACCTAAAGTTACTGTTTTGCTCTGGTTTCATATTTACAAAATAGTCTGCCCTATATAAAAACTGTTAAACTACTTTTAGTAAAACACTATTCTCTTTCCTTCTTGCCTACGGCCAAGATTACTGGCTGATGAATCCTGCAGCACAGGCGAATAAGGGGATGCAAGGCTACCTAGAAGCCCTGGTCATGGACATGGACCAGGACCAGGCACTACAGAAATACAAATAATAAAACAAACAAAACAAAATAAATACCACCTGTGCCAGTTGCCCTCATTGCAGGTTGTAATGGAAGGGAAGGAGGCGGGGAACAGCAACCTCCACAGGACCACAACTTCCACCCCCCACCACTCTGGTGTGTGGGCAGAACCCCCAACACACATATCAGTGCAGCTGTGCCAGAAGAAATATTCTGTGCTACGCAGAGTCAGAGTCTGCTTCCTGGTTCCCTTACCACCAGCATCAGTGGGAGGAGTTATCTGGGCAAGATATAGGCCTTACCCCCTGAATCCCAAGCGGGAGCAGGGAAACTGGGAGGTTGCTTGCGACTCTGTCACAATCTGGTTCCCGAGTTGCTCCTGGGATAGTGACAGTATTTAATTTGGTTTAAAAAGTCTTGGACAGTTCCGTAATTGGAATCATTGGATTCAGCAGCCAGATCATTTTTCTAAACAGTAGGAACTATGACCATACCAATTTATTGATGGACATCAAGGTCTCAGTTCAGCGAGGTATATAAGCACATACCTAACTTTAAGCACAAGTACTACCATTAGCTTCACTGCAACTGCTCGTGTGCTTTAAGTTAGAAGCGTACTTCAAGGCCGTACCACACTGGAGGCCCAGTAAGGAGTGAGTAACTGCCACTGAATCTAGTCTGGGTTTGATGAGTCCTGCAAGGGCTAGGGTTGAGGACTGTTTCATTTAGTATTTTCACCAGCAGTCTGGAAAACACACATTTGCCCAAGATACAAAGCAGTAGCAAATGACTGGGAGAAGAGAGAAAGTACCAATGGGCCAGAGTTCAAATGGAACAAGAGATTATTCCAACGAACAAGAATTAAAATAAAATGAAATGTAAAATAAGAAGTCAGATTCAAGCTAGTGAGTTCTTCCCCCACAAAGGGAAGAATAAGTGAGCACAGTTAAATTCTGTGATTAACGTTAACAGTCTTTTCTGACTTTTATATTTAGGTTTATTGAATCACAAACTTTTGATGTCCTGGTTTTTAAACTCAGACTCCGCTCACTTACAAACGCTTGGGTTTGGCTACAACTACAGTGCTCTAATAACGTTTTAGATAAACACATATCTGTTGGCAAACTTAGGGTTAGAGAGCAGCTAAATGATCTATCCTGAGTATGGGGCAGCAGGAAGTAGTGTTGTCCTGGAGCAGCTCAGTTACAATCTGCCCTCTTGATCTCCTTTGCTTCTCCTGGGGGTTGGGGGAAGTAAACCATACCAGGCTTACGCCTGCCACAGTACAGTCACCCAGCTTGCTGGTGCAGCAATGCTGACAAGCACATTGAGGGGTGGAGGTAAACGGGGGGCAGAGGGGACGCAATGAACCTAGAGACCACCCAGTCCACACCCTCCTTCACTCCACCCTCCAGCAGGCACAAGGTGGAAGTAGCAGCTCTGCCTCTCCTCCTGTGCTGCAACCACTAAGGAAGCACTTTACACTCCTGTGGCTACTGATGACAGTGCCCTGAAGTGGGACAAAGAGTCTGAGTATGTCCTAGTGAATGAGCCTGCTATTGACAGAGGGTAAACAAGATCTGAAATTTCCATGGCCAGATCATAGAATCAGAACTGGAAGAGACCTCAGGAGGTCATCTAGTCCAGTGGTTCTCAAAGCCGGTCCGCCGCTTGTCCCGGGAAAGCCCCTGGCGCGCTGGACCGGTTTGTTTACCTGCCGCATCCGCTAGTTCGGCCAATCGCGGCTCCCACTGGCCGCAGTTCGCCGCTCCAGGCCAATGGGGGCTGCAGGAAGCGGCGTGGGCCAAGGGATGGACTGGCCGCCCTTCCTGCAGCCCCCATTGGCCTGGAGCGGCGAACCGTGGCCACTGGGAGTTGCGATCGGCTAAACCTGCGGACGCAGCAGGTAAACAAACCAGTCCAGTGCGCCAGGCGCTTTCCCCGAACAAGCGATGGACCGGCTGTGAGAACCACTGATCTAGTCCAACCCCCTGCTCAAAGCAGGACCAACACCAACTAAATCATCCCAGCCAAGGCTTTGTCAAGCCGAGCCTTAAAAATCTCTAAGGATGGAGGTTCCACCACCTCCCTAGGTAACCCATTCCAGTGCTTCACCACCCTCCTAGTGAAATAGTCCAGTCCCCTGCACTCAAGGCAGGACTAAGTATTATCTAGACCATGCCTGACAGGTGTTTGTCCAACCTGCTCTTAAAAATCCCCAATGATGGAGATTCCACAACCTCTCTAGGCAATTTATTCCAGTGCTTAACCACCCTGACAGTTAGGAATTTTTTCCTAATGTCAAACCTAAACTACCCTTGCTGCAATTTAAGCCCATTGCTTCTTGTCCTATGCTCAGAGGTTAAGAACAACAATTTTTCTCCCTCCTCCTTGTAACAACCTTTGATGTACTTGAAACTCTCAGTATTCTCTTCTCCAGACTAAACAAACCCATTTTTTTCAATCTTCCCTCATAGGTCATGTTTTGTAGACCTTTAATCAATTTTGTTGCTCTTCTCTGGACTTTCTCCAATTTGTCCACATCTTTTCTGAAATGTGGTGCCCAGAACTTGATACAATACTCCAGATTACTCTGCGCTGATTAGGCCTCAAGTGGAAGAATTACTTCTCGTGTCTTGCTTACAACACTCCTGTTAATACATCCCAGAATGATGTTTGCTTTTTTTACAACAGTGTTACACTGTTGACTCATTTAGCTTGTGATCTACTATGACCCCCAGATCCCTTTCTGCAGCATTCCTTCCTAGGCAGTCATTTCCCATTTTGCATGTGTGCAACTGATTGTTCCTTCCTAAGTGGAGTACTTTGCATTTGTCCTTATTGAATTTCATCCTATTTACTTCAGACCATTTCTCCAGTTTGTCCAGATCTTTTGAATTTTAATCCTGCCCTCCAAAGTACTTGCAACCCCTCCCATGCTTGGTATCGTCCGCAAACTTTATAAGTGTACTCTCTATCTAAATCATTGACGAAGACATTGAACAGATTCTGTGGTTCCATCACTTTCATTCAAGCTTGTATGAGTTATATTGTGATGTGCACACAAAACCATCACCTGCTTTACAGTAGGTAAAGTAGAATAATCTCACAAGACAATATTTGTTTTGGCTCCCATACATTTTGTCGGAAACAGTGGACATTTCTGTTATACCTAAGTGTTTTGTTTAATAAACACTTGGGGCTTGTCTACACGTATAGCTGCATCTCTCCCATCAGCATAGTAAAACTACCTCTGCGAGGGGCAGTAGCTGTGTCTGCAAGAGAAGCTCTCCTGCTGACACAGCACTGTCCACACCGGCACTTCTGTTGGTGTAACTTATATCACGCAGGGGGTGATTCACACCCCTCAGTGACATACGTTAGGCCGACATAAGCTGCAATGTAGACATAGCCTTGGACGTGTATCAGTAACAGCAGGAATCTTTGCTCAATAGAAAGAAAGCCACAATTGCTAAAAAATGGTTTGATATTATTTACAGGAAAACAACACAATGCTTCTGTATTTTAAAGAGCTATTTACACCACAGTATTAGGGACTAGGCCTGTGGTTTCACATATCGGCCGAAATGGAAATAAGCCTCCAAAATTGGATTTCTAGTCTCCTTTCACACTCTCCTGTTTCCACCTAATTCTTTAAGTACAGTAGAACCTCAGAGTTACAAACACCTTGGGAAGGGACGTTGTTCGTAACTCTGAACAAAGTGTTATGGTTGTTCTTTCAAGTTTACAGGTGAACATTGACTTGAAACATCTTTGAAACTTTACTCTGCAGAAGAAAAATGCTGCTTTTAACCATCTTAATTTAAATGAAACAAGCACAGAAAGTTTTATTACCTTGTCACATGTTTTTAAACCCCCCCCCCCATTTTTTTTCCAGTAGTTTACATTTAACACATATTGCCTGATTGTGTATTTCCAGTTCCAAATGGGGTGTGGGGCTGATGGGTGTTCATAACTCTGAGGTTCTCCTGTAGTCAGGAAAACATCTAACATTAGTTGCATTCAGCTCAATATATGAACACACACAGGGTGAATCAGCAGTTTTTGGAAGCTACATTATCTAAGCAGCTCTGAGAGTCTCTTAAAATGTTTGTTGAGCTTTTATTGGACAGCCCCATGGCTGGTTATCTTGCAGTTATCTTCATCCCAAGTGGAATAGAGATTTCACACTAAGCCAGCCAGAGGATTTGGTGGTTTTCCAGATGGCAAATTAGGATACAAGGAGGGATGTAAAGTCCCCCACAGAATGGGCTTGGTTTTATTCTACCTTTTCTTTGGGCCAGAGCCTCCATTTCATGGGCCAAAGAGCTGGGGGATTTCTGAGGCACGAGGAAAGAAGATGGAACCAGCAGAGTGGCAGAATGGCAAACTAGAAACTGGCAGGCCTTTCCATTTGTTTTTGGTTGTTGTTGTTGGTTTTTTGTTTCTTTTTTTTAAGAGGGGAGGAGTAAAATAACAGCTCACTTTAGCTATGAATACGTACTCCCTGCTAGCCACACCACTGCTGTGCTGAAAGGTAATTTCTGGAATATGGACTCTTCCACTGTAAGGCTGTAGTTAGAAAAATAGGTTTCAGTGTAAGGTTTTGTAAATGAAATGTCTTGCAAAGCCACATAAATATTTGCATGCATACACAACAACATACGCTGCATTCTGTATGTGGGCGTGTGTCCACAGAGATCACATGGAGGGGAGTAGTGGCCCACTCCCCACAAAAGGAGAAACTTGACCCACGCAGATGACAGTTTATTTAAAAAGCCAGGACTCAGTACAGAAAGATATGCTACTGCAGTGAAGGTGTGCAACCATGGGAAGTCACAATAATCAAGACACAATGGTCTTCCAATCCCTTCCCCATAAACCCCTTGACCAGAAGCGGATGATGAGTAGCTCCTAGTGGGGAAGGGTAGCTGGATGTGCTATTACCCACACCCACCACCACCAGAGACTTTTGAGGTTCTCCCCCAAGGACAGAGTTTTGAGGGATAGGAAGGAGAAAGAGGGAGAAGCAGGGACATTCCCAGGGTACATCGACATTGGAGCTGGAGGTGTAGTTTTCAGCTCAAGGAGACATATCCACACTAACTCTGCTTGAGCTAGCATACTAAAAATAGAAGTGTAAGCACAAAAGTGCGAGCAGCAGGAGGGGCTTCCCAGCTCAAGTACAATCCCGTTTGAAACCCATGGTACATACTCAGGTGGCTAGCCCCTCCCACCACGTGCTGCCACAGCTCAATTTCTATTTTTAGCACATTTGCTCACTCAGAGCTAGTGCAGGTACATCTATTGGAGCTAGAAATTGCCCCTGCTGCTCTGGTGCAGACATACCCACTGATCTGGGATTTCCCAGGTCCCAGCGTCCAAAAAAATTAGGGGTAGGCAAGCAACTCCATTGGCCCCTTGCAGGCTACGAATGGGTATGGGCAGCAGACAACAAAGCCTAGGTCTCCCCAGCAGGCAGAATGTTACAGCTCAATCATCTCTGAGCCAATTCAGAGAGAGAGAAAGAGGCAGGGACGGTCCAAGGGCCATTGAGAGTGCCCCCTGCATGAACAGGGTATGTGGTGTGGTGATTACCCCCATAGTTAGCCTCCATCTTCAGAGAGGCAGGTTTAAAGAAAGAGTGGCTGCTTCATGCAGAAGATTCTGCGGTGGGAAACAGGATGAAGCCTACCCAAATCCCCACAGAGGTGAGCCAACTGCCTTCCCTTACTGAGGAAGCTAAGGAACAGCCAAGTGTTCCTGTGGCTAAGACCACAGCCAAAAGTGGGGAGATTAAGGCAGTACTGCATAGTATATGATTCTTGTTCAATTTCACACCCTGGATGGTCACCTCAGGATGCATATTTTGCACTTGGAAGTCAGTTGCCTCTTCAGTCACAGCCAGACCCAATTTATTATTAAGGGCAAATTAAGAGATGTGGGTTTTATTGAGTGCTGGACAATTCCATAATCAGTGCAACACGGTGGTTGGGGTTTTTTTTGTTTTTTTGGGTTTTTTTGGGGGGGGGGAGGGTTGTTTTTTTGAAGAAATGATTGGATGTCAGATTCAGACCTGAAAGTTGACTGCAATGCATTGGGAGGCATCAGGTCTTGCATAAAACAAAACATTACCCCCATAAAAAGCAGCAGCTGTTGGTCCCTGTTATTAGGATTAGCATGATCCAAACCTACCTTTCAGCACATAGCACGCCACCACACCAGCGGGCCTAGACCCTTTCCTCCCACAATCCCCAGAGGGAACAGACAAGTTGTCCCACAACACCCTGCAAATGTGAGTACAGAGCAGCACAGTGAATTGTAGGGCTATGAATCCTGGGATACCTGCCCAGAGAGCTGTATTGCTTGTCATGGCGAGATGCAGCGGATGTGTGGGGTATGACAGCACAGTGATGTGGCTGCATTATCGCGGGTTATGTTACCATGGATTAATTTACCCCATGATTTGCATGCAGTAAAGATACAGCCTCAGACAAGTTCTTAGCCACCAGAGGTGCCACCAATCTTTACAAACACAACTGCACATATGCTTATATACAAAATAAATCAGCAAAAAGAAAAGGAGGACTTGTGGCACCTTAGAAACTAACAAATTTATTTGAGCATAAGCTTTTGAGAGCTACAGCTCACTTCATCGGATGCATATAGCTCACGAAAGCTTATGCTCAAATAAATTCATTAGTCTCTAAGGTGCCACAAGTACTCCTTTTCTTTTTGTGGATACAGACTAACACAGCTGCTACTCTGAAAATAAATCAGGAATCTCATTTGCATTCCAGAACTCCCGCACCTAAAATCTCCTGAGTTTCTTGGGTAAAGTCCCTCTGGATTCTAGGGCAATATATGAAGGGAGAGCAGGATGAAAATTTAGTCCTGATGAACTTTCTCACTGTTGCCACTATCCAACAGCTCTTGTTATAAGATATCCCTCCTGCTTCTAAACCACTTTGATTGTTTAGTCAGAAGTCTGTGCGTATTCAATGACTTTGTGGTACAGCATCACAGACTATGTTTTTGGTATGCACTCTAACATGGCAGTACTGGAACTCAGGTGTCAAAACTAAGGCAGCACACCTTCACTTGGGCCAGATCTACACTACAAATGTTTGCCTGGACAGTAATGTTGGTTAGGGGTGTGATTTTTTACATTTCTATACTGGCAAAAGGCCTTGTGTGTAGATGCAGTTAACGGCAAACTTACTGCATTTGTGAAAATGGAATAAGCTATATAAGTAAAGTCACTCTTTTGCCAGTATAAGCTGCATCTCCACTAGGAGGGGTTTGCAGATATAACTATACCAGGCAAACCTTTTCTAGGGTACACTAAGCCAGACCTATTCAGACAGAGATCGAGAGGCTCTTTTTTTCCACTTCAATCTATCAAGAACTAGAGCCCATTCTTGAACTTTTCTCCATTTTGGTGTAATTCCTAACAGCAATAACTTAATATGCTGGCTTTGACACTACAGAACCAAGGGCACCGATACATATATTAACTTTCTAGACTCCAGTTAAAACACAGCAAGTCTGTATACACCCCAGACTCGCTCACTGGGAAGTCAAAAAATGACATCTAGAACTAGGATAACATAATTAGCTAAACTCTCAAAAAGCACACCATGTCTACAACTATCTATTAGTTTAGGATTTTTGCCTCTTTCTCACAGTCCAGGCCAACATACAATTCTACACAAGAGAAAGAAAGGACTGTCACTGTCATTTCTAATAAATGCCAGCAAAAGCATTAAAGTTATATACCATACTAAGAACTTTAACACATGTAAATCTTACCTTTTTTCAAAGTGTAACAGTTGGCTCACCTGTTTTTCTGTTCCAACTGTGGAATACTGCTATAGGTACAGAATGTTATATACAGGAACTAGAAAAACCTGCCTCACTTCCCCCAACAATCTATTTGCACAATGCACACACCCAGCTGTGCAACGTAATGTTTGCCAGCAGCAGTCATTCAGCTACCACAGTACCAGGAAATACTTGTTGTACTAACCCACTGAGTTTGCAAAGGAACTAGAAGTGGCTTCTTCCTTTAAGAGCCTATTTGGCAAACTCTGAAGTAAAGTGGCACAGTACCTGTCAGAGGAGAATTATTAATTTATTTAAACAGCAATTGGGTTAATGGGACACAGATCCCTGACTGGGGCCTCCAGGTATTACCATAATATAAATAATAAAACTAACAATTACTTCTTTCTTTTCAAGAGACTCTGAACATGGGCTTTGAGTCCTTTACATGCAGCATGGGGAAGAAATACAAACTGACAAAATATTTACTAAATTAATGAAAATACCATGCACTCTTCTGGCAGTAACATTATTTGAAATGGTTAAAAGTACAGAATAAAGTTCACTCATGTTAACATTACTGCATTAGTATGAATAAAAGCCCATAAAGGTATACTGAAACCTCCAACTTCTTAAATGAGTGTCACCTACTGTAGTTAAGGATTATACATTCTATCAGTATGTTTGAGTTCAAAATAATAAGAGTCTTACGTCACATTCATCATGCAAACATAAGCATAACTTGGAAGCTGTTCTTTTATATCAGGAATAATGCCAACTCTCTCACACTGTCTGGGCAAAGCTCTTCCCATTTACCTACAAGATTACTACTCTTTCCATGATCAGAGCCAAAACCCCACAGCGGTGTCTAATTTCCACCACAAGGATGTACATATATGTAATAAAGTTTCAACAGTAATAATGTTTGAAGATTTAGAATGCTCTGTTAGTGGTAATTAATTCTAAAGTATCACACTTTACACTTGGAAAAAGTAAACAGAAAGGTTAAGTGACTTGCCCAAGGCCCATATTATGACAGAGCTCAGATTGAGCACAGTTCCTGACTTCTAGCCACTTGTTCACTCAGCTAGACTCTGCAGCCTCTATAGTATTGCCATATGCTTATTTGGAGCTATTATTTTAAGGCTTCCAAAGGTTTCACTAGAAAAACACACAAAACCCACTACAGACACAATGAACTGTTCAGTTCCAGTGCAGGACTTCAACCCTGCCCAGCTCCACAAAACATCACAGTACAGTTCAGCGTATGAATTGAGTATATCTATTTACAGTGCAATTTAAAAAAAATACAATTTAGATAAACAGTAGCAAACTGGAGAATTTCTGTATTACTGTGTTCAGGGTAACTACATATGTGACAGAATATTATGGAGGAGGATTCCTAGTTGCTTTGGAAGCAAAGGACACTATTTACAGAATCTACTGTGATATGGGACACTACACACACACACACACAGTGAATACCAATTAAACTAGCTACAATATCCAAAGAACTGGGGCGGGGAGGGATGAAATACCTGAGCTGACATTGCCATCAACTTTATAACATCCTCCTCCTCCAAGCACGTCTGCCTCTGAAAATTAATACAATTCTCATAGCTTGCCATCCACAGACTCCTCAGCTTCTGGATACACAAGTAATTCCGCTTCCCCCAGATGGAAATGTCTTTCTCCATCGATGGCCAGCAAAAAGACCATACGCACTTCAGACTGAAACTTGAGGGAACATCTACACAGCAATTAAATACCCATGACTGACCTGGTCAGCTGACTCAGATTCTCAGGGCTCAGACTGCAAAACTGCAATGTAGACATCCAGGCTCCAGCCAGAGCCCACGCTCTGGGACCCCACAAGGGGGGAGCCTGAGCCCAAATGGCAGTTTTGAGTTCTGCAGCCCCAGATCTGCAAACCCAAGTTAGCTAACCCAGGTGTTTAACTGCTGTGCAGATGTACTCAGTGATCCAGGTGTTCCTGACCTCCAGACTGGATTACTGTGTTCTCTCTGCCTACCTACCTGTGTTGGGGGAGAGCAAAAGCTACAGTTGGTTCACACCACAGCAGCCCACCTGCTCAGCTAACACAGGCCATTCAGAGCTCATCACTGCGACACTCTGCTCTCTTCATAGTCTCCCCAATTAACGCTGGTCAAATTCCAGGTTTTAGCCCTCACCTTCAGTGTCCTCCACTCTGAGGGATGACCTCACCCCTGTGTTCATGACCCCCCATCACAGCAACAATGGAACCATCAATGTTAGAGTGAAACCTGGTAGCTCTGCAGAGGACAGAGCTTTCTAGGTCACTGGCCACGAATCTGGAACTCAATCCTTGGAGATAGCAGGATGACCATGAACCTTCAGCTCTTTCAGAACAAAATCCAGTGTTTGCTTCTTCAACCCAGCCAAAACAAACAAACAAACCCAGTCACGCGCAGGAGGGAAAAGGAGGTAGATATACCTGTGCGTGCACACGTCAACATTCTGGGAGGTGCCCAGACACCACAGTGTTTTAAGAACCTAGACAAGCAGTACCAAGAGCCTTGGTTCCATTGAGCCACCTGAACAGCTCAAAAGCAATGGAAAGTAACTAACTGGCCAGCTGGCAATTCCCCTCCCATAAAGGAATCCGTGGGTGGTACTGAGCCAGCGATATCCCACCCTCGTGGCCTCTGGCATGGGGAGCATTAGGAACAGGACTAGGAAGAGAAGGCATGTGTGGAGTGCTGTAGTGCTCCAAAGATCCAGGGCTGGTGAAACAATCCTTTCAGAGCCATTAGTAGTAGATGGGAATTAAAGCAGCCTTGAGGGACTGAACCAAATCCTAACAGCCCCAGAAGAAGCGAAGACACACTGGTGATATTAAGCCACCTTTGTGAGCATGTCCCCACCACCAGATTCTGAGCAGAGTGCAGCTCAGCCAAACCAGAAGCCCAGGGTCATAGATTTCACACTGAAATACACTAAGCCTGGCTCGAGTTTTGCCTTTGTAATCAAGCTTGAAACCAAAAAAAACTCTAGTTTCACTATCTAAGTATTGCCCAGCTTTAACTGTTACATTTAAAAGTAAAATAGAAGGAGGGAGGGGAGAGAGGGAATCCACAAAGTGACAATTTTTCTCCTTTTGTTTTGCTCACCACTGAGTAAATAGAGTTCATTTTACTGGCTGAGTATTCAACAAAAAGAGACTGCATATCTCATAATGCAAATAAAAACAAATTCAATGTCTGCTTGCAAAATTAAACAAAAAAAAAATCACCACCATAAAATGAAGGAAGAATAAATGTTTTTCATTTGCTATTGCAAAACAAAAGAACATCTGTGTGATGTGAAATCACCCAGAAAGAAAAAGCTTAGGAAATGAGTCACCTCAATTTTATCATTTTTCTTGCAGCACTTGTTAAAGCAGCGTTTATACAGAGCTCCAGCTTACCTTGTTATGTTTAAACTATGTCCTGTTTCTTGTCACTTTTTGTGATGAAATGCAAATGCAATGAATTTCACTCTGGAAGGGGGTAGATTTAAAACACCATGATGCACAGCTTATATAAACATTCTGTTCAACAGCCTGCAATATATCTGAAATACCAATAAAAATACTAATCAGATGTGGGGGGTTATAATTATAATCAGCAAATGGAGTTTGCTGATACTGGATAGTTTACGTCAAAGTACATGTAAGGGTCCTCCCCACATTAAAACCAGAGTTTTAGTTTGGCCTTTAGCAGTTAGAATTTACTATTGGATAATAACTTCACTTGGGTTGGAAAATAAGCAACAAGTACAATAATATGGAACTTTCTGACAGATTCCCTTCTAAATTTTGTTGAATTTTCCCCACTATATCCCTATATTATAATACTCCAAATGTAGAGAAAAAGTGAGGGTGTAATGTATATTATAGTCTGAGGTGATTGGTCCAATGGATAGGGCACTGCGCTGGGATGCTGGAGATCACCACCAGGTCTGCCACTGACCTGCTGTGTGGCCATGAGAAAGTCACCTGACCTCTGTTTCCCCTCTCACTCTTTATCTGTCTTGTCTATTTAGATTGCAGGCTGTTCTCGGCAGGGATTATCAATTACTATGTGTATTTGTACAGTGTCTAGCACAATGGGATCCCAATCTATTTGGAGCCTCTAGGCTTCACTATAATACCAACAACAGGAAGGTGTTTGACATGATGTACAGCAAAACAAGAGAGAAGAATTACATTCTTTATTTAACAAGGTACTTCCATCTGTTCTGTTGTGAAAGACGTCTGTTTCATTCAGTCAGCCAATCACTTACTGCAGCAGCCAAAATAAAGATATCTTTGACCATAATAGAACGGTTTCTAAAGGTAGTAAGTAGAGTTGATCATAGAAAACTGTTCTGTCAGAAAATGCTGATTAGGTTAAATTAAACTTTTAGTGGGAACATATTGAGTTACTCAAAATTTTCAATGGGAAATTATCAAGACAGTTAATTTCAACCTTATAGTTTTGATTTTTATGTCATAATGTAAAAGTCAAAATTTTCCAACTAATATAGTCAAAACAAGAAGTTTAGATCTTATCAAAATATTTCACAAAAAATGCCAAGATTTTAACTTTTTGTTCCAATTCAGGCTGACATTTTTCATGTGAAAACTTCAATTTTGCCAAAAAAAAAAAAAGTTATTTTCTATTGGGAAAATTGAAATGATGGCTACCCACCTTCCACCTGGAAGACTTATCAATTTCACTTTCTGCCTTCAAGGAGAAAGTGAAATTGACAAGAACTTTCCAGGTGGGCAAGCAACCAGCCAAAAAATTCCATTTCAGTTCTCCTGCAATGGAATTTTTCCAAATTTGTCCCACAACGAATGTCATTGTTTTTATTTTTTATTTTTTTTAATCCCAGTCAGGACAACACTTTTCCCCCAAAACCATGAAATTTTCCCTGGGATAGAAATTCCATTTTTCAGCCAGCTCTAATTCTCCCTTGCAAAACCAGAAACTTGTAGTTACAAATATTTAAGAACTTAAAGAAAGATTCCCATAAATAGGTTCCTGCAGAAGACACAGTACTATCTGTTTTCAGCTAGGATGTAAATGGCAAAACCTTTCTCCATGTTTCTGATATTTCTCAACTCAGAATTAATGTCAGAGAACCAAGTATAAAAAATGATTCATCAACCCCATTACAAAGCCTCAGCACACTGTATAGAAGAACTAAAGAGGTTATTTTAATCTTCAGGTCGATGAGTAGAAATGCTACAAAGACTATAAGCTACAATAGTTTTAATACTCATTTTGAATTTGAACACAATACCAGTTTATGATAACTTTCAAAACACATAAGAGCCAAAGGCAGCAGTCAATTGAATTGTCTCGTTAGACTGACCTCACTCTTGGTAAGGCAACTCACATCTTTTCATGTATTTACACCTGCTCCTGTATTTTCCACTCCATGCATCTGATGAAGTGGATTCCAGCCCACGAAAGCTTATGCCCAAATATATTTGCTAGTCTCTAAGGTGCCACAAAGACTCCTAGTTGTTTTGACAAATTTAAGTGGGACTTCAACATCTTAGAGAGGTCAAGTAGACAATATTTAACTCTGCAATCTTAAGTCATTTTTTGGTTGTTACTTGTTGTGAGAGGGTCGGGCCAGATGGCTACAGGAGAGTGATTTTTTTTCCAGGAAGTGGGCGGGCAAAACCCGCCCATACAGGAGAGTGATAGAAGGCAGATATATTAGCCCTAGGTTAAGTAGGTCCCTTTTCCCTGGGTAAGGTAACAGGGAAGGTTCCAGAACAATCAGAAACTTTCTGGAAACAATTAAGGCAGACAGGCTGATTAGAACACCTGCAGCCAATCAAGAAGCTGCTAGAATCAATTAAGGCAGGCTAATCAGGGCACCTGGGTTTAAAAAGGAGCTCACTTCAGTTTGTGGTGCGTGTGAGGAGCTGGGAGCAAGAGGCGCAAGAAGCTGAGAGTGAGAAGGCATACTAGAATCATAGAATATCAGGGTTGGAAGGGACCCCAGAAGGTCATCTAGTCCAACCCCCTGCTTGAAGCAGGACCAATTCCCAGTTAAATCATCCCAGCCAGGGCTTTGTCAAGCCTGACCTTAAAAACCTCTAAGGAAGGAGATTCTACCACCTCCCTAGGTAACGCATTCCAGTGTTTCACCACCCTCTTAGTGAAAAAGTTTTTCCTAATATCCAATCTAAACCTCCCCCACTGCAACTTGAGACCATTACTCCTCGTTCTGTCATCTGCTACCATTGAGAACAGTCTAGAGCCATCCTCTTTGGAACCCCCTTTCAGGTAGTTGAAAGCAGCTATCAAATCCCCCTCATTCTTCTCTTCTGCAGGCTAAACAATCCCAGCTCCCTCAGCCTCTCCTCATAACTCATGTGTTCCAGACCCCTAATCATTTTTGTTGCCCTTCGCTGGACTCTCTCCAATTTATCCACATCCTTCTTGTAGTGTGGGGCCCAAAACTGGACACAGTACTCCAGATGAGGCCTCACCAATGTCGAATAGAGGGGAACGATCACGTCCCTCGATCTGCTCGCTATGCCCCTACTTATACATCCCAAAATGCCATTGGCCTTCTTGGCAACAAGGGCACACTGCTGACTCATATCCAGCTTCTCGTCCACTGTCACCCCTAGGTCCTTTTCCGCAGAACTGCTGCTTAGCCATTCGGTCCCTAGTCTGTAGCTGTGCATTGGGTTCTTCCGTCCTAAGTGCAGGACCCTGCACTTATCCTTATTGAACCTCATCAGATTTCTTTTGGCCCAATCCTCCAATTTGTCTAGGTCCTTCTGTATCCTATCCCTCCCCTCCAGCGTATCTACCACTCCTCCCAGTTTAGTATCATCCGCAAATTTGCTGAGAGTGCAATCCACACCATCCTCCAGATCAGATCACCATCCTCAGATCCAGTACTACTGGAAGACTGAGAAGTACAAGCATTATCAGACATCAGGAGGGAGGTCCTGTGGTGAGAATAAATAAGGTGTTCAGAGGAGGCCATGGGGAAATAGCCCAGGGAGTTGTAGCTGTCACGCAGCTGTTACAGGAGCCACTGTAGACAGCTGCAATCCACAGGGCCCTGGGCTGGAACCCGGAGTAGATGGCGGGCCCGGGTTTGCTCCATCCCCCGCAACTCCCTACTTGATACTGGAGGAGTTGACCTGGACTGTGGGTTCCACCAGAGGGGAAGGCTCTGGCCTGTTCCCTGATCCACTGGATCAGCCGAGACTGCGGGGATTGTTCCTCTTCCTTTCCCCATGCTGGCCAGTGATGAGGCTAACTGAGTGAACAGCAGATTTGAGCCACGAAAGTGGCCAAACTGAGGGCTGCCATGAACCTCTGAGGTGAGAAAATCCATCAATAAGTGCAGGACCCACCAAGGCAGAGAAGGAACTTTGTCACGCTTGTTTAACCTATCAAATTGTCATGTTATAACCAGCAGGTACCACTTGTGGCACATTTCTTTTAGTGAAAGTTGTTATAAAATTAAGTAACAATTGTAGAAAGATGCCAAGGCTACAGATTACCAACTAGAAAATAAAAAAGATGTATTCTGACTACAGGAGAAGAAACAAATTAGCCAATCAAAAGCATTAAATGAAAGTACAGTTCTGCATTTATCCATCATAGAATTCAAAGTTATGTCCAGTTAGAACTGCAATCATTTAATTAATTTGGAATTCTATTACCCTTTGACTGCAAGTAATATAGGCACTGTTTTATAACTAGGGGGGCAGAGGGATTTCCACATGGCATTAGAAAATAGCAACTAAAATTAGTCTGATTTAGTTTCTTTCATATTGATGCAATGAAACTATGACAATTAATTATTAGAAGAGACAATTGTGCAATATGATATTTTGGAAGTTGCATGTAATCATGTCAATAGAACTATTGTAACGCATAGGTGCAAGTTTCTAAAATTAAGCCTATGCCTGCAAACTTAACTGTGGCATTCCCTTACTTGACTGCCTAACCATACAACCATAACATTTCCTTAATGGACCTATTAGTATACCATTGTGTAGTATGTTGACTCCTAGACAATGGCAGGATCCAGGTTTTAATGGGCTTTAACATTGTACACATGGTATTTTTAAGAGTCTTATCAATTCTCCAGAAGAGATTTACTACATTGGCACAAATCAGTTTTGTGTATCAGCAATAAAATATGTAAGATAAGAGACTATTAG
The DNA here is from genome assembly GCF_965140235.1 of Caretta caretta. Taxonomy (NCBI): domain Eukaryota; kingdom Metazoa; phylum Chordata; order Testudines; family Cheloniidae; genus Caretta; species Caretta caretta. The sequence goes on along the minus strand of NC_134206.1, from coordinate 152,580,484 downwards.
GAAGTTTATTATCCTGTTGCTTCTCTCATTAAAAAGTAACAGCTTTTATCTTGCTGAAGTCCTAAGCAGTAAGGACCTGGTCCAAAGCCACTGAAGTCAAGCAGAGACTCATTGAATGCAAGGGGCTTTAGATTGGGCCCTAACAACAATAAATCATAATAAATAAAAGTCAGCTCATTGCATCAGCAGAACACTTGCTACAACATAATTAAGGCCATGATTATGTCAAAGATTTTGAATGAGTGTAGCTTGTAATTACTCCCTCAAGGGATATCCGAAAGGTTGACGCTGACACTTGGTGGACCCCCACATAGATCTGTGCCCTGAACATTGGGTTGCAAGGTCAGGATATTAGTATACACTGAACACTCAGATTTAAGTTTAGGGACTGTAGAGGTGAGCACCTGATAAGAAATATCACTATTCCATTTCAGAAGTGAGACAGTCAATACAGCCAAGTACAGTGCTGTCTTGTCACTTTTCAAACTTCAAGGCAAAAGAGTGGGAGAAGATCAAAACTGTCTGGACGTATTTAGCCTAAATCTCAGAATATCATAGCTTCCATCCACAATCATGTGACAAATGTACAGCTGCAGTCATCACTTGAGTAAAGTGTTTAAAACCCAGACACATTAAATTGTGATGCTGGAAAAAAAAAATCTAAAAAAAGAACATTTTGTAGGTAAGCAGTTGGTAGCACATAATCTCAAAGTGCTACTGAATTAGCACTCCTGATTGCTACCATGTGGAATTTAGAATGCCTCTACTTCCATCACCAAATGACAGCAGTAAGCATTGCTTTCACAGACTAGCTCCTGATCTCCATGTTAGTCACCATCTGCTGAGGGGTGGGGAATTAACAGAATCATTGTTTTCCCAATAATTTAGATTTTAAATTTAACATTCTACTTTTCCTGGGAAGTGTAAATAATAGTAAATGTTATCAAGTATACTTTTTTGATAATTGAACATTACATTTAACACTTGTGTTACTTAAGCTACAGAAATAGTGACTTACTTCCAGACAGCCACTGTAAGGGCTAGTTTTAAAGCTAGATTTATGTTTTGCTTATCCTTCAATAGTTTCTCAAGTCCACGCTATTATAAACCTGAAATAAGAGACCCAAACTTTAGGGAAAGGATGTTGTTAACAGAATCTGAAACCAAATCTGAATGTTGTGGCCACCCCGATCCCTGCAATACCAAAACCTTGAATCTCAACACTGCCAAATTTTGAGGTTTGTGGGAAGAGAGAGGAAAAAGAAAGAGTAAGAGACCAGCAGTCAAAATCAGGATTTTGCAGCTCAGGCTCCAGCTCAGAGTTGAGCCAAATTCATGTGTGGACATATACTGCAAGTTACGAATTCAGAATATGTTTCAAATAAATAACATTGGAAGTAGGATATCCCTTTTAATATTTATGGAAAGCCGTATATTCATGACACACAATCACTTCCATTAAAAGGTTTTAATGTTAGACTGAAGTGAAAAATAGAATCCCCCAATTCTTCTCTCTGAAGCTTGCACTAACCTCGTAAGACCACTACCCTGGCAGTACTCAGTCTGGCAACACTAACACAGAGAAGCAACAATGACACCACAATAGAAGTACTGAAAGACACTGCCACAAGAAAAGAGGTGTGCTGCGGACACAAATGATGGCAGCACCGGTGACATCCTCATGATGAAATGGAGCACCCTTGTGGATGCTAGACCTATTGCCAAACTCCTCTGCATATGCACACATTTTCTTCCTGCAGTGTTAACAGGTAGCTGTGCTATATGGGAGTTCCCAGACACCTGTCAGTTGCTTTCTAATTATTTTACCTGAACATGCATTTGCCTGCATAATTAGCATATTCATATGCAGAATTGGGCAAAAAATGGCTTTAGGAAACTTGTGAGGTACAAAATTACAGGATACATAGGACTGTACTTCTTCTAAAGTAGGTTAATTTGTTCCCTTATAAAGTTAATAAAAGTAGAATCACCTCAAGAGGAAGGGTTTGATTTGAAAGCAATATGCAGGTTCAGAAACCTCTTCCAGTTTTCCAGATACAGGGATTAGGTCTTATTCAGAACCGTTTTAAGTAGTATCATGAAAGTCACAAGAACCAGAAATAAACCAGCTTGCATGTATGTCAAAGGTACAGAAAATAACTATACCTTGCATTGTTTATTTTTCACATAGGTAAGACACCTTATTTCTTTGAATGTGCACTGACTTATTATATCAGGCATTTTAACAAGGGCTGTTCAACTTGCCCAGAACTTCAATCTTTACAGAAACTGGAGCAGGTGACTAGCTCCTTGGAAAGCACCCCTCACCCAGGACAACAATGCATGTAACTGGACCTGCCTGCTAGGTTTTTCCTCCCCCTTGACGAGGGAGGCATTAAATTGACTCTAAATCAGTTGACTCATTCAGCTTCAAACCCTATTATTCTGGAGGTAAATTTCCTTTGGCAGAAGAACATGCTGTTACTCAGACATTGTTAGAAAACTCACCAAACTAACCTTTTAAAATAATATTTTCCTCAAAGTTTTGTTTTCTAGCTTCCATTAAAGTCAAAAATGATTGATAACATATTTGTGGACACACTCTAGTGCTTCAGCCTAAGAAGAAATAAGGCAATACTTTCCTATCAAACATGATGCTCCAAAGCCTGCCTATGAATACAGTAAAAATACACAGGCTACCTAACAAGACCTACCACATAGTTATGAGGGTAGATGTGCCCATACTAGATTAACAATAAAGATTCTCCCAATCATATCAGTTCCCTGAACTCTTGAAGTAAAGATGGAAAGAACTAGCCAGTAAATGTAATCTCCTTATCATAGGTTATTCTGCGCTCAGTCAGAAAAGTGGATTGTGCACCAGTAGTCAGTTTCCTGAAGTTTGTTGCCAGGAGAGGAGAGTACTCCTGTGCTTAATAGGTGATTCTGAACATTTATCTCCAGGTTAATAATACTGGCTCTGTATAAAGCAGCCACAGATCCAGTCCTTGACATAGAACCAAAATATATAGACCAATAAAAAAACTGAAAGTTATATACTGCTGACTCATTCTGTGGGGCCCTATTGTCTCCAACATAATGTTGTGAGCTGTCCTGTAGAAGCACATACAGACTTGGCATCTCCTTGCATACACTGTATAAACAAGAATGGAACAAAGAGAAATTTGGTAAGCAGCAGTTAAGAAGTATTTGGGACATTGCAGGGGTTACAGTGGTGCCTGGCATCTTTGATCTGAGCCCTCTCTGCTCACAGAGTATCCTTCAGTGACACAATGGTTTCTGTCCAAAGGAGAGACTGCTACCCTCTTCATGCTTGTGGCCAGTGACAGGCTACCACTGACCTGCCTCCTTACAAGAGGACATTGATAGCATTCGCCTTAAAGGCATCAGCCAGTGCTCTTTCAACCCACAATAGCCCAGGCAAAGCCAATTTGTTATATTTTAAAGACATAACAGAAAAAAATTAAACTATCCGCCTAGCAGAACACCTAGAGAAAGATCCTGCAAAGTTTTCTATAAAAACTTCAGTTACATAGGAAAGATAAAAAGGTTATACCTTATATAACCTAGCCCTGGTCTACACTAGGACTTTAGGTCCAATTTAGCAGCGTTAAATCGATGTAAACCTGCACCCGTCCACACGATGAAGCCCTTTATTTCGACTTAAAGGGCTCTTAAAATCGACTTCCTTACTCCACCTCTGACAAGTGGATTAGCGCTTAAATCGGCCTTGCCAACTCAAATTTGGGGTACTGTGGACACAATTCGACGGTATTGGCCTCCGGGAGCTATCCCAGAGTGCTCCATTGTGACCGCTCTGGACAGCACTCTCAACTCAGATGCACTGGCCAGGTAGACAGGAAAAGAACCGCGAACTTTTGAATCTCATTTCCTGTTTGGCCAGCGTGGCAAGCTGCAGGTGACCATGCAGAGCTCATCAGCAGAGGCAACCATGATGGAGTCCCAGAATCGCAAAAGAGCTCCAGCATGGACCGAACGGGAGGTACGGGATCTGATCGCTGTTTGGGGAGAGGAATCCGTGCTATCAGAACTCCGTTCCAGTTTTCGAAATGCCAAAACCTTTGTCAAAATCTCCCAGGGCATGAAGGACAGAGGCCATAACAGGGACCCGAAGCAGTGCCGTGTGAAACTTAAGGAGCTGAGGCAAGCCTACCAGAAAACCACAGAGGCGAACGGCCGCTCCGGGTCAGAGCCCCAAACATGCCGCTTCTATGATGAGCTGCATGCCATTTTAGGGGGTTCAGCCACCACTACCCCTGCCGTGTTATTTGACTCCTTCAATGGAGATGGAGGCAACACGGAAGCAGGTTTTGGGGACGAAGATGATGATGATGATGATGATGAGGTTGTACATAGCTCACAGCAAGCAAGCGGAGAAACCGGTTTTCCCGACAGCCAGGAACTGTTTCTCACCCTGGACCTGGAGCCAGTACCCCCTGAACCCACCCAAGGCTGCTTCCTGGACCCGGCAGGCGGAGAAGGGACCTCTGGTGAGTGTACCTTTTAAAATACTATACATGGTTTAAAAGCAAGCATGTGAAAGGATTACTTTGCCCTGGCATTCACGGCTCTCCTGGATGTACTCCCAAAGCCTTTGCAAAAGGTTTCTGGGGAGGGCAGCTTTATTGCGTCCTTCATGGTAGGACACTTTACCACTCCAGGCCAGTAACAAGTACTCGGGAATCATTGTACAACAAAGCATTGCAGTGTATGTTTGCTGGCATTCAAACAACATCCGTTCTTTATCTCTCTGTGTTATCTTCAGGAGAGTGAGATATCATTCATGGTCACCTGGTTGAAATAGAGTGCTTTTCTTCAGGGGACACTCAGAGGAGCCCGTTCCTGCTGGGCTGTTTGCCTGTGGCTAAACAGAAATGTTCCCCGCTGTTAGCCACGGGGAGGGGGGAGGGTTGAGGGGGTAGCCACGGGGAAGGGGGAGGCAAAATGAGACCTTGTAACGAAAGCACATGTGCTATGTATGTAATGTTAACAGCAAGGTTTACCCTGAAAGAGTGTAGCCACTGTTTTATAAAATGTGTCTTTTTAAATACCGCTGTCCCTTTTTTTTTCTCCACCAGCTGCATGTGTTTCAATGATCACAGGATCTTCTCCTTCCCAGAGGCTAGTGAAGATTGGAAAGAAAAAAAAACGCACTCGAGATGAAATGTTCTCCGAGCTCATGCTGTCCTCCCACACTGACAGAGCACAGACGAATGCGTGGAGGCAAATAATGTCAGAGTGCAGGAAAGCACAAAATAACCGGGAGGAGAGGTGGCGTGCTGAAGAGAGTAAGTGGCGGGCTGAAGACAGGGCTGAAGCTCAAATGTGGCGGCAGCGTGATGAGAGGAGGCAGGATTCAATGCTGAGGCTGCTGGAGGATCAAACCTGTATGCTCCAGTGTATGGTTGAGCTGCAGCAAAGGCAGCTGGAGCACAGACTGCCACTACAGCCCCTGTGTAACCAACCGCCCTCCTCCCCAAGTTCCATAGCCTCCTCACCCAGACGCCCAAGAACGCGGTGGGGGGGGCCACCGGCCAACCAGCCACTCCACCACAGAGGATTGCCCCCAAAAAAGAAGGCTGGCGTTCAATAAATTTTAAAGTTGTAAACTTTTAAAGTGCTGTGTGGCATTTTCCTTCCCTCCTCCGCCACCCCTCCTGGGCTACCTTGGTAGTCATCCCACTATTTGTGTGATGAATGAATAAAGAATTCATGAATGTGAAGCAACAATGACTTTATTGCCTCTGCAAGCGGTGATCGAAGGGAGGAGGGGAGGGTGGTTAACTTACAGGGAAGTAGAATGAACCAAGGGGCGGGGGGTTTCATCAAGGAGAAACAAAGAGAACTTTCACACCGTAGCCTGGCCAGTCATGAAACTGGTTTTCAAAGCTTCTCTGATGCGTACCACGCCCTCCTGTGCTCTTCTAACCGCCCTGGTGTTTGGCTGCGCGTAACCAGCAGCCAGGCGATTTGCCTCAACCTCCCACCCCGCCATAAACGTCTCCCCCTTACTCTCACAGATATTGTGGAGCACACAGCAAGCAGTAATAACAGTGGGAATATTGGTTTCGCTGAGGTCTAAGTGAGTCAGTAAACTGCACCAGCGCGCCTTTAAACGTCCAAATGCATATTCTACCACCATTCTGCACTTGCTCAGCCTGTAGTTGAACAGCTCCTGACTACTGTCCAGGCTGCCTGTGTACGGCTTCATGAGCCATGGCATTAAGGGGTAGGCTGGGTCCCCAAGGATACATATAGGCATTTCAACATCTCCAACAGTTATTTTCTGGTCTGGGAATAAAGTCCCTTCCTGCAGCTTTTGAAACAGACCAGAGTTCCTGAAGATGCGAGCGTCATGTACCTTTCCCGGCCATCCCACATTGATGTTGGTGAAACGTCCCTTGTGATCCACCAGAGCTTGCAGCACTATCGAAAAGTACCCCTTGCGGTTTATGTACTCACCGGCTTGGTGCTCCAGTGCCAAGATAGGGATATGGGTTCCGTCTATGGCCCCACCACAGTTAGGGAATCCCATTGCAGCAAAGCCATCCACTATGACCTGCACATTTCCCAGGGTCACTACCCTTGATATCAGCAGATCTTTGATTGTGTGGGCTACTTGCATCACAGCAGCCCCAACAGTAGATTTGCCCACTCCAAATTGATTCCCAACTGACCGGTAGCTGTCTGGCGTTGCAAGCTTCCACAGGGCTATCGCCACTCGCTTCTCAACTGTGAGGGCTGCTCTCATCTTGGTATTCATGCGCTTCAGGGCAGGGGAAAGCAAGTCACAAAGTTCCATGAAAGTGCCCTTATGCATGCGAAAGTTTCGCAGTCACTGGGAATCGTCCCAGACCTGCAACACTATGCGGTCCCACCAGTCTGTGCTTGTTTCCCGAGCCCAGAGTCGGCGTTCCACAGCATGAACCTGCCCATTAGCACCATGATGCATGCATTGGCAGGGCCCATGCTTTCAGAGAAATCTGTGTCCATGTCCTGATCACTCATGTGACCGCGCTGACGTCACCTCCTCGCCCGGTATCACTTTCCCAGGTTCCGGTGCTGCATATACTGCTGGATAATGCGTGTGGTGTTGAATGTGCTCCTAATTGCCAAAGTGAGCTGAGCGGCCTCCATGCTTGCCTTGGTATGGCGTCCGCACAGAAAAAAGGCGCGGAACGATTGTCTGCTGTTGCTCTGACGGACGGAGGGGCGACTGACGACATGGCTTACAGGGTTGGCTTCAGGGAGCTAAAATCAACAAAGGGGGTGGCTTTACATCAAGGAGTATTTCAGGCATGACTTCTCAGAGGGTTCCAATAAGAAATGGTGCACCTAAGTTATTGTTCTTATTGGAACAAGAAGGTTAGTCTGGCCTCTGATTGATACATGGCTAGATTTACCTCGCTGCACCTTCTCTGTGAGTGACTGCAGTGTGACCTAGAGGAATGAGTCCCCTAGACGGGGGAGGAGGCAAATGAGTACAAAACAAATTTGGTCTATTTCTTGTTTTGATCCACTCCATCTACCTTTTACATCTTTGGCTGGCAGCAGACGGTGCAGAAGGACTGCATGCCATCCACATCTCATGGCTGCTCGGCAGAAGATGGTGCAATAGGACTGCTAGCAATCTGTATTGCCTGCCTGCTCACCATAAGACGGTTCAATAGGACTGACTACAGGACTAAAGAGAATGACCTGGTCAAGTCCCTGCGCCCATGTCTGCCCAGGCGCTCCCAGCCGACGTGGCCAGGAGCACCTCGGACACGACGATGACGGCTACCAGTCGTATTGCACCGTCTACTGCCAGAAGGCAATGGGTTGCTGCTACTGTGTAGCAATGCCATACCGTGTCTGCCAGCACCCAGAAGACATACGGTGACGGTTACCTGAGCGGGCTCCATGCTTGCCGTGGTATGGCGTCTGCACAGGTAACTCAGGAAAAAAGGCACAAAACGATTGTCTGCCCTTGCTTTCACGGAGGGAGGGAGGGAACGGGGGCCTGACGATATGTACCCAGAACCACGCGCGACAATGTTTTAGCCCCATCAGGCATTGGGATCTCAACCCAAAATTCCAATGGGCAGCGGAGACTGCGGGAACTGTGGGATAGCTACCCACAGTGCAACGCTCCGGAAGTCGACTCTAGCCTCGGTACTGTGGAAGCGCTCCGCCGAGTTAATGCACTTAATGCACTTAGAGCATTTTCTGTGGGGACACACACACTCGAATATATAAAACCGATTTCTAAAAAACCGACTTCTATAAATTCGACCTTATTCCGTAGTGTAGACATACCCTTAGAATGGATAAAGTAGTTCCTCCTAACTCTGCTCCGAGAAGGCACAGAATGTTATGTCTGCCTCTTAAACTCAGTCTTCCCCTCCTCCCCGCCCCGAGTTCAATCCCCTAAAGAACTTTCTGATCTTTATATATGAAATCAAAATTTAATTTCCTTTTCCCAGCACCATTGTACATTTTAACTTAATCAGAATGTATTGTCTGGGGATGTTTATGTCCTTTCAGTTACATATATATTTATTAAGTCATGTCCAGTTCATAATGTTTTCTCTCTCCAGAGCTATAATTCTCAGGTGCTGGAGATGGCCTTATAGCCTCCAGAAGGCCTTTCATAGTCTCCTGTATGTAAGGCTACAAAAGGAGCTCTCAACAGCGGACCCCTACTCAGGCAAGGAGAATCAAAAAGAGGTTACGAGGATCCAAACTGATGAGGAGGTCAAGTTAGTCAGTGCCTAGCTCCAGAAGAGTGTGGAGAAGAAGTGACAACAGTGCCAGGTAGGAGTCCCTGAGGGCCTTAGGTCAGAGAGCACAAAGGAGGAGAGAGGACTGGTGCTTCCTCTCTCTCTTTTGCTTATGTCCCTCTGTGATGAGTCATCCCTCAAGCCTCAGCTGGTAGGGTCTGATGAGTTATCCCTCGAGCCTCAGCTGGTGAGTTATCTGAGGTAATTACCTGAGTCACAAAATAGACCAATGCCAATCAATCAACCAGACCGATCCACAAGCAGGGGCCTAACCAAGTGACCCCAAGGTACCTATATAGGCTCCTAATGGAAGCAACCCCTCCAGGCTGCTCAGTCACTACCTGTTGGGAGAATTCCCAGTTGCCTGGTAGTTCTGACAAACTGCTCCAGCCTGTGCCCATTCCTGCTCCCACTTCCACCTGCACCTGTCATTGCTTCTACTCCAGCTCCAGCCTCAGCTGACTACTGGGCTATCCTGAGTCACTCTTGTGAGGAGATGGGCTTCCTCTTCTCTTTCCTTTCACGCTGACAGGCATCTGCAGTGAATTGTGGTGCCAAGACAGAAGCATCACAGGACAGAGAGAAAGGTGGTGCTGAGGCTAACTTCCAAAAGAAGAGTAGGTACTGAGGTGGGGTTTTCTTTCATCAGCACCCAAGGCTACTGAGGCCTTCATAGGTAATGCCAGTTTGGTGCCACTTCTGATTTAGCCAGTGATGGTGGTGACGGGCAGTGCTGGGTAAAAGATTTGTTCTCAGTGTAAGACTGAGGAGATTCTGGTCTGGAGCCTCATGACAGAAGACAGTGCTGAGACCAGAACAACAAAGTACACCTTGGGTCCTGTGTCAAAAGAAGTTGGAATGGAGGCTGGTCTTGGTACACTCATCAGGACCAGCAGGGTTGCAAGCTATAGGCTTTGAGAAGCCAGATGATCCTGAAGCCTCAAATGTCTTTCTATTCTGAAGCAAGCGTGTGGCAACCTGTACATTGGGTTACCAAGTGAGCCTCCCTCAGATATAGATGGCACTGGAAATGTATCTTGGTATCTTGCATGATCAAGAGAGTGCACCTTCTGCCTGTTGAAGCTCTTATAGGGCTTGGGGCCCAACATGGAGCTAGCTAGGGACCAAAGACTCCCAGGATAAGGGCCAGCTACGTATACTGAACTATCCTATACAACTCTTCACAAACTAACTACAAGAAATAGAAGAAGAAGAAGAAGAATATAGACTAAAAGTAAGTCTAGTCCCAAAGACACAAAAGATGAGTACCATTCACTCTCTGCAGCAGCCATGAAGGAACTGAGGCAGTGATGGGGGTCACTCCCTTATATAGAGTAAAGCAATATCACCCTCACACGAAAATCTCTCATGCATCTCCAATGGACATGGCTTTGCAAGGCAGTTCTGCAGCTTGACCATTTGACACCATTTATATTTCAAACATCAAATTGTTTATAGTTTCAGATCCCAGTTGATACCATTCGGTTTACTTCCCTCAGTTTTTCCGGCCAGCTCAGCTAATCCAAGAGGCATTAAAAGAACTAAAAGATCCGGAAAGTGGATTTCCATTGTTTCTATCCACAATGTTAGTTACTCTCCAAATACTGGGAAGAGCAGAAAGAGGCCAAAGTCATCCAGTCAGGGTATAAGTATGTAGATGAAGTGGCAAAAGACACTAACCAGGAAAAAAGACATTGTAGAGCATATAGTGATACTATATAGCTTGACTCTTTCCCAATGCCTTTTTTCATCCTCCTGTCAAGCGCTGCCAGGCACTCGGGTATTTTGCATTATATCAAAATGTTCCACTCCAACCTTTTCATTGTGATGGCCAGTCTGTTTATACCACCAGAAAAAACATAAATACCAACATTTACTAAGAGACAAAGTGTGGCATTTAGCCACAGCTCAGCACTTGGCACGGGGGGGATGAAGTGCTGCAGTGAGAGCTCTAAGGGGGACAATCCCTCCCTAGATGCCCCAGTGTGCATAGGGCAGGCTGCGTAGCTGCTCATCCCAGAGCATGCCATTGGGACAGGGATCATGGTAGTATGGCCCACCTGAACAATGCGCGCTTGCAGGTACACTTTGGTAGCAGTTGAGTGACCCTTGAGAGAACAGCACAGACCAGCGAAGGGGCTTTTTGCCTCTTCTTCCACCTGTGAGCCTATCTCAGTCCCAATTACAATCTGGCCCTTAAATCAGCAACACATTTTGGTAGTTATAGTTACAATTATAAAAGCATGTGTATCAGTTTATCCAGGCACACAAAGTGCACATTTTCATTGATCAAATACTGCACAGAAATTGGACACATACTCCTTAGTTTAAAACACCAACATTCCAAAGATAGCATTTCTTTACAGATGAAGTAATTGTATGTATCATTCAGTGACTAGTCAAAGTGTCAGATACCCTGAGAGATTACATGCTAGCAGTGAAGAACAATTTTAGCCTAAAGCCAAGCAAATCTGTGCTATTTCTTCAAGCAGTGTATGAAATACCAGCATCAGCACACTCAAGCTGAGCCTGCTTTATTTTGTTCCCCCCACACACACCCCTTGCATTCATTAGCTTCTCAGTCTCTTTTTGCAAAAAGTTAATTTTCATTAACTTGGGATAAGATTTCCAGAAGAATTCCTACAATCCCTTTCCCCAGTGCGTCCATGCTTATCTCCCAACAAGATCCAGGATGTGCACCTCCTAATCTCATGCTAAATATAACTGGGAGGGAAGGGGACTGGCAGTGATTTGCTCACCCACCACTCTGATCCTAGGGAAGGTGGGTCTTTCCTCTCTCTTATTCAGGGATTGCTGAAAGTCTGCTTTCCTCAGCAGGTACTTCAAAGGGTTTCTACAGGTAGGCTGCTGCCCTTGGAAATTAGGGTCCTCCCAGCAGCCAAGCAGGCAGGGAATGAGAATAAGTCTGTATGGGAGTTTGATGGATTCTGGGGGTGTTTGGAGGAGGAGGGAGGGGTAGAAGTTTTGTTGTTTTTTGAGGGAGGAGCCCGATATTTTTGATGGATCCAGACCCTAATCCATTACTGCTCTTACTATCTCTCTCCTCTTGCCAGTGGCAAGAGCATTCATCTCTAGACCTGACCTGTTGTGAGACATCAGCACTTAAAATTCCAAGCCCTTGATTGTTAGAAAATCTTAGAAAAATATATTAGAACTATGTTTTCTGTTCTTCTGGGGCCTAGACTCCTAGTACTTTAAAAAAAAATCAGTCTTGCCATGTAGGTGGAAGGATATAAAAATAAAACCAACCCTTTTTTAAAACAAAGTTTCTAAACTAACTGTTTCTGAAAAATGTAGAACAAGCAAAATATAAATGCTGTGGTATGTAGGATGTATAGATAATAGTTTGGGATGACCAGAGTAACTCTGGCTCCACCACTTATGAATGATACAGCCATCCCAAATTCAAGCCAATAAAACTTATATATCACCAAACAAACATCAACAGGTGTGTGTAATAGTATATATCTTATTCCATTTTTAAAAAACCCTAAAAGAATGTTGTCAACATTGCAATGTCAAACATGCAGAAGTTAGGCAATTCTAAAATTAAGGTAGCGAGTACAACCTTAATTTGGCTCCCTTGTGTGTTTGCATTACAAGAGTCTTTAATTACATGATCACAAACTAATCATTCCAAAACTCCTGCCTCATTCAGTGCACAGGATGCATCATGCTCAAGCAATGAGGCAGCTGTTCAGTATTTCCTTTTGTTCTCATCATTCAGCATGTGGTCCATATCTTATTTATGGCACACCATGCAAACCCTGTATACACAATTAGGTGCCTCCTGGGCTTTTCTACCACACTGTAAAGTGCAGTATCCCAGTACTTTGCAAACTGTGGTCTTCACAATAACCCTACAAGGTAGAAAAGTATTATTAGAGTCCAGTGTTTTTTGCAAATGAGAAATAACAAACAAACAAAAATAAATTATAAAACTAAATAAAACAAAAACCTCATCTCGTAGCCATGGCTCCTGTTCCATGGGGTTGGGCCTGGCTTCCTGTTCCAGCCATTGTGACCTGGCACATGAGGTCAAAGCACCGCTCACTCAAATCACGACAGAGGGGCAGCCAGGTCAAACCTGAGTGGCACTGTGACCCTGTGTGCCAAGTTGTATCACCCAGAGCAGGGAGGCAGGCCCAGCCCTGTAGGACAGGAGCCACTGCTGCAAGGTGAGTGGGGGATGGGCTCACTCTGCAACACAGCCATCCCCAAGGCCTCATGCTCCCTCAGGGGCAGAACCTGACCCCACTTCATGACACAACCCAGATAAGTGAAATCAATACAAAACACAGAATTCCCAAAAAATAAAAAAGTTTCACAAGGCTCAAAGTATTATTATCCTCAGTTCACACACAGGGATGTGGCTCTCTCTAGATTAAGGCCATAATTTGCAAAAGTTTCCAGTAATTTGGTATACCTCATTGCTTGGGTACGCGAAACCCCGAGAGCCTGATTTTTCAGCAGGGCTAAGCATCTGCAGCTCCCACTGAGTTTAGAATTGCGAGCACTCAGCACCTCTGAAAACTGGGTCCCTGGGCTATAAAATTCTTTAGGGTTAGGTATGTAACAGAAAACGTATAGGGGGAGTCCTAAAAAAAAAAAAAAAAAAAAAAAACAAACCACAAGTATTTGTTACAGGAGAAGCAGATTTAAAAGATGTTTATACACACAAATATAAATACTACTCTGAAAGTGAAGCAATCAATGACCAAATTAATCTCTAATGTAACTATTTGGCACAAAGAGTTCAGGACCCGAGGCAAACCCAGGTTGAAAAGAAGTTGGATGCAGCATAATAATACATATTCATTTAATTCCAACAATGCACCTCAGACCAATCAGAAGTCTGACATCATTCCCTCAAATGTTTGTTTAAAAAGCTGTATAATAATACAGTTGATACAGCTACTCATTTCCATTGCTTAACTGGCTTTTATTTGCTGTCACTTGCTATCCAATTGTTGCATTACTTTTCTCTAAAAGACATTAAAAAAGATAGCTAAAAGTATTCTTTTAAATGATGGGAAAAATATGAAACTTGTATAAAGAAATTTAGAGCTATTTTATAGAAAAAATGTAAGGACTGCTTATACACAAAATGTGCAAGGCTGAGTATTATAAACTATGTCAGGTAATTTACAAACATATGTTACCATTTCTAACTGCTGGATATATGAGTGGCTCGTTAGTTGCGTGCATAAAAATAAGTCATTGTCATTAGTTTAAACTGTGACTACTATATTGGGAATAAATTTCAACTAAAATGAAATTCCTTACAAGTGCAATTATAGATTTGGTCTCCATGTACTAAGCAAAGATATGTTTCATTTTATTCTGGGAAATGTTATTATGGTTAACTAGCTTGAATGTCAAGTTAAATACATTCCTAAACACTTTAATGTACTGATTAAGATTTCAAAATAGACAAAAATCAGTCCTTTAATCAATTTGTTGGATGCACATTTTCGTGTTTTGCCTTTTCACTAAACCATTAATGTTGATCTTCAATAACTCTTGGAACACTGGTGAACTTCTAAAAGAAAAGGTGGAACATGATCCAATAGCTGGAAGTTGAAACGAGACAAATTCAGACTCGAAATAAGACAAATTGTTAACAGTGAGAGTAACTAATCATCGAAACAACTTGCCAAGGGTTGTGGTGAATTTTCCATCACTGACAATTTTTAAATCAAGGGTGGATTTATTTATTTATTTCAAAGACATGCTCTTGGTCCAAAGGAATTATTTTGGGCAAGTTCTACAGCCCGGATTGTACAGGAGGTCAGACTAAATAATCATAATGGTCCCTGCTGGCCTTAGAATCAATTAATTTAGGGCTGTTTGTTGCCTATGATCAACACTTCACCCTGAATTACTACAACAGGGAGGGTAACAGACATTAAAACTTATTTTAACTTGCTACATTAGGCAAAGTGTATTTTCAGCACTTCCTCACAGGCAGACTCTGGCTGGTGCAAAGAAAGCTTCCAAATTCCACTGCAGCGGTAGCAATGGAGTTCTAGCGTTCTATTGAAAACTGCAGGTGGGTAGATAGAGTTAGTGTCTCACCCTGTAGGCCATTGCCTTCCATTCCTAAATGATGAGCCCTAGGAACTCCCTCTTACTACTTTCCACTGGCTATACTTTGATTTCCGGTAAAATTTTCCTCTCCCACCTCCCGTAGATTTGTTTTTAGACAGGATCATTTATATAGCATTGGATAGTCTTTCAAAATACAGGCACAGTATGTTACAAAATAATACAGGATAGCAGATGGAAAAGCTTTCCCTTTAATTTAATTCGGAATTGTTTAGCAACCTAATTGATCGTGCAACTCTGCGGTGAATCATGCTATCCCATAGGTCAAACACAGTATGAATTCAAATATTTGCAGAGAGTCCACAGGACGCAAGGTTGTTTGCCTACGACATCCTCTGTAAGGTGCTAGGTTCTTCCTGTCCTAAGGAAAACATGTGGTAAGCAAGCAGGGAAGAATATTCCCTGAAATGAAAAACAGCTGAAGTTTAAATATTCTTTTTAAAACATTAAATTAGAGCTTAGGGGATTTTAGGTAAAATTCACTCACTCACAATGAATCACTATTTATTTTCTACCATTGAAATATAAGGACAATAAATCATGGGATAACTATGAATGAATGTTGTCTAAATTATTCATGCAGCATTTTTTGTTAAGAGAACCACCAGATATATCTAGTTTCAAATGTACTACAGAAATGGTAGTTTCTTCACTAGCCAATGTTAAATGAATTTGTGGTCTTAGTCTAGTTCGTAATCAACCTTTTCTGGCAGCTTGACAGACTGGAGGATACTGAACTTCAGAATTATCTTCTGGCCTACCAATCTATTTTTATTCAAGGCTCATCTTGATGTGTTCTAAATGTGTGTGTATTGTTACTATTTCTATTACACTAGCACTCAAATGCCTCAAACACTATGGAAGCTCCATGGTGCTGAGTGCTGTATAAAAAAACACTTCCTGCTTGAGGTGTATATGATACA
This sequence comes from Caretta caretta, assembly GCF_965140235.1. Classification (NCBI taxonomy): domain Eukaryota; kingdom Metazoa; phylum Chordata; order Testudines; family Cheloniidae; genus Caretta; species Caretta caretta. The sequence goes on along the minus strand of NC_134206.1, from coordinate 152,564,628 downwards.
GAAAGACCAAAAAAATCCCCCACACATGGAAGCCCTATGGCCAGATGCTTCAGAGGGGAAAAGTTTTCTATTCTCTTATTGATTACAAGGGGAAAATGCTCCCATAGAGAGTTTCATTGGGAGAGACTACCCGCAATTCCTTTAGTGACACAATTGAGAACTCACCACAACTAGCCCTGGGCAGAAATGGTTGTCTGATCTGTGAAAATTTTCAAGATATATATATATAAAAAAAAATACCACACCACCCATTTCCATTCTTCATTGGGATAAAACAGGCATCTTTAGTAACTTTTCAAGAGACTCACCACCCAGAACAGTCAATGGCCTGGTTGTTAAGGCACTCCCCTAGGATGTGGATGACTCAGGTTCACGTCCCTGAATTGCCTGATTCATCAGGGACTTGAACCTGGGTCTCCCACTTCCACCAGAGGGGCGGGAAGGGAGTTAGCCTGACTACTGCCAGAGACACTGGGAGAAGCAGGCTATACTTGCCTCTGTATTTGCATATATCTTCCGTTGCTGTGTGGTCCCTTTCCCCAACACAGATTTCCTTGTGTACAGTCTCCAAGTGCTGGCAAGTGGGGAAGCTCCAGCTGTTGAGGGCACCTAGGCAGGGTGCATTTAGTTTTCCCAGTTTCTGGGTGGAGTCTTGAGACAATTTAGGTATTCGTCAGGAGGGATCCTAGCTATATAGAACCCAGTCCTTATGGCTCCCACGACCCACCTGGCAGAAGGATTACACACATAGGGAGTGGGGGGGAAGAGATATTACTTCTAATTTTGTCACACTTCCCCCTCACCCCTAACCACCACATTAGGAGTTTAAGTTTTAAAAGGGACATAACTAGCTTTGCAGATTAGGCTGTTCTAAAGTGTGATTGCTCCCTATGCCAACACTGATACTATCTATCATATAAAAACCTATAGCTTTCTAAACTCCAGATTATTCAAATGGTAAATAGTAATGATAGAATGTAATAGGTGTTCATAATGCCTTACAGAGCCCTAAAGATAGGTCCTAGCTTGAGGAATTTACAATGTATAGCTCCAATCCTGTATACTGTTACTCATGAGAGTATACTTTTGCACAGTGTTCCACTAACTTTACATGTCTCTAATAGAGTATTTCTTTGATTTTTTTTCCATGCTTACTGTTAGGAAATAAATGGTCCAACATAATTTTAAATAAATGTTCCATTCAGGAGAGTGCAAATAATTTTTGTTGCCACTATTTAGCTGATAATAACACTTTGCAAGGCTGAGTGAATGGGTCAAGAATGCATCAGTTCTCACAATGGAAACTGACTTTGGAAGAGAAAGATATTCTACAGATATTTCAGAAACAGCCAAAAAGTCACAGGATACTCTATTTTGTGTGTGTTAATTTCTAGCATCCTTGGTTATATTTTATGATTGGCCAAGTTTGCAAAAGCCTTACACTCAACTAGAAGGCATTTCTTTGTATGTACATAATGTGAAAACATTTGAATACTGTGTGTCATGACTGGAAGTCAAAGACTCAAAATTAATTCCTCACTCTCTGTCATCAAAGGAAAAGCCCGCATGGGTAGTGACGCTGCCAGCTTGTTTTCTGAGATAAGCTACAAGAATGAATTCAAGGAAAGATCCTAGGTCTCTGGACTGTTTGGATTCTTACAGGGAAGTGTACCAGATGCAAAGTGAAGATCCCCAGAGACAATCTGGGTACCCTGAAAAGACTTTTGGGAAACTGGCAGTTTATTACATCACTGCCTCTATTTGGCATTACCAACAGTGTCACCTGTGTATATATTTTAGCTGCTTTAGCCTCTCAGTAACTCATTTCATTTTCTTAGCTAATAAACTTTTAGTTTACTATAGAATTGGCTGCCAGCATTGTCTTTGGTGTAAGATCTAGAGTACCAATTGATCCAGGGTAAGTGACTGGTCTCTTGGGACTCGGAGTAACCTGATGTGATGTGATTTTTGGTTTAAGTGATCTTTAATCACAAAGTCCAGTTTGTCTGGGTGGCAAGATAGGCTGGAGAGTCTAAGGGGAGTGTCTGTGACTCCACTGTAAGACTGTTATAGTGATCCTAGAGTTCACATTTGCTACTAGCTTGGTGAAATCTAATTATAGAACACACCACCAGTGTGCACTGTTCCCTCTAAGCTGTGCGCATCCACGCACGCACACAGATCCTAAACCCCGTGTACACAGCGAAACACCGCGCACACAAAAATTTGCACAGAAGCACAGAAGAAATTTTTTGCGCACATAGCCTGTCAAAAATTAGAGGGAACATTGCCAGTGTGGGGTATTTTCCCTGAGGTAGGCACTCACAGTTGTCAGCCACTCCATTCAGCATGACAAACACCACTTCCTGAAATTTTAGAATTGATCGGATGCATTCTAGGCATCATTGGCCAGAATCTTATTGATTTCGGGACAAGTTGGAAAATGGAAAGGGGCAAATGGAACCCTTGCCATCTGATTAGCACAGCCTCAGCCTCAAGCACCTCTGCAATTGATCAAACAACTGGTTGATAACACCCATTAATGCCTGCCAGCATAACAGTTACCCCTTCTCATCTCTGCCTATCCTCCCAGTGTTGACACCCTGAATGATTTATCTCCCAAACAGAAAGAAGAAGAATACTGTATGTGCAGAGGTCAGGGGAGAGAGACAGGTGCACACAGAGTCCCTGCCGTGGAAAGGGAGGAGAATGGGGCACACAGAAACCCTGGTGGGAGGGAAGATTGGAGGACCCTGTGAGGGTGGAAAGGGAAGAATGGGGAGCAGACAGTCTCTCTATCATGGGGGGAAGGGAGTAATGAGGGTTCACACAGAGCCCCTGCCATGGAGGGGGGAAGAGAGCATACACCACTCCTAGCATGGGGGGGAGGTGGGAATGGGGCAAGGAGAAATGGGGCACACAGAACCCTTGGCAGGGGGAAGATTGAGGGGAGTTGTAGGGAGTATCTAAAATGAGAGAGATAGATGGGGTGGCACATGGGGAGCTTGTGGGGGGGGGGGGGGAAGGAATGGAGTGATGCAAGAAGCCCCTGCTGAGTACAATAACCTTACTCTACAGAAATTACAAAGTGTATGACCCACCCATCCTTTCCCTTCCCTCCCCCCATCAGAAAAATAGGAGCATCAGGACAATTTCAGATACTGTAAAATATCATCTAACCTAAAGAGCAAGCTCAGAGAGACAGGACTATGTTCTCACTTAGTTACTGGATATAGACATCCAAATTCTTCAGTACTACTATTCTAATCTGTTCTACACCTGGTCATCACATAGGACTCAGTCTATCAAATCCTCCAAAACCTGTTTTAAAAGCTTCCTAATCATTTTAATATAGACCTATACAATATCCCAGGGAATTATATTCATGTCTTCCAGTCTTACTTCCTCCTCAAAATTAGCACGTCTGAAAGCTGGCATCTCGTTTATTCTGAGCTCTTTGAAATTCTAATGATTTTTCCAAACTATTCAGACTATTCTCTCCCATGGTAGCACACAAAGCTTACTGCAATTCATTTACAGGCATTTAAGGAGCAGACAGGTCTAACATATTTTTTGTCTGTCATTTTAAAACTACAAACAATTTGTTGCTGCTCAGTAAATTACAGAAACTTTTTAAAAATGTATTTCATAGAATGTACATAATATGAATTTAAAGTCTCCCATTCTTCTTGAAAAGCTCCTTAACACACTCTTGTTCTCTGATCCATTCCAATCATAAATGGCCACTCACCACTCTGTTACTACACGATTGGAAGTTATCAGAAGAAGAATGGTCCAGTAGCTGACACACTAGCTGCAACTTGGGAGACGCTGGTTCAATTCCAGTTCCATCACAGGCACCCTGTACAAGTCACTTTGCACCTCGGTTCCCCACCCATAAAATGGGTATAATAGCACTTCCTACCTCACAGGAGTGTTATGAGGATACATATAGCCAAGACTGTCAGACATTCAGATGCTATAGTAAGGGGAGCCCTACAAGTAAGATGAATGTCTAACACTGAACTGTTAAAGACCCCTGTTTGCCTTCTGTTAGCAGAAAGTAAAGCCCCTTCCAGAATCCCTTTTTCACTTTGATTATAAATAGGTTTGGCAGAAATCAATTTTAATATAATTCTGATGGACCATATAGATAGATAAAATTTAAAAAGTTTTAAAATATTTAAATTTTCACACTCAAAATCATGGGCTTCATGCATTTATTTCTATTTTAACTTTCACAGTTGTGGGAAATTAAGGGGGGTGTTACAGAATGGGTGGAGTCAGACGATAATTATTTAACGACAGATGTTGAGATTCAAAATGTTAAACACGAGTTGCCAACATCACATATCAAAATATACAACGCAAATATCCTTAAATCAAACTCAAATAACTTCTCAAGCAGCATTTTTCTTACTTAGCCTGTCTGTAAATCTCGATTGTTATCAATGGAAATATTTTTTCGTATGTTTCTGTATGTACACAGAAACCAACATTTACAACACTTACCAGTACGAATCTAATCCTTCCAAGCCTAGTTATAAGTGAGGCTGGAAACACCCCCTATTAAAGCTGCCAGACACTTCCCATTATAAAACCCTGTTTGCACTTCCTTATAACTTTGCCAAACTGAAACTATTTATGCTGAAGTTTTCTATGCCAGGTACCTGCCTGATGCCGAACTGCCTTGGAAGCCTTTAGCCAAAACAATCCAGCCATTTCTGAGAATAAGGATAAGGAAGAATATGTTGTTTTTCCCAATTTATATTCTGGTGACCTTTTATTTGAGAAGCAAGCCCTACTTTGGAACAGGGACTTGAAATTTGGCAAGGGACTGGCCTTTTGCTGCCCCTGTAAAAATATACACAAAATTGGCCAAGTTATGACCTTTGAAAAATTAGTTTGCATATGCTCAGTGAAGACTTGCTATAGCTGTGCAGCTAAGACCCCCGAATATTGCATCTGCACAGTGTATATTCCAGGCCAGTGCTGAGCAGATCTTTCCCTACAATTGCAGCTTTGGGCTACCGTGAGCCATGCCAGGTCCAGGCACCAGAATTAAGAGCAGGGAGCCAGTCTCTCCGGTGCTCTCAATCATCCCCCTGCTTGGTCAAGGCGGCCTGAAGAATGGAGCTGCCTGATGCAAACACCAAGGGGACAAGAGCCAGATCTGGAAGGGGGGATGGGACTAGATTAGGATAATGAGCTTTGGGAGTGAGTGGGGGGAGATTGGGAATCGGGGGTGGGGGGAAGAGATGGAAATCAGGCAAAGAGCTGGATATGGAAGGGGACTGGAGCCTCGTGAGGAGGAAGTGAACACTGAGATTTGACAAGAAACCTGAGGAAGAAAACTGGGAATGGGAGCCACTGGGGATAGGGAGTGTGTACTGGAGGGGAAGGAAGAGATACAGATCTGATGAGGAGCCAGAGGCAAGGAACTGGGGATGGCTGGACAAAGAGTGGGAGTGAGAGTACAGAAAGTCTGGTAATGGGGAGGAGACTGGGACAGAATGTCTATAAGGGAAGACAAGGACTGGCTGGGGAAAGGAGACTGGGACTGTGAATATAAATCTGAGGATTGGAGGCTGGGACTCACTAGGGGAGGAAATGAGACTGGGGTGAGAAGCCAGGGTGGGTGGGAAAGAGACAGGATCAGGGACAATTTGGAGGAGAAAGGCCAGAAGTAGTCAAGCCTGGGGAGGGAAGAAGTAGAACAGGTAGAAGAATCTGGGCCCACTATAGCACACTCCCCAACCGAGCCTGGTGTGGAACCCAAGAGCCCAGAGTCTCATCAGTCCTCTGCTGTCAGCAAATATCTGTAAAATTGCTGGCAAAGTGTGTCTCATCCCTTGCTAATGCTGTTCCACATAGCAATAATAGTTTGTCCTCTTCTATCTGCCACTTAGAATCATAGAAGATTAGGGTTGGTAGAGACCGCAGGAGGTCATCTAATCCGACCACCTGCTCAAAGCAGGACCAACATCAACTAAATCATCCCAGACAGGGCTTTATCAAGCTGGGCCTTAAAAACCTCTAAGGATGGAGATTCCACCAACTTCCTAGGTAACCCATTCCAGTGCTTCATCACCCTCCTAGTGAACTTGCTTTTCCTAATATCCAACCTAGACCGCCCCCACTGCAACTTGAGACCATTGCTCCTTGTTCTGTCATCTGCCACCACTGAAAACAGCCGAGCTCAATCCTCCTTGGAGCCCCCCTTCAGATAGTTGAAGGCTGCTATCAAATCCCCCCTCGCTCTTCTCTTTTGCAGACTAAATAAGATCAGTCCCCTCATAAGTCATGTTCCACAGCCCCTAATAATTTTCACTGCCCTCTGCTGGACTCTCTCCAGTTTCTCCACATCCTTTCTGTAGTGGGGGGGGCCCAAAACTGGATGCAATACTCCAGATACAGCCTCACCAGTGTCAAATAGAGGGGAATAATCACTTCCCTCAATCTGCTGGCAATGCTCCTACTAATGCAGCCCAATATGCCGTTAGCCTTCTTGGCAACAAGGGCACACTGACTCATATCCACCTTCTTGTCCACTAAAATTCCCAGGTCCTTTTCTGCAGAACTGCCATTTAGCCAGTTGGTCCCCAGCCGGTAGCAGTGTATGGGATTCTTCCGTCCTAAGTGCAGGACTTTGCCCTTGTTCTTGTTGAACCTCATCAGATTTCTTTTGGCCCAATCCTCCAATTTGTCTAGGTCACTCTGGATCCTATCCCTACCCTCCAGGGTATTTACCTCTTCCCCCCATCTTAGTGTCATCTGTGAACTTGCTGAGGGTGCAATCCATCCCATCACCCAGATCATTAATGAAGATATTGAACAAAACCGGCCCCTTGGGCACTCCGCTTGATACCGGCTGCCAACTAGACATCGAGCCGTTGATCAATATCCGTTCAGCCTGATGATCTAGCCAGCTTTCTATCCACCTTCTAGTCCATTCATCCAATCCATACTTTTTTAACTTGCTGGCAAGAATACTGTGGGAGACCATATCAAAAGCTTTGCTAAATTCAAGGTCTATCATGTCCACCACTTTTTTTATATCCACAGAGCCAGTTATCTCATCATAGAAGGCAATCAGGTTGGTCAGGCATGACTTGCCCTTGGTGAATCCATGTTGACTGTTCCTGATCACCCGCCTCTCCTCCAAGTGCTTAAAAATGGATTCCTTGAGGACCTGCTCCATGATTTTTCCAGGGACTGAGGTGAGGCTGACCGGTCTGGAGTTCTCCAGATTCTCCTTCTTCCCTTTTTTAAAGATGGGCACTATATTTGCCTTTTTCCAATCGTCTGGCACCTCCCCCGATCACCACGAGTTTTCAAAGATAATGGAAAATGGCTCTGAAAGCACATCAGCCAACTCCCTCAGCACCCTCGGATGCATTATATCCGGCCCCATGGACTTGTGCATGTCCAGCTTTTCTAAACCGTCCTTAACCTGTTCTTTCACCACTGAGGGCTGCTCACCTCCTCCCCATACTGTGCTGTCCAATGCAGTAGTCTGGGAGCTGACCTTGTCTGTAAAGACAGAGGCAAAAAAACCATTGAGTACTTCAGCTTCTTCCACATAATCTGTCACTAGGTTGCCTCCCCCATTCAGTAAGGGTCCCACACTTTCCCTGACCTTCTTGTTGCTAACATACCTGTAGTAACCCTTCTTGTTACCCTTCACATTCCTTGCTAGCTGCAACTCCAATTGTGCTTTGGCCTTCCTGATTACACCCTTGCATGCTCGAGCAATATCTGTATACTCCTCCCTAGTCATCTGTCCAAGTTTCCACTTCTTGTAAGCTTCTTTTTTCTGTTTAAGCTCATTGAAGATTCTCTGTTAAGCCAAGCTGGTCGCCTGCCATATTTACTATTCTTTCTGCACATTGGGATGGTTTGCTCCTGTGCCCCCAATAAGGCTTCTTTAAAATACAACCAGCTCTCCTGGACTCCTTTCCCCCTCATATTAGCCTCCCAGGGGATCTTGCCCATCAGTTCCCTGAGGGAGTCAAAGTCTCCTTTTCTGAAGTCCAGCATCCATATTGTGTTGCTCTCCTGTCTTCCTTTTGTCACAATCCTGAACTCCACCATCTTATGGTCACTGCTGCCCAGGTTGCCACCCACTTCTACTTCCCCTCCCAATTCTGCCCGGTTTGTGAGAAGCAGGTCAAGAGGAGCACGGCCTGTAGTTGGTTCCTCCAGCACTTGCACCAGGAAGTTGTCCCCAACACTATCCAAAAACTTCCTGGATTGTCTATGCACCGCTGTATCGCTCTCCCAGCAGATGTTAGGGTGACTGAAGTCCCCCATGAGAAGCAGGGCCTGTGATCTGGAAACTTCTGTTAGTTGTCTGAAGAAAGCCCCGTCTACCTCATTCTCCTGGTCTGATGGTCTATAGTAAACTCCCACCACATAAGAAAGGCCATACTGGGTGAGACCAAAGGTCCATCCAGCCCAGTATCCTGTCTACCGACAGTGGCCAATTCCAGGTGCCCCAGAGGGAGTGAACTTAACAGGTAATGATCTAATGATCTCTCTCCTGCCATCCATCTCCACCCTCTGACAAACAGAGGCTAGGGACACCATTTCTTACCCATCCTGGCTAATAGCCATTAATGGACTTAACCTCCATGAATTTATCCAGTTCTCTTTTAAACCCTGTTATAGTCCTAGCCTTCACAACCTCCTCAGGTAAGGAGTTCCACAGGATGACTGTATTAATAAAATGTGCTTTTCTTTTGCAGAAGCCACATGGGACCCTGCTCAAGCAAAATCCTCCTGAGGTGAAGTGAGTTAAAAATTCAGATTTCTTCTAGTGAATTTCCAAAATATCACAAACTTTCACTGAACATTACCCCCCCCAACTATATTTCTACTTGTTCTGCTTTCATTTTGATGCCTCTCATTTAATTTTCTTCACATGAGGGGGATGAAAAGAGTATCTTCCAGAATTGTCAACCTTAGTAACTGAAAATCATCTTAATGTGCTGCAGCAAAATCCACTTCCAGAGTCAGAATGCTGGAGCATTGAGGTGAGAACGTTCTATATACTGGATGATTAAGAACCAATGTCTGAAGTCTAGCAGGTATTTACAGGAAAGGGAGATCTGACAAACAGGGTGGTTTGACATCACGGAATTCTTTACATACAAGCTTCAACTTGTCAGTTACCAATGCAGAGTATCTGCATGTTCACGTGACTAAGTCAGACAGAAATCCTTCTGAAATATTTGGATAGCAGACACATTCAGCATGTTTGCATAAAGGCTAACAAGATCTGACCCAAAGCCCAACAAAGTCAATGGAACAACTCCCGTTGACTTCAGGAGTAGGCCCATTGTACTTTGCACTAGTCAAATTCAATTAGAATAAACATGGAGAGTGGAGGTTGTGGTATCCGAGTGAGTATAGAGTATCCTTTTCATGACAAGTATAGTCCACTGATGCTCTGTTGCCAGGCCATCTTAAAGCAAGTCTTCCTTCTCCGTACAGCACTTTAAAAAATACAGAAGCAAGGTTTGGATGTGTGAGTTTCTGTATGCCTGAAAAAGAGCTATGCATCAGGAAGTAAAAAGATTCTAGAAACTCTCTCTAGATTGCAGAGCACAAACTCTTACCTCTCACTGACCTCCTTTCATTTTCCTCACTTTGATATGACGCTGCATAATTCTCTGATGAAGTGAGCTGTAGCTCACAAAAGCTCATGCTCAAATAAATTGGTTAGTCTCTAAGGTGCCACAAGTACTCCTTTTCTTTTTGCGAATACAGACTAACACGGCTGTTACTCTGAAACCCATAATTCTGCTGCCACCACTCATTTGCCCAAAATCACCATTTAGTAGCCATATAAAAATAATAGTTTGTAAATCATACAATACGAGGAAAAAAGCAGAATTAGAAGAGAAATAATAAATACCCCCTCCACACACATTATATATGAGAGAGAAAGAAGAGAATATAAATATTCATGGTTTTTGTTAAGTTCCCATAAAAAGAAAACTGAGGTCATTTTTCCTCCACAAACGTTACATAACACACTGCTTTCTAGGCCTCATATAATCCTTATTTTCTCCATTTAGATCCTTTGTCTGAGCACAGTGTTAAAATATCCACTTTATTACTGCACACTGGATATTCTTTTGACTTATAGTTCTTTGCTATATTTTCCATGGTTACAAGAACACAAAATTACATGGAAATAACAAGCACGGTAGGATCCTACATTCACACATCAAGGCCAAAGAATATCAGTAATAATGAGAAGACAGAACTCTTAGCTTTCTCTCATAGTGTTTTATACAAAACTAACAATGGAATGTGAACTCATTATTGTCCTCAGACAGGGAACTCTGCCTTACAATATATAATTCCATAGTTAACTTTAACAAAACAAATTAAACTTGCATATTAACTTCAGGCAGTTTTTTGTTAATATTCTTTGTTCATGAAGCCTCCAGCTCTAGCCTTGATACAAACCACAATTAAACTCTGATACTGAACCTTGAGGATTCTACGGTACACTCTTGACAACTATGCAACTCACCTGGGAGTACGAACCCTGTGCTACGTGACCCAGCTTACATCGACCTAACTCTGTAAGCATCTACACTAACATGTAGCTCTCACCAATGTAACTCACCCACTACACCAACTTAACTCCACCTCTGCAATAGGCGTAGCACCTAAATTGATGCTAGGTTGAGTCAGTTGCTTATATTGAATGTTGCTGCCTTTCAGAAACCTTCTCACAACGCTCCACACAGGCAGTTAAAATAGTGCAAGTGACCCTGGTGAGGATGTGCACCGCTGACACCAGTAGCATAGTGTGGATGTGTAAAACCTATTCAATTACTGTGGTGGCTATACAAAGACGTAACTTAGGGTGACTCAATATTGTAGTGTAGACTTAGCTTGGATTTCATGCAATTAAGGGTATCAGAAGACAACAGACTTGAGAATAGTGATGCTGAAGTAAAACAGTATTCGTTACTGGTGTGAAGAGAAAAAAAATCTAATGCAAAGAAAATAATACACACCATAATTTACTACTACCAGTTTTGAGCTATTGATTCTGTCCTTTAGCTTTTACCTATATAAATGAGACATAGCTCCACTGATTTCAGTGTAAAATGAATGTAAATGAGAGGAAAAATAGACTCATTGCCTTAAGTTATCCTTATCTTAGTGCTGAAAAATAGAACAAAATATACAACTGGATTCCTGTAAAACCACATCAAATTTTACTTGGGGTCTTCCATGTCTTTGCAGAGTCTTTAAATTATTATGTTTCCCTTTCCATTCCTTTGTTCTTGATCCTGGAATACTACTTTCAATAACCTGCTCTTGTGAGTTGCGGCTTGTTCTTTCATCAGTATCTGGATGGAGAAGGCCTAAACAGGAGATTTTGTAAATGCCAAAAGCAAAGGTTGGATCAAAACACGTGCAAGTGTTGTATAGGATGCATCAGCCTGATGAACAACATAGATTCAAAGATAATAAATCATCCTTTCATTATTTATGGCCTTTGAGCACACCAGAGTAATGAACCTTATGTCTGTACGGTATTCTTTAGATTTAAATTATTTTGCTGCACAAGCAATAGACTCAATTTAAAAAAAAAAGTTTGGAAATAATGGATTTCAAATTTGAGACTATGCTAGTAATTCAAGAAATGAGTGGGCCATATTACTGGATGGTCCTCTTTTCAGCATCAAGGAAAGAAAGATTTTTGCTTCATTTTTATTTTGAGAAACGATTGTACTTCTATTGACATGAATACTTTATTTAAGAAGGTAAAGGAAAAACGGCTGTAATTGGGATACATGCTGCCTCTGAGAAGATTATAGATCTGAAGAAGCCTTACTCAAAACATGCAAGGAGTGCCCCAGCATTGAACCATAATATGATGAAAATAAGTTTGATCCACCAATATAAATAGCACCACTGTGAGCATTCCCAGCAGAGTCCAGGGACAGAATGAACCTGGAGACTCAGCTGCTTAGAAGGACACCTCAGAAGTGGAAGGAGACACATTGATGGGGAAATGGGAAAGTTTTACAATTTTCCAATAAACAGCTTTGGCTTGGTAATGCCAGTAAAGTAGCAGGGTGCACTGACCCTTTAAGATTGGTGATGCCAACCTCTGGACAGCACAGCCCAGAGTCACAAAACACAGGCGTATAGAGAGAGGCATTTCATTTACAAAGAGCAAAGCAGAAAGCAAGTTAAGTTGAACTATTTATTTCAGTGACAAAATAAATTTTTCACTACTAGCATTCTTTGCTATTAAGAACACAGGGATTTAAATCATATTAACTAAGGATCCTTTATTCATCACCACAGGAAATATACTCCCATGCCAATATTCTCTTGAAGCGGGAGCAAGATTCAGTTCTCCCTTGCATATCATCAACAGAACAGTTAACTAAGGGCTTGTCTAAATAGGAAGTTACTCCAAAATAGCTATTCCTGATGAATGTCCACGTGGAATTACTATTCCGGAATCAGAGTGCCTTATTCCAATTTAGCTTAATCCACTTCAAGCACTCTTATTCCAAAATAAGAACCACCACACATTAAGCTAATCAGGAACAGTGAAACTGCTTTAAATTCACACCTACCTTATTCCGGATTAATTTTCAAGTGTAGACAAGCCCTAAATTCCAACTGCAGAGACAAAATCTGCTGTAAATTATACTTATGTACACCTCACTGTAAATTGAACATGTTTGACAAGGAAACAGTGAACAAACAGAATGTCAAAATGCCTCTTTTCCCTCTCTCCTTCTTCAGAGCAGATCTGCATTTTGAGAATATTCGACATAGCTCCAGCAATCATCTGCTCTGTTGTCCTGATCCATTGCTCACTGAAATCAATAGAAAAACTTCCACCGACTCCAGTGGTTATTGAATCAGGCCTGAATCAAGGGCTGAACTATTGTTATTTCTAAATACTAGCCCTTTTAGAGGGTGTGATATATTATGGCAAACTGATTAAATATTAAAACTCTCAATATGCGTCATAAAATATCCAACAGAAACCTACATAATTTCAGTTTACAATACTTTTAATTAACAATAGAACAATTATTTACTACGAGACACTTAACTGAGAATATGCAATTAGCTAAACTCATTTCCCCATTATGGCCCTCATTTTGATATATCCCTCCCCCAACTTCACCACAAAAAACCTGACCCACCTGAAATTTCATGCGAGGTCTTAGCTCAGGGTACAGCTTTTCTTGAATGTCTGGGGCAATTCAGACAAAGTGTCATAAGAACATTCCTAAGCAAAAAACTTCATGATGGAGTTAAATTTGAACAGATATAACCTCTTTGGATAATGCCTTAGAACAACACTGAAGTTAAAAACCACAAGCCATAGATAAAAATCTTCAGGAAGCCAAGAAATCCAAAGTTAAGGTTACACTTTAAAACCAGTTAGAAAACTGCACGCTAAACAATCTTAATTCTGCTTCTGTATTACCCCATCCTCAAAACAACCAAAAATATAAACAAAGGGCCGCTAGTCTATACTACCATGCTACATCAGCGCAGCTGCACCAATTAAGCTGCACCAGTTTAGCATGTCTGGTGAAGACATGCTATGCCGACGGGAGAGCATTCTCCCATTGGCATAATTACTCCACCTCAGCAAGAATGCGGAAACTATGTTGGTGGGAGAATGTCTCCCACTGATTTAGTGCTGGCATGGACACCGCTTAGGCTGATGTAACTTGCATCGCTCAGGGGAGTGGCTTTTTCACACCGCTGAGTGACGCAAATTACATCAATTTAAGCAGTAGCATAGGCAAGCCCAAACTTTCTGCGAAAATCACCCAGCTTCATTTTGTCAGCACCACCACCCATACTAATGCATATTCTTACAGTGAATTGATTACAGACTGCAGTATCATCAAAACTAAATTCCACCTGTGTTTACACAGATTATGCATAATACTTCTGCTTTCTTTATGCCCATATTCAATCCACGAAAAGAGATTTATTTTACCACTTCCTGAAGAGAAACAGAACACACCCAGGAGTCATTCTCACAGCACAAGATGCATGTGATGACTATTGGATTTACAGGGTAAAAGAAAGGAACTATTACACAGTTTCAGAGATAGATATGAATAAAAGACAATATAATTCTGTAGTCTACACTCTTGGAAAATGTCTTTCAAGTAAGCTTGCATGTGATTTACAGTAAAATGTTAATGTTATGACTAAATTGCCTTAAATCCTCTTTAATGGAGTTTTTAGCTAGGCATTATGTACCCAATTGTGTGAAATGTTGAGTGGCACTTGAGGGAGCTCAGAATCTTGCAAGATTTGAAATCTCTCTATTACTTTAATAAATTGTTTGTCATAGTATCAGTTTCATGCTTAGTCATTTTTCTTAATAGCAATTACAGACTTTATGGAATCATATAAGTTAGACATGAGGAAAAATATTAGGAAAGAGGTATTATATTAGGTGATCCATTTGTTTGTTCAGTATATTCTCTAGTATTTTGAGAACACCATTAGAGATTTACAATTTTTCATTTACAGTACCAGTACTTTGTCCAACCAAGTTTTAAAATGGCCTAGACAACAGGACACCCATTATGCATCTTGGGAGACTACTCCTATACCTAAAATCAATCTATTTTAGTCATTTGTCAGGCACCTATCATTGATTATTAAATTACTGTAGCACTCTGTCAGAAAACTCTTCCCATATCCAACTCAAATTTTCCATTTAATGTCATACCATGACTCCTACTTACCACCTCTTGTTCCACATTAAACATCAAAGCTTCCTCTCTGGTGTTTACTGACTTCATATCTTTAGAGATTCATGTCCCTACCCCATAGTCATTCCTTTTTAAGCTTTACATATTTGACTCAATCATTCCTTGCACTTCATTACCCTTCAACACCTTAATCAGTGCTTTTTTCTCTTAATTCCTTCAAAGGGTTAATAACTTTCTAGTAATAACTTGAACAACATTTTATGTTGTGTATGTGTATGTTATGGTCACACCAGAGCCATAGGTTGTGATGTCACTAGCCATTTTTCCTCTAAGATTTCCTACTGGTGGTAGCAATGGTGGGGGCACCTTGGTCTACACCAGTGCTAACAGCAAATAGCCTTTATTAAAGGTAATGTTAAAAAAAATCTATATAATACATAGGTTGGGGAAAGAGTGTCTGTACATGTGGGTATAGTGCTTAGATTATCCACAAATATAAAGTTAGTTTTTAAAAAGTCATATGATACCCAAATTTAGTTGAATGGAGTTAACAATACAGTTTAGATATTAGAATCCGAATACTCGGGTACATCACTCATGAAAAGTTGTACAGAGATTTGGTTGTGGAAAACAAAGTATATCAATGAGTGGAGATTGTGCCTCAGGCTCCTTTCTAGCCATTTACTTCCCTCTCCATCAGCTCCTCCGTTACCCCTGACTCTCCCAAGCCTTTACTCTGCTTCTGAGGGGTGTGGGAAATACGGTTCTGTATTGTAGTTTAAATGAATTATTACTCAGAGTTTTGTATTAATATGCCTAGTAAGGAATCTATTTGTCAAAAAAACATTTCCTGAATCTTTTTTGTTGTCTGTATTGTTACAGACATACTTGCTGACAGGGATTTTGAAATAAATGACCAAAAATAATTGAAACTGGTGAGATTATACTGTGTTATTTTGACAAAATACGCAGAATTTAAAAATATCGTGCGCAGAATTTTTAATTTTTTGCCACAGAATTCCACCAGGAGTACACTATGCAACACTTCAGTGTAAACAGCCCATGATGCAATCTCATGACAAACCTGCTATCCACCGTAAACATTACTGGTTTGTAGGTTTCTCCCTCTCATCATGTATGCATGTTTTGGATTACTTCCTCTTAGATACATAGTGATCCAGAGAAATGAGAAAAAAGGGCAGAAAATAAGATTGATAACTTGAAAAATGTATTATTTCTTGTCCTTGCTAACATTTACAATGTCTCCCTATTTCACATCTGTAGATGTCACTAATTCCCTGTACTCCTTCTTGCAGATTATTAAATGAAGATGTTTAAATCAACATTTTCAAACTGAGGTGCCTAAAACTGGGCTTCTTAATCCTTATTATGGCTCCTAAATAAAAGTGGCCTGACATTCAGGAGTTCCTACCACCTGTAGCTCCCATTGTCACTGGAAGCTAGGGGGTGCTTAAATTTTCTAAAAATCAGACCACTTAACTATACCTTGATAAAAACCAGACTTGTCACTGACCCCTGAAGTACCCTGCTGGTGACCTCCCCCAGTTTATTACGTTGTTTTTCTTATTACACTTTGCTTATGGTGCTTCAAGTAGTTTTAAGTCCACATGACAACATTAACCATACTGACTTGAATTAATAAGAATAAGATTTCACAAGATACACTATTAAATGCTCCATTAAAATCCAGGTACTCACCACTTTACCCTGGCTACTAATTTTGTAATCCTATTAAAAAATCCAAGTTTCTCTGGTAAGTTTTACTTTTGTAAACCCATGCTACTTATAACTCATATTTCCATTTTTCATTAGATCCTCTGATTTTTTTCAGAATATTTGTTCCATTACTTTACTAGGAAAGCGACGGGATGGTAATTTCCAGGACACACTTTTCTTTGTTTGAAAATCTGTATGATGTTCGCTTTTCTTCAACCTTCTGGTACTTCGGCAGATGTTCGTGACTTTTCAGAAATAGTTATCTTTGTCCCATTTTTGAACTTTAAAATGTGTTAAACATTAATATGCTGGAGAAGGAGGTTCAATTCCCTCTTTCCCCCTTTACCTCTCCCCGCCTTCCAGGCTCTGGGTTAGCTAGAGAGGGTAGAGGCAAAGGAATACATTCCTGAGAGTGATGCAAATTATTCCCCTTCCCTTTAAGGCTGATCTCACTATGCTCCTATAGTACAATGGCTTCAGAAATAAGGGACCAACTTGAACTCAAATCCCATTGTAGCACAAAAACCACCAGTCGTGTCACGTTGTAAGTATTACTACTAGTCCCAAAAAGTGGCACGGGCTGAGGGACGTACTGGCCGCTGCTTCCAGCGCCTCCCATTGGCCTGGAGCAGTGAACCGTGGCCACTGGAAGCTGCGATCGGCCGAATCTACGGACGCAGCAGATAAACAAACCAGCCTGGCCGCCAGGGGCTTTCCCTGCACAAGCGGCGGAACAAGTTTGGGAACCACTGATCTAGAGCAATATGTCTCCTTAAAGGAATAGTTGAAAACATTAAGTATCATCCCTTTCGGTCTACAGCTACAGATATCTGAACATAGAACTTTCACAGAGAACTTAAAGATTCTAGAGACATATTTAAGTGGAGATAAAAAGCCATTCCCCTTGCCCTCCTCCAAAAACATGGTGCTCTCTTAGTCATGCTCCTGTTAAAACATGTTCTGGGAGTGGTAAATACTGTGAAGGACCTTTCATCTTTCCTCTAAAATCTGCAGTGTCAGCAATATAAAAGGTAACACTATCTAGTAAAAGATAGGATAGAAATTACAGCTGAACTGAAAGGCACAGATTGGGCGCACTGAGGCAAATTATGGAAAAGTGACAGAGCATTGGACTAAGAAGTTAAACCACATAGGCAGGGACTAACCTTTTTCAGCTACCTGTCTCTGCTCTCCTCTGGATCTGAGACAGCCTCAGCACCTCACACATGGGAGACTGAACAGAATCCAGCCATCCACCCCCCTCTGTCTCAGGAGATGGCCCAATGGTACAAACTTGGAAAGAAGAGGCTTGCCACCAAACAGACCAGGTTCTTTTGCACCCAGATGGGAATTTATTTGTAATACTGTAGTTTTACATCTGCATTGAAGATTTTTATGAACATTTGTAAGACACTGTTTTTGCTCAAGAGGTTTGTTTCAGTTTGAATGCATTTGTGAATAACGCTATATCAAATATTTTCCAAAATAAAGAAATCCTAGCTATTTTCGAAGATATTTATATGTTGCTATTCAGTTTGATAATTTCTTCACGGCTGAGCTTTAGGCTGAAGTTAAAACTTCAAACAGTTATCAATTTAAAAAAAAAAAACAACGAATACACACATTATGTACCTCAAGGTAGTAACCCACAGATACTGAAATAACTTTACAAGTTACAAAGCAAACACTAAAACAGCAAAAACAGTAAAAGACTATCTGACCTTGTAGAACAGGCAACTCACACCGTCATTTGCAAACTTTGTAGCAAAGACAGAGAGAGATGGAGATGGGGAAGCAGCCCTGAAAGACTGCTCTTTTTTAGCTTCTAAGAACATATTCCACCAATGACTTCTAAATGCTTCTCATTAATCTACAACTTAACCACCATGCTGGGACTCAAACCTTCCAGGTGGGCCTTCCTCTCACTTCAGCCATACCTGATCTATTTTGCCGCTCTTTCCCTTTCTGGCTTTGGGAAAGGTCATCAGTTTTCCCCTCCTCCACACTACGCTACAAGTTCCATTTGCTAAGGTGAGGCAATAACCTTAGCAGATAGAGAAAACAAGGTGTTCAGTCACTACCTAATCTTGTGCTGCAGTTTTCCTTAAAGCTTTCACTGCAGTGAAATTTTTTTTCAAAGCTGTATAAACAGCATGTCTCACCAATGAATGCAAGAAAAAAAACATTAGTTAGTGGGTGGAAAATCTGCCTCTCCCCTGTTAAAGTGAGCTGGAGAAGAGGAGTAAACATCACCTAGTGAGAACATGTCTACATATTAGGCTGTACATCAAGACAGGTTTTTCCACCTCACCTGCTATCACTCGAGCATTATTTGGATGGAAAAAACTGCAGGCACAGCATCCACTGTCACTAATCAGGTCCACCTCCTCTGTGATCCTACCAGAGGACATTTTCTGCCCTCTTCTCTACCACTGCACTGGCTGGTCACGCAGAAACATTAATTCTCATATTCGGCATATTTCTCTCAACTTCTTAAATCGGATTTCCCTTTGTATCAGATACCTGCATTTAGAGTTTTCAAACTCATTCTAATTTCAAGGTTTAGCTACCACTTCATTCCCCCACTCCGCCTTCCCACTCCCCCCACCCCCCAAAAAATTCCTAGTATCTGACAAGGTTATTAGAAAAGAGAACAACTGCCTCCCTTGGTCTACAGGCCATTCTCAAAAGTGACTGCTCAATGCTACTCTCCTTTCCACTCTGTCTTTCACTTATCCTCCCTGACAGACCAATCCTTTAAATTGCTTGGCTGCACAGAATGCACGAACCTAAGCAAGAATGTGACTCACCGATGATCCTTAAAACAAAAAGCCATATCATACACACCAGGCTACAGTCAGAAGTTAACTGGTGTAAACAAGTGAAACTCCGTTTGAGTTACAGCAGATGACTAAAGCTCAGACTTCGGCTAAAGATCACTAGCTAACAGAATAACTTCTTCCACCTCAGTGATGACAAACACTGTGTTGCTTCCATCACACACTTAGCTATAGTTCTCCAAATCCACACATGGTTCCCTATCTTCAGAAGATGAAATTCAAACAAGAATGGAAATTGTTACTACTTTAGTTGGAAAACATAATGCATGCTTTCTAGTTTTCTGCTTTCCCTCTCTTCTCTATCCCATCTGCATCCATCTCTTCTCCAAAAAGATAGAAAGGCTCCGCCTCCTTTTTTCTGTTTATTAAGTTAGCCATAAATGAGATTCTGCAGAAGAGACAAGCACTTTAAAGTTAAAAACATGCTTACTTGAAGATCAAGTAAATCCAGTTCTATCTAATTAGAGCTCAAGCCTTAAATACTCACGCAAATGAGTTACTTTATTCAGAAACATAGCCTAACTGAACCCAACATCTTGAACTCAATAGAACTACTCACAAGTTACTCATGTGCATCTTGTTTGCAGGATCAGACCTTAATTCATTAAATAAGATCATTTGTAACTGGTTACATTCTTCGTTCCTCTCTAATAATGTATCGTCAGCCAAAAAATAAAAAATAGAAGAAACTTTTGTAGTAAACTTTATCATCAAGAACAAGACTGGTGAAGAATAATCCCCCTCAAAGAGCTGCATATTTGAAAACTGATAATTGATTTAGAAGGCAAAGTAAACATGTTGAAATCCTTAAAAACTAAAGTACATCAATAAACGAACAAGACACAAATATTCAAAATGTAGAAAGCTCTTCCTCAGTTTTTGTAACCAGATTCATAAAAAGTGATTTTTTCTTAGTTATTTGAGCAATATACATATAAATACTAATATTGTGTATAATATTATGGGGATATGGGGAATCTGGTGGATGTGATATATCTTGACTTTAGCAAAGCTTTTGATACAGTCTCCCACAGTATTCTTGCCAGAAAGTTAAAAAAGTATGGATTGAATGAATGGACTATAAGGTGGAGAGAAAGCTGGCCAGATTGTCGGGCTCAACGAGTAGTGACCAATGGCTCAATGTCTAGCTGGCAGCCAGTATCAAGCAGAGTGCCCCAGGGGTCGGTCCTGCAGCCGGTTTTGTTCAACATCTTTATTAATGATCTGGATGATGGGATGAATTGTACCCTCAGCAAGTTCACAGATGACACTAAGCTGGGGGGGAAGAGGTAAATACCCTGGAGGGTAGGGATAGGATCCAGAGTGACCTAGACAAATTGGAGGATTGGACCAAAAGAAATCTGATGAGGTTCAACAAGGACAAGTGCAGAGTCCTGCACTTAGGAAGGAAGAATCCCATACACTGCTACAGCCTGGGGACCAACAGGCTAAGCAACAGTTCTGCAGAAAAGGACCTGGGGATTACAGTGGACGAGAAGCTGGATATGAGTCAGCACTGTGCTCTTGTTGCCAAAAAGGCCAGCGGCATATTGGGCTGTGTTAGTAGGAGCATTGCCAGCAGATCGAGGGAAGTGATTATTCCCCTCTATTTGGCACTGGTGGGGCGACACCTGTAGTATTGCATCCTGTTTTGGGCCCCCCACTACAGAAAGGATGTGGAGAAACTGGAGAGAGTCCAGCAGAGGGCAACAAAAATGATTAGGGGGCTGGGGCACATGACTTATGAGGAGAGGCTGAGGGGACTGGTCTTATTTAGTCTGCAGAAGAGAAGAGTGAGGGGGGATTTGATAGCAGCCTTCAACTACCTGAAGGGGGGTTCCAAGGAGGATGGAGCTAGGCTGTTCTCAGTGGTGGCAGATGCCCGAACAAGGAGCAATGGTCTCAAGTTGCAGTGGGGGAGGTCTAGGTTGGATATTAGGAAACTCTATCTCACAAGGAGGGTGGTGATGCACTGGACCGAGTTACCTAGGGAGGTGGTGGAATCTCCTTCCTTAGAGGTTTTTAAGGCTCAGCTTGACAAAGCCCTGTCTGGGATGATTTAGTTGGTGTTGGTCCTTCTTTGAGCAGGGGATTGGACTAGATAACCTCCTGAGGTCTCTACCAACCCTAATATTCTATTATTCTATAATAGCTACGCACACACACACATACACTCCACAATCCTGAAATCAGATCCTTGCACATGGACCCTTGCACTCCACAGAACTCCATTGCAGTCAGTTGTGCACCCCACAGGAACAAAGGTCTGCCCACAGATTGAATTGCAATTTGGGGTCATATCCGCTCAAACATAAAAAGCTAGAAACTGACTAGCAAAACTTTGAAAGAGTTAGTCCAAATTGAACTACTTGTTTGGGAGGGATGGGGGGCAATCTTGAACATCATTGCCCCAAGTCCTTTTCTGAGTCACTGCTTCCTAGGATACAGTTCCCCATCCCATGAGCATGGCTTGCATTCTTTGTTTTTAGATATAGGTCTTAACATTTGGCTGTCTTGAAATGTGTATTGTTTGCTTACACAGAGTTTACCAAGCAAGCCAGATCCCACTGCATCAATGACCTGCCCAATTCAATATTTACCACTCCTCCAATGTATGTGTCATCAACAAACTTCATCAATAACGGTTTTATTGTTTTTCTTCCAAGTCATTGATAAAAATGTTTAAAAGCATAGAGCCAAACACAAAACCCCGTGGGAACCCACTGGAAACACACCATGATGCTAAACAATAGCAATTAGTTCACTCTCTCCCTCCTCTCCCCTTTTACAGAACACTGTAAGAGATAAATAGCATAAATAAAAATAGGATGGTTACAGCCAACCACTTCCAATTTATAGAGCAATTTTATATTAGAGGGGGAAAGGTTGTCCCATAGGTCTGTATTACTACGAATTCTTAGATTCCCCCCGTACCCCCCCCCCGGAACAATAATTTGATCCACAATAAATTCTCTAGCCTTTTACCAACTGAAAGGGGGAATGGGTATGTTTAAATTCTCCACAGTAATGACCCAAACTTGCAACGATCCAGAGACGTGGATCTTCAATTTACTGCAGCGTTGTTGTAGCCCAGGGTAGAAGAGAAACACCTCTCTAATTTACCAGACAAGCAGAGCTCAGCGCAATCATTTGAAAAGACAGTCTCCTCATCCACACGTGCCAATATCACTCTGATTAGCACTCACTAAACACAGAGAGAAAAGACAGAACAGCCTTTCGTCTCGGTTACTCGTGTGTCTTTAAGTCAAGGTAGATCTCAGCGAGGACCTCGCTTTGCCACCGGATTACCTTTCCCCCGCTTCGATATCGGATTCCTACTCTTCGTGTTCCTTCCCCAGCCGCTCAGAAAGCGACGCTCCCGTCGCATCCGCCTCGGAACGACCATTAAGAAATGCACTTACCGGGAAATCATCTCGGCCAAGAGGCTTGTTCTGGCAGCAGCCCCCGCCACTGCCGAGGCAACCAAGAGCTGCTGGTGGCAACTCTGTTCATCCAGCTGAGCTGGGAGGCGGAGCGCTCGCTCTAGCCCTGCCTCACGCCCTAGCCCTCGCCCCCTAACACTCCCCCCATACACACACACACACACACACAGAGGGGCAAGGCTAGGGGTGCTACCGCCAGCCCGGGCACCAGCCCCAGCTACAGCGGCTCCTCACGTGGCCGGGGCAGTGGGGGCAGCCCCGCTCTGTAGCGGCGGCGCTGCCGCTGGGGGGGGCAAGGGAGGCTGGCTCGGTGCAGAGTCCCGGCGGGCACCTGCCCCCGGGGAGCTCCCTCTGCAGGCAGCAGGCGGGCGAGCCCGGAGAGATGGCGGAGGGAATGGGCGGGGGTCAAACCCCCTTTCCCCGAGCGCGATGCGCGCAAGCTGCCGCTCCTGGGTCACCAACTTGCTCCCACGGAAAGTCTCTGCCCCCTACCTTCGTCCCTTCCCGCCGCCTCTGGGCACGCCCCGAGCTGCTGCGGTGCACCTGCGGCGGGAGCATCGCCGGCGGAGCGCAGCTGGGGCCTGGGCTGGAGACCAGCCCTCACCGGCAACGCAACGGCAGCAGATCGGCGCTGCCCGCCCCGCCGGAGCCCTCGGCTCCCGTCTCCTGCATCCACCGAGGAGCTGCGCCTCCCCGCTGCCAGGGCGCCCGCTCCAGCAGCAGCGCCGCGTCGAGAAGCGGCGGGAAGAACGGACGGGGAGCGGGAGGCGGGAGAGTCCGCAGCCCCGGGAGCAGCGGCTGGGGAAGGGGCGGTGCAGGAGCGCACACGGGACTGGCGGGAGGAGGCCCGCGCCCAGAGAGTTCGCACGGCTGGGGTCCTTGTGGGGCTGGGCTACGCGGGCGCTTCTCCCCGGGAGCGAAAGGTGTCCGAGCGCATCCCCCTGCTCCAGGCGTGGACGAGGCTGGGAGGCGACTCGAAATACAGCTACACAAAAGGGGAACCAGGTTTCCTTCTGCAACAGCCCCCCCAGCTCTTCTTAGCTGCCCCGCAGCCTGAGTGTGCAATGTGAGTTCATCAGGAGAGAGGGGCTGGTCTCAGCCCCTGCCCAGGGGCAGGGTGATTTTAAGATAAGAAAGGGCTGGTAATTAAATTAAGGATCTGGAAATCCTTAGATGAGCCCGTAAAACAGGGATTCCTCTGGGGGGGGTGTTGAACAGGGAACTCAGGGGATTTAGAAGAAATACAGCCAAGCACTCTGAGCCAAAGTCCCATCAGAAAAGAGGGAGATGTGAGGGGGAGGGGGGAAAAGACAGGGCCAAAACCCAGGGAAGGGATAGCAGTGGTATAGAGAAGTTCCCCCTCTGCCTGTGGTACTTATGTGGCCCCATCACCGTAGTATCTGTATCCCTCACAATGTCTGAATATTTCTCCTCACACCCCCTCTGTGAGGTAGAGCACTGCTGTTATCCCCATTGTAAAGCTAGGGCACTGAGGTGAACAGACTAAAGGCCAGCTTTTCAAAGGTATTGAGGCACCTAGTGGGATTTTCAAAAGCACCCAGAAGTTTAGGTTCTTTGTAAACCCCACTAGCTGCCTCACTGCATCTTTGGGTGCCTAAAACCTTTGAAACTCTGTCCCTAAGGCAGGGGCCTGAAGTCATACAAGAAGTCCATGCGTGGAGTAGAACCCAGGTCTCAGACCCTATTCCATGCACCAGCCTCTCTCTCTGCTGCATGCTGCAAAAAAAGACTCTGATAGATGAGAGCAAAACCAAGGTGGCCAGTTCTCTGAGACTCCAGCAAATGGTTCCAGGCGATTGGGAAGGATGTCACTTGACAGCATGAAAAGCAGGTCAGGAAGGATGAAGAGAGATAATGAGAGTCAGATGAGAGGAGATCACTTAACCCCCAGAGGGTGGCAGGTTCTACCCCATGGTGGGCTGTAGAACAACGGCTGCTGTGAAATGTTATATTTTAACTGAAAACCATTTTGTTCTGTCATTTTTTGTTCTGAGGTTGAGGAAAGGAAGGAATGAGAAAGTGTCGTATAAGTATCACATATGATTGTATATCAAATCCTTAGGCTTTCAGCTGGCACTGACTCCAGGCTGGAGCACCCACAGAAGAAAAAAACAACTAGCAGGTACTTAGCACCCACCAGCAGCCAATCTCACCCCCTCCCCCAGTGCCTCCTGCCTGGCGGTGGCCCCGCTAATCAATTCCTCCCCCTCCCTTCCAAAGCCTTCTGCACACCACAGAATAGCTGTTCCATGGTGTGCAGGAGGCACTGGGTGGGAGGCAGAGGACTGAAGAAGGGTCAGGAAGAGGCACAGCAGGAGCGGGAAGAAGTGGGGCAGGGGTGGAGCCTTGGGGGAAGGGCTCGGGGGGTGTGACTTCCACAGTGCAGAGAGGAAGTCAGCACCTATATTCAGCTGTATTCAGGCCAATTCCAGAACAAAGAACTGAAATTGCATCCACAGAGTCCATAAAGTCGATGATTATTGTCATGATTTGTATTATTCATGATATCGTATCTCTAGCCCCTGTTTGCCAGAAGCTGGGAATGGGCAACAGGGGCTGGATCACTTGATGATTACTTGTTCTGTTCATTCCCTCTGAAGCACTGGGCATTGGCCACTGTCGGAAGACAGGACTCTCGGCTGGATGGACAATTGATCTGACGCCGTAAGGCCATTCTTATGTTCTTATTCACTGACACCATGGGTGTGCTCAGCACTGTTCACAATGTGCCAGAAAATATAGTCCCTGAGCCAGTGCTTACAAAATGTGTAGCCCTGGATAAGATGGCTCAAGATATTTAAGTATTAGGTGTATAATTATTGAACACATGTTAATATCTTTGAGTGGAGGCCCTGACAGCAATAGAAGTTTTACCTGATTAAGGACTGGAATAGTTGACCCAACTTTTTTTTCCAAGAGAAAGAGCTGCCCAGAGCCCCTGTGCCTGTTTATTTTCCTTTCCTGTTTGCAGTGCCCTGATCTACCTCAGAAGACTCCATTTTTTCTCAGCTTTAAAATGTGGAATTTTCTTGGTGTTCGGTTTGGTCCTTTGAGAACTGTAACTCGATCACTCTAATGTTTTTCTTAAAAGCCTTCCGGAAAGAAACAGTCTTTAAACAGAAGGAAAGCTGAGTTGCCAACTCTCATGATTTTGTCATGAGTCCAATGATAATTATTACTTTCCTTAAAGCCACAACTCTTGGAGTCAAGTGGATATGTGATGATTTCAGCCTTCATTCTCAAAGAAAAAGTAAGTGTCTAACCTTTGTGGCTGTGGAGAAAGCTTCAAAATGTAATACCAGTGCACCCTAAAGGCTCAAAAAGCAGGTGGCAAATAAAAAGAACACCAAATCTATTACTTTTACATAATCTCATGATTTTTAAGCCAATCTCATTATTTCTGAACATTTGGGGTTGGTAATACTGTGAAATTAACTTGAAAGTATCAGTTTCACTCCTGTTTAAAGTCACTTTCTAGTCTATTATTTGTAGTATGGTAACACCCCTAGAGTCCCAGGCAGGTGCAGTATAAACTCATGAGATCTTGCCTTAGTAGGATGTTTCCAAAAATTTAATGTTCTATTCCAAGCTTGATGAACTGCAAAAAGAAAAAAGAAAAGGAGTACTTGTGGCACCTTAGAGACTAACCAATTTATTTGAGCATGAGCTTTCGTGAGCTACAGCTCACTTCATCGGATGCATACCGTGGAAACTGCAGCAGACTTTATATAGACACAGAGAATATGAAACAATACCTCCTCCCACCCCACTGTCCTGCTGGTAATAGCTTATCTAAAGTGATCATCAGGTGGGCCATTTCCAGCACAAATCCAGGTTTTCTCACCCTCCACACAAATTCACTCTCCTGCTGGTGATAGCCCATCCAAATGATCACTTTAGATAAGCTATTACCAGCAGGACAGTGGGGTGGGAGGAGGTATTGTTTCATATTCTCTGTGTATATATAAAGTCTGCTGCAGTTTCCACGGTATGCATCCAATGAAGTGAGCTGTAGCTCACGAAAGCTCATGCTCAAATAAATTGGTTAGTCTCTAAGGTGCCACAAGTACTCCTTTTCTTTTTGCGAATACAGACTAACACGGCTGTTACTCTGAAACCTGCAAAAAGAAAGTAGCCTAAATGATGGAAAGTAATCTACATTATTCTACAATTATTTCAATTGTTGTTTTAAATTGCCTAAGCAGCCTCTGGAATCACGGTTAAAGTTGCCCTCCTTACCAAAATCTGAAAAGGCACCCCTAATAATGCTCTCATTTAAAAATTGCACAACAAATCTGACAACAGAAGAGTTGAAGAGCCCTGTCCCTCTTTCCTAAGCCACCCTTTGTGCCTCTTACTTTTCTTGTGTTCTCTTTTACCCAGCAACCCTTTTCCTTGTTTATTTTAATATATATGACATGAACAGCGTGCAGTTCAAGACCTCAAGCATGAGAACTAGAAGTGAGCCCAATCCACAAAGTTCAGCTCCAAATTTCCCCAAAGTCTGGAAAACTCTGGAAACAGAATTTTCATTCACATCACTGATAGTGAGAGTGAAGAGGGTAGGGCCACTGCGACATGATCAAGGTCTATACAAAAGGGGATATGATAGAGGGCTATAAAATTTTGACTGGTGTGGAGAAAGTGAATAAGTAAGCGTTATTTTACTCTGTCATAACTCAAGAACCAGGGGGTCACCTAATGAAATTAATAGGCAGCAAGTTTAAAACAAACAAAAGGAAGTATTTCTTCACACAACACACCGTCAGCCTGCGGAACTCTTTGCCAGAGGGTGTTGTGAAGGCCAAGACTATAACAGGGTTCAAAAAAGAACTAGATATATATTTTAGTGATAAGATCAAGAAGAAATTGCTGCTGCTTCTTTGAAGCAACACTAAAAAAACTTCAAGAGGTGTGTAATTTTACGTCAGTAGGCATCTTGATCTCCCAAAGACCACAATTAGCCACTATCACCGGGCAGCTGAGGCAATAGCGAAAATCAACAACAGCCTCATAATTTGAGGCACAGTTTCATCAACCAGTGCCACAAAGGATGGCAGAGTTCCAGAGAGTTAGCAGATGCACCATTCTTTCGCTGTTGCTGGAACAGTGACCCCACCTGTCTCTTCCTGTACACTCCGGAATTCTCTAATATTTTAGCATCATGAATCTTGCCAGGCTTACATCCATTAAGGGACTTCTGTGATCCACGACAGGCCGTATGACTTATGGTGGTAGAACTCCATGACCTATTGAGGAGGGGCAAAGAACTGAGATGTGAGTTTCATCACTTGTTCCAGCATGTCTTAGGAAACCTCAAGATTATTCCAAGCCTTCCATTATTTCAGAGACATTAGTAACCTTGATTCCCTAGGTCAGCAGCACCTGCTTCATTGCTGTGCATTCCTCCAGTAGCGCATCTCCTGCTTCTGTGATCTTTCTCACACCAGAGAGCTCTGTGAGGAGTAACAGTCTGCACTCATGGCCACTTTCCAGAGTGTGAGGTGAGGGCAGTGCTCTTGTTCATAGGGTCAGCAGATTTTTTTCAGGGTTGTTTTCCACTGAAAGGCAGCTGCCAGCTCTACACACCAGAAATCAACTGTAGATTGGGGCTTCTACAACTGTAGTCATAGTCAGTCCAGACAGCCACAACATTAGCCTACTAGCAGTTGGAATGTGGTCTGATCCACAATTCACCCTTCTCACAGTTCCATCCAGTAACATACATGGACACAGACCTCAACACCTGTCTTTGCTTTATTTTTAATTACCACCTCAAAGTGCTCTGGGTGCTCTTTTTTCTCCTTGTCCTGTCCTGCTTCCAGGATATCCAGCACTAAGCTTCAGCAAGCTGGAGGATGCAGCAACCTGCAATGCCAGAAAGGGTCTCAATGAGTAAGAAATCCTTGGCAAAAAGGTGGCCTATCTAGAAAATATCCACAGTCCTTGTCAGTAGGTGCTGCTATGGCTCCATGACCCAGGTTCAGAGCCAGAAGCTGACTCACTACCCTGTCACTCAAATCACCACCAATATAGGTTAATTGGCAACTAAATAGAGGATCAATTGACAAGTGTAGCCACAGCTGAAGGGCTAATTAGAGGCGAAGCAACCCCAGCTGCTGGGGGCCGATAAATAGAGAGGAAGCAATCCTGGCATGAAGATCATAGAGGAAGGTGCTAGCACTGTGCCGTGCCTCCCAGGGTATGTCTATATGGCAGTTAAAAACCCATGGCTGGCCTATGCTAGCTGACTTGGGCTCAGTCTAATGGTCTGTTTAATTGTGGTGGAGACATTTGCGCTCAGGCTGGAGCCTGGGCTCTAGGACTCTGCTAGGTAGGAGGGTCCTAGAGCTAGAGCCTGAGCCTGATGTCTCCACCACAGGTAAACAAGCCCCTTCATCTGAGCCCCATGAGCCAGAGGCCTCTAGTGTAGGCCCACTGAGGGTGTCAAACTGTAGTGTAGACATACCCACAGAAGAAAGAGGGGGAGCTGGCTGGGACTTGTAAATAGTACTACATGCAATGACCTGCGAGAATAGTACAATAAAGCCTCGTGGGGGTGAAGGTAGCCTGGAGTGAGTGTGGCCTGCACCTTAGGTAAGAGACTCAGAGAGGACTTTCCTGTCCCACAATTCGCTCCTAAAAACAAGGTCAGCTGGACAGGCTACAAATTGAATGTTGCAGTTATCTCTTCACAGCCATCTTTTCTGCCCTTGCAACCACTTAGAGTACTATGTGTGGATGCAAAACATGGTTGCAAGGGCAGAAAAGATGGCTGTGAAGAGATAATTGCAACATTCAATTTGTAGCCGGTTCAGCTGACCATTCCCCTAACCAGTTACACAAAGTCACGGTTCTATCAGTAACATGTACAGGGCCTTACATTTCTTAGCCATTTACATCACTATGAGTTTTGAGCTGTTGCCAGGAGGTGTTCTACATAAAAGTAAACATTTAACAGATTTCAAAATTATTGTAGGGATCAGAAAGTTAGGGAAACTTTTTCTAACATTTAATTGAAAAATATGTTGTGGCATTGGCTATTTTTTCCAACGGTTCAAGACCAGTTTGGGTCCACACTTTAAATGTAGGACTTATTGGTATATCTGGAGAACGGGTCCTTGCCCTAATTTATCACAGTTTAGAACAAGTGTTCTTTTCCACTGCTGGTGAAAGAAAATAGGCACACTAATTTACTGTTTTTAGAAGAGGTGTAGCAATGCCTGTTGTGATGCACTGAGGAAAAAGGCAAAAATCACACTCTAGGAAAGAATACAGAAATACTCACAGAACATGCACTGGAGATAGCCCATTCTTTAATCCATTTATTACTGCCTACAGTTCCTTGTGACAGCAAGTTAGTTTATTTGCTCAGTATTATTTTGTTAATCTGTATCCACTAAATTTTAATAAAAAGCAAAAATAATTTAAAAAATGCAATAGAGACATTATCCATTGACAACTCCTATTTGTCCAGTGTTTAACATGGCTGGGTACAACTGTTTCTATTATACACCTAATTGCTACCAACTCATGAAGAGTAAGAGTGATGTTCCTGCTAGAATATGGTAATTTGATCTTGATACCTATTAACATAGTCAGACGTCACAGGGTGGATCAGGCCTGTGTTTTCATAATATATGCCGCCTCCCACTGACAAACTGACCCCAAGCTGGAGATCACTGATGCTAGGAACACTACCCCAAAGTTACACTTGTTCCAGTGTTCCTTTGCCCCCTTTCTACTTATGCAATATGAAGAGAGGAGCAGGATTGATCTATTGAGATGTCCAGGAAACTTTATAACACGTTTTATTTTCATTTTTCTCTCAGAAATGAATCTTTCTTTAGGCACCACTTTCCTGCTTTCCCTCTCTGCTTCCTCAAAAAGGAATGCCCAAAGAAGAGTAGAAGCAGGCATAGGCACCCGCAGAAAAAAAGTGGATGCTTTAGCACCCACCAGCAGCCAAACCCCCTCCCTGCCCCCGCCCAGTGCCTTGAGTCCACTGGGAGCCCCACCGATCAACTCCTCCCCCTCCCTCCCAGCACCTCCTGCATGCCATGGAACAGTGGATTGTGGTCGGCAGGAGGTGCTGAAGAGCGGGGACAGGGCGTGCTTGTGGGAGGGCACAGAACTGGATGGGAAGAGGCGTGGGGGGGCAGGGGCGGGAAAAGGCGGGGCGGGTTTGAGGGAAGGGGTTGGGTTGGGACAGGGCCTGGGGCAGAGTGGGGAGAGAATTGAGCACCCCTGGAGCCTGGAGGAAGCAGGCATGGATTAACCAATGTGCACTCAGTGTACTTGCCCAGGGCCCTATGTCAGGGCCCCCCCCAACCTCTGGGGGAAAAAAAAAACCTTGAGTGGTGCTGTGTACCTGTGCACCCAGTCGCAACTCAGGTTTGGCCTGATTGGGTGGTGCTGTGACCTGGCTGGTGATTGGCCCTCCCATTTCTACCATAACCACTGAACCATCAGGTTTTCTGCACTTGCCCCAGAAAGTCCAACATCTCACACTCCAGCTGACAGCCTCTGTTCTGGTGGTGGCACACTGAAGTTTTGCCTAGGGCAGCAATATTCTTGCATTTCAAATGCTGTCTAGTTTAAGGAGGGGGGGGGGGCGCAATTTCCATAGTGTGTGGGGCTCTGCAATTCTTTATTCTGAGCCTGGGTATGAGTCAGATGAAATCTAAAGTAAGAAGATACAGCCCTGCTCTCTTTTCTGTAACAGATTTGTATTTTTAAAAGTCAAATATCTAGGGTCCTATGTATACAATGTGAATGGGATATTATATGTCAAAGCTAGAAATGAAAAGGAAGTTTGATGTGTAATTAATTCTGTCCGTCTGTGGCAAGAGCATTTTTCAGTCAGTGAATAGATTTAGATAACCAGATATTTATAAAAAGCTTTTAAATATCATTAGAATGTATCTTTTCTTTTTTAAGGGAAAGATAAATCTTACACAGGTAGATATTAATCTGAAACAGCAGTAGCACGTGTGTGCTCATCTTTTGTACAATTGATAGCCAGGGATCCACTTACTTTCTACTGGTTTCCATTTAGCCACATTTATAAACCTATTTAGGAAGGATCAAGTGGGCAAAAGGGGAAGAGAGTGGCATTACCTGTTTCTGAGTCACTGGCACCTGGGAAGAAAGTCATCTTGAATGCTTATAGATCAATGTCCTAACAAATAAAACACAAGATGAGGTACTAGCTGGTGTCTGTTACAAACCACCAAATCACACTAGAACAGTGTGACCAGCTCCATAAGCCCCTATCCATAATAGGGGATAAGACTGGGGGAGAGCTGCATTATAATGTGGGATTTCAAGCTTAGTGACAGGCTGGAGGTCTCATGCTGCCAGTACTGAAACATCCTCAGAATTTCTAATTATAATAAATGACAATTTCCTAATTCCAAAATTGCTGCATTCAATATAGCAAAATTCTATTTCAGACCTCATCTTGACACAAAAAGAGGAACTGATTACAGAACTGAAAGTTAGTGGTATCTTAAGAACAAATAATCATGACTCGATCACATTTGTTATATGCAATCAGAATATAATCCGCACACATTTTTTTTATTTTATATTACACACACACACACACACACATACACTTTCATACTTTGTACAACTGGCACTCAAAACTGAAAACAACTATAAGCTAAGTCATTTTGGAGCAAATGGAAACAGAAAAATGTGAATGATCATTAGGAACTATCTAAGAGCATTTTACTAGATCCCCAGAAAACCACATCCCTCAACTGAGGAAGATTCATTGATTCCAAGACCAGAAAGGACCACTGTGATCATCTACTCTAACCTCTTGTATAATAAAGGCCACAGAACTTCCCCAAAATAATTTCTAAAGAGTATTTTAGAAAAAAACATCAAATCTTGATTTAGAAATTGCCAGTGACGGAGAATCCACCCGACCCGCTAAATCAACACTGCTGCATCGATTGCAGCAGTGCCTACTTAGCCGGTAGCGTAGACATGGCCATAGCTTCCACCACTCAAGGAGGTGGATCACCACACCAACCGGAGAAGCCTTCCTGTCAGCATAGGTAGCGTCTTCACTAAAGCATTACAGTGCTGCAGCTGCAGCAATGCAGACAAGTCCTTAGCATACAGCTCCCAAGCCTGTTTAGCCAACACCAGATGCAAAGTCTCTCTCTCTCTAGCATTTCCAGAGTCACACTGTACTTGCAGGCCCCTGCTTGGCTTTTACTTCTTTTCTTCTCACTCTCCTTGTTCTTGTCTGTGACTTTGTGCCTGTGCGTGTGTATGTGTTCTCTCCTACACCCACACACCTACCCTAGCCCAAAAGCTCTGGGGTGGATTCTCACACACCTTTTTTCTGAGGTGGGAGTTTGTTTATAGTTGTTAATTGAAAGGTGAGTTAATCAAGATCAACTTCAACAGGGTTTTAATGCAACCCATTACAAGGTTGCACCCAGCTCATAAAAGTATTTTTAAAAATCTGGCCCTTAAGCAATTTTGAAAGGTTTACCGGGGGGTTAATCAATGACACAGAATATATACACTATTAATGATGTGGACAGAGCAAGGCAGCTTTGGTAAAAGGCTTCATTTTAAAGAGAATTGTATTTAAATAAAGTTATCAAGTAAAAGCTTTTTCTAGAGTAATGTGGGGGTGGGGAGGACTGGGCTGCCTGCCAGCACTGGACCCAAAGAAAAAGCGAAACTACCACACCTGTTATTTGTGCTTGCATTTTCTAGCAAGATCTCTTAGAAAGCTACATTTCTGGAGTTTAGAGGATAAAGAGAAATGATGGAACTTGTGGTTAAGGAACTGGAATTGGACTCAAGAGATCTTATTACAATTTTTGATTTTGCTATATGCTGAGAATTAAGCAAATACAATCTGAGTTGCTTCTTTAAGTCACTAAATGAAAAAATTCTTTCAGTTACTAAATTTCATATGACTTACATTAGCAAGGCTGCCTGGCGAAGTGTCCTGTAGGAAGCAGACTGAATTCTTATGGGAGGTTTAATATCTGTTGAAACTGCTCCTAAAGGAAAACAAAAGAAATTACTATTGAACAAACAGTGGAATTCTGGGACTTGGGGTCAAACTCCCCAAATCCCATGATTCTGTTCCCTCCATCCTGTGGTTCCTCTCTTCCAAGGTGGGCTAGAGCCATTTCTGAATTGCCGTGGGCCAGCATGGACACAACAACACTCCATGCCAGCAATGACGAACATGCAAAGGCTGTTTGGACTTTATTTGAGCTCTCAGTGCTGGGGGGCTTTGGATTTGGATTTCAACCACCAACCAACGGATGCAGCCACAACAGCAGCAGAGGGAGAAGGAAAGTCACTGAGCAACTGCTACTACATGGGCTGTTCTTAGAGTAGCTGCACACAGCACAACACCATTTCTGGGCTTGGAAACCAGCATCAATGGGTTGGAAAGGACGGTTCTGCAGACCTGGGAGGATATGGAGTGGTGACAGGATTTCTGAATGGCAAAGACAGCTCTTTTAGAGATCTGTGCCGAACTCACTTCAAAGCTGCAGTGGCAGCATACTAACATGCTGTTTACCATCGTTAACAAACAGGTCACCATCTGTCAACAGTTCACCCCCAACTGTTACTGGTCCGCAGACAAACAATTCAGTGTTGGAAGATCAGCTGTGGGGACACAGTCATGCAAGCGTGTGCTGCTATCAGAAGGTACTGGTACACTGGCTTATAAAGCTTGACAATGCTAATGCTTAGGACTCTATTGATGGCTTTGCACACATGGGGTTCTCAAAATTGTATTGGAGCAACTGATGGGACCCACATACCTATCATTTGCCTTCAACATCAGGCATCAGAGCTTGTCATAAATATAAAGGGAAGGGTAAACCCCTTTGAAATCCCTCCTGGCCAGGGGAAAGCTCCTCTCACCTGTAAAGGGTTAAGAAGCTAAAGGTAACCTCGCTGGCACCTGACCAAAATGACCAATGAGGAGACAAGATACTTTCAAAAGCTGGGAGGAGGGAGAGAAACAAAGGGTCTGTGTCTGTCTGTCTGCTGGTCTTTGCCAGGGACAGAACAGGAATGGAGTCTTAGAACTTTTAGTAAGTAATCTAGCTAGGTATGTGTTAGATTATGATTTCTTTAAATGGCTGAGAAAAGAATTGTGCTGAATAGAATAACTATTTCTGTCTGTGCATCTTTTTTGTAACTTAAGGTTTTGCCTAGAGGGGTTCTCTATGTTTTTGAATCTAATTACCCTGTAAGATATCTACCATCCTGATTTTACAGGGGGGATTTCTTTATTTCTATTTACTTCTATTTTTTATTAAAAGTCTTCTTGTAAAAAACTGAATGCTTTTTCATTGTTCTCAGATCCAAGGGTTTGGGTCTGTGGTCACCTATGCAAATTGGTGAGGTTTTTTTTTTTTTTCCAACATTTCCCAGGAAAGGGGGGGTGCAAGTGTTGGGAGGATTGTTCATTGTTCTTAAGATCCAAGGGTCTGGGTCTGTAGTCACCTAGGCAAATTGGTGAGGCTTTTTACCAAACCTTGTCCAGGAAGTGGGGTGCAAGGTTTTGGGAAGTATTTTGGGGGGAAAGACGCGTCCAAACAGCTCTTCCCCAGTAACCAGTATTAGTTTGGTGGTGGTAGCGGCCATTCCAAGGATAACGGGTGTAATATTTTGTACCTTGGGGAAGTTTTGACCTAAGCTGGTAAAGATAAGCTTAGGAGGTTTTTCATGCAGGTCCCCACATCTGTACCCTAGAGTTCAGAGTGGGGGAGGAACCTTGACAGAGCTGAACTGAAAAGTGCTCCCTATGATGCTCTAAGGCCTGGCTGACGACTGTGGCAGGTTCACAAACATACATGCAGGGTAGTCTGGAAAAGTCCACAATACTGGGATCTTTTGGAATTCGTGCCTGTTTATCTTAATGAATGGAGAGTTTGCCTCCAGGAGCACTATGGACATTAAGGGCATGCAGATTTCTCTGGGTACTGTGGAAGACCCAGTTTATCCTCTGTGACACCGGACAGTGAAGTCATTTATGGTGTACTTTGACAGAAGGAATAAACTGCTTAACTATCGTCTCAGCAGTTGCAGAATGGCAGTGGAGTGTGCATTCGGCCGTTTGAAATCAAGACGGCATTATTTTTCATTAGATTAGAAACTGCACAATGATATTTACCTAGGATTATAGCTGCATGTTGTATTTTGCACAATATCTGTGAGAGTAAGAAAGTCTTAATGTGTGCGAGGCTGTGGTGCAGTCATGCAGAGACATGAGCAGCCCCAAGGCATTGTCAGGGACTGCTTTTGTTCTTACTTTGAGTTTGGTGCCTGAAAGAGTGCAGCTGTACATCCAGCTGTGGGGGTTTTGGGGGGAAAGGGAGAGAATTTTGAGAATTGAAGTTGATTTTATGGATGTTGGAAGTGGCACATTTGGGTACTCTATTTTATACCATCTGTGCTTTTATAAAAACTTACGACACTGCTGTTCAGTTGAAAATTTGTGGGTTGTGTGTACCATCCATTGCAGGTACTTTGGTACTTAATGTTTTTTATTGCACAAATTATTGCAATAAATAAAAACCAAAAATAAAACTTAGAAAATGTTACAATCTTTGATCATAGTGATTAAAACAACATCAAACACAGGTTTAAAGTGAAAAAATGTCTTTCACATACAGTGGGGTGAAGAGGGCAACATACAACAAGTCAGGGGAGGGGACTTCTGTTCACACGCAGGTGAACATCTTGTCTTTGCTTCTTCTAGACCCTCTACCTTCTAGGGTAGCATATTGGGGTCACAGTTGCCACATGCATTGGATAGTGCAGATGTGCTGGGCTCCCATGTGGTGTTCTTACTACCCAGTGCTGAAGCTGGGGAAGTGAATGGCCTCTGGGAGCAAGGCTGCAGGTCTACTGCGGGAAACATAGGCTGGTGTTCCCAGTACCCTAGATCATACAGGGGCTGCAGAACATGGCTGGTTCTGGTTGAAGATGCTCGACTGTCTGCTGGCCTAATTTCACTATGCAACCCAACAGAACGTTCTGCCTGATCATTGCCTCCAGGAGTCCCTATCTTCCTCCGCAGCATCTTTCGTCATGGCAACACTGTCTCGAGCCAGTTCAATGCCGTCGCTGGATAGCTGCCTGTCTTTTTCTCTTTCAGACATCAAAAACACTTTCCAGTTATCAGTAGTTTTCCAGGGCTTTTTGGAAAGTCTGTAAGGAGGGCTTCAGACATCTCATCCTTAGACCTCTGTTTCTTCCTTTTCATATCAGTCAACTGCTCAGCTCTGGATAAAGGGGAGTACAGAAAACAACAAGTAGTTATTGTCCACATTAGTGCTGTTTCCATAGAAGCAATTACAGCATTCTTTTTGTTTTAGCCTCTATTTCTGAATTCCATTCCTTTAGATTCATCCCAGCCCTGGGAGGCCTCAGAGGTGATAAGTGTTGTGTACACAAGGGCTAGATTAGGATGTTGGGATTTCTGTTCCCGGTTTGGGATTTGCAGTTTATGCTGTGCCTTGGAGGAACTAATATGGTGCGGAAGTGAACTGGAAAGCGATCCACTCTGCATCCCCTTTAAGCAGTCCTGACTCTTGATATTATACTGAGACAGGGGATTCGGAGGCAGAGAAGGCGCTTATTCAAGACCAATGAGATATGCTGCTGTGATGTAATTCACCAAGATGGTCCCCGCAGAAGTGCTGCAGGAGCGGAAGGGTGTCACAAACTATGCCAAGGGCAACGATCATGTTACGGTTCCACTGAATGTCTATACCAAATATCTAGCAATTTCTCAGTCTTAGATTCTGCTTTATCTCCCCTGCTGACATGAAGAAAGCACAGAAAAAAAAACCAGATAAGGTTCTGGACTGATTGTCAGAAACCTTAACAGTTCCCAGTCTTTTTTCTATGAAATGTGTAAGCCTGTGAAAAATCATTATGCCACCTTTGTCTGCTTGACTGCTGTAATGGTTAAATGGTATTTGATGTACCTTGGCTAACTGCCTTAAGATCCTTATAGCTATGCTATCCCCAACCTAGTCTTCTTTCCTATATGAATTCCTATTTGCAATGCTGTTACAGGGCATATATACCTCAACTTGGAGCACTTGCGGCACCTTAGAGACTAACCAATTTATTTGAGCATGAGCTTTCGTGAGCTACAGCTCACTTCATCAGATGTATACCGTGGAAACTGCAGCAGACTTTATATACACACAGAGAATATGAAACAATACCTCCTCCCACCCCACTGTCCTGCTGGTAATAGCTTATCTAAAGTGATCAACAGGTGGGCCATTTCCAGCACAAATCCAGGTTTTCTCACCCTCCACCCCCCCACACAAATTCACTCTCCTGCTGGTGCTAGCCCATCCAAAGTGACAACTCTTTACATAATCAAGTCGGGCTATTTCCTGCATAGATCCAGGTTTTCTCACATCCCCCCCACCCCCATACACACACAAACTCACTCTCCTGCTGGTAACAGCTCATCTAAACTGACCACTCTCCAAGTTTAAATCCAAGTTAAACCAGAACATCTGGGGGGGGGGGTAGGAAAAAACAAGAGGAAACAGGCTACCTTGCATAATGACTTAGCCACTCCCAGTCTCTATTTAAGCCTAAATTAATAGTATCCAATTTGCAAATGAATTCCAATTCAGCAGTTTCTCGCTGGAGTCTGGATTTGAAGTTTTTTTGTTTTAAGATAGCGACCTTCATGTCTGTGATTGCGTGACCAGAGAGATTGAAGTGTTCTCCGACTGGTTTATGAATGTTATAATTCTTGACATCTGATTTGTGTCCATTTATTCTTTTACGTAGAGACTGTCCAGTTTGACCAATGTACATGGCAGAGGGGCATTGCTGGCACATGATGGCATATATCACATTGGTGGATGTGCAGGTGAACGAGCCTCTGATAGTGTGGCTGATGTTATTAGGCCCTGTGATGGTGTCCCCTGAATAGATATGTGGGCACAATTGGCAACGGGCTTTGTTGCAAGGATAAGTTCCTGGGTTAGTGGTTCTGTTGTGTGGTATGTGGTTGTTGGTGAGTATTTGCTTCAGGTTGCGGGGCTGTCTGTAGGCAAGGACTGGCCTGTCTCCCAAGACTTGTGAGAGTGTTGGGTCATCCTTTAGGATAGGTTGTAGATCCTTAATAATGCGTTGGAGGGGTTTTAGTTGGGGGCTGAAGGTGACCGCTAGTGGCGTTCTGTTATTTTCTTTGTTAGGCCTGTCCTGTAGTAGGTAACTTCTGGGAACTCTTCTGGCTCTATCAATCTGTTTCTTTACTTCTGCAGGTGGGTATTGTAGTTGTAAGAAAGCTTGACAGAGATCTTGTAGGTGTTTGTCTCTGTCTGAGGGGTTGGAGCAAATGCGGTTTCCTCTTGTTTTTTCCTACCCCCCCCCCCGATATTCTGGTTTAACTTGAATTTAAACTTGGAGAGTGGTCAGTTTAGATGAGCTATTACCAGCAGGAGAGTGAGTTTGTGTGTGTTTGGGGGTGGGGGGGAAGTGAGAAAACCTGGATCTATGCAGGAA
The DNA here is from genome assembly GCF_965140235.1 of Caretta caretta. NCBI lineage: Eukaryota > Metazoa > Chordata > Testudines > Cheloniidae > Caretta > Caretta caretta. The sequence goes on along the minus strand of NC_134206.1, from coordinate 152,525,286 downwards.
ATAGCCCGACTTGATTATGTAAAGAGTTGTCACTTTGGATGGGCTAGCACCAGCAGGAGAGTGAATTTGTGTGGGGGGGTGGAGGGTGAGAAAACCTGGATTTGTGCTGGAAATGGCCCACCTGCTGATCACTTTAGATAAGCTATTACCAGCAGGACAGTGGGGTGGGAGGAGGTATTGTTTCATATTCTCTGTGTGTATATAAAGTCTGCTGCAGTTTCCACGGTATACATCTGATGAAGTGAGCTGTAGCTCACGAAAGCTCATGCTCAAATAAATTGGTTAGTCTCTAAGGTGCCACAAGTACTCCTTTTCTTTTTGCGAATACAGACTAACACGGCTGTTCCTCTGAAACCTGTCAACTTGGAGCATTAGCCTTACTACCTGTATGGGCATACAATACCTCATGAATATACCTAATGCAATACCTATGCCTACATATACCTCATGTAAACTGGTCCACCATATCATTCAACAGGTGTTCTAACATGATGCAATTTTCCAGTCTAGATAAGACCCTACACATACAGGACACTCTTTAAAGGGATCATTTACAGCTATGGAGATACCAATACCTAGAATGACTCAACTAAGAACTCTCTTATTTAATATGTATTTAATTATCCAGGGTGTAATTAGCAAGCCACTAGTTTTCTTGTAATATTATTAAAATAGCTCTTGACAATACATATACATGATGGGCCAGATCCTGAACTCCTTATGCAGGCACAATTCTCATTAGACTTCTGGCTGAGTAAGTAGTACAGGATCTGCCCAAACATGGCAAAGAAAGCCAGGACAGACTAATGCCAGAATTTTATTGCTTTTGTCTCTGGCAGTTTAATAAACACTTTTTTTTAAAGTGATATAAAAATTATCCCTTGATACTTTAGCAGCATTAGCATTGACATTACATTGAATCCTCTCAAGCAGCATAGACTCTTCACAGATTACTACGGCTCCCATGTGTAAAATCATCATCCTTCCCCAACAAGTATTTACTTGATATCACCAGAATGATTTAATAGAATCGTAGATTCAAGCTGCTCTGTTCATTCTCTGCATTTATATGCTCCTTTTCTGCATTTAAATGAAGAAAGTCTGCAGTGCATGAAAAAACAGTTCAGGAATCTACCTCTGCATCGTCTCTTTCAGCACAGTTCCTTTTACAGTTGACAGAACTATACTGAACTACCCATCTTCACTTGCCAGCGTATAGTTCCCTCTAGTGTAATAAACAATAAGTAGCATGATCAAGCAATACATCATGGAACAGGGGGTCAAAATATTTCTTTTCAATTTATAAGTGTTTTTGTGACATCAGTAACAGATTTAGTCATTTTCCATGACAAGAGGAAGAATTTTGATTGTTGAAATTAGTTTAAAGATGAATCTCTCTGAGATAAATAAAATACACAATGGAAAGCCAATAGCAATGGCTCAGTAGGTCGGGAAGAGATAAGCACAGATGAACTAGAAGCTATTTTAATTTTATATTTTCCTACATCCTGAAAAGACTCAAAAGTGAAAGAACTCTTCCAACCTTGGGGTAAATCCCCATTCCACACTGCTGATTTCTTCTTCGCAATGCGGCTCACTAGTGTATATTCTACACCTATATCTGACAGAAAACTTCTATTAGTTTACATTCAGCAAGATGGAATGTTACCATTAGCTGCCATAGTAACAATTTATTAAAAAAAAAATAGCTTCAAAGCATGGAGTCTTGAGAAAGCATTGCATGAAACATTAAGGAGGTGCTGCGATACAATAGAAAAATGAAATGTGTTATGCTGAAAAACTATATAACCTTCATGTATTTTTTCATTATTCGGTTTCCATTTGTGCTTGCTCATAATGATATCTGTTTTAAACAAGGGATTTCTCCCTCCTGATCAATCTTCTCTTACTCTGTTCTGCAGCACATGCCAAACCTGAAAGCTAGTTCCAGGGCAAGTGACTGAAGTCAAAAATAAAATAATAATTTGGTATGTGATTTTTATATTTTCAAAGTGCTGTGCAAAATTAATCCACAAAATACTCCTGTGAGGTAGGCAGGCATATATCAACCCTCTTAAGGAATCACACAGTCAAAACTAGGATTAGAACTCAGGAGTTCCTGACTCCCAGTCTTGAGCTTAGACCTAAATGTCTTTTTCAAATTAGAGTGAGTTAGGGGAAGAGAAGAATGATGTTACAGTGGCTAAGTCTTTCTATGTTGTGAACAAAATAAATCACAAAAGTTACAACACTGAGAAGTCTCACTACTTCAGTACTCCAACTTGCAGTATTTTGTGCTGGTTACCCAACCGGTCTCTCAAACAACAACAGATAGTGGTGACTTCCTATTTATTAGCTATTCATTGTTTTATTATGTGCAAGAATAAAAGTAAATGTCAGTATTAACCTTTTCAATTAAACACAGCAATTAGAGAACATTACCTTGCCATTCACTTTTAATACCAGTCTGTAAAATGGTGACTTTGCATCAGATGCATGACAAGGTCATGCAGAGAAATTAATCTAGAAGCAGAAGAAAAAAAAAGTTATTACTCCCATGAGGAAGTGTCTCATTTACAGAATTACAGGGCTCCCTAGCAGATATAAAAATAATTGGGCTTTGTTGTTTTTAAAGCGAGATTGTAAATGCCTCACTGAAACATCTTGGAAGATGTCACCATGCCTCAGTGGGTCATGGCTGAGAATACTACATTCAGGGCAGATTGCTGAGAAATAGAGCAGACTCACCCCAAACTGGTGGTTATTCTATCATTAGATTATACCCAGCCAGTAACAAAAGTGAACTTCTGTCTCACCACACTGGTTAACAAAGAAGCCAAAAATGCAGTCTCCTTAGGCATTCCAGCCCTCGGCTCACCACACAGACACTGAACTTCATGATGAGTGGTTACTGAAAACCAATTTAATCAAATATAGGGTCCTTCTAATCCCAAGGGACCAGCCACTTAGCCAGGTCAATATATAACTCAGATCTTATCCAATAATTATGTTGATGCCAATCCTTACTAACTAAAAACTAAAGGTTTAATAATAAAAGAAAATAGAGTTATAAATGATTAATAGATCATATACACACACAAGTGATTTTTCAGTGTTCATAGATCAGGATCATGGAAATGATGGAATAAACTGCTAGCTTGCAAAACTCTCTCCCTGGAATTACCCAAACAGGTTGGGGGTAATCAGTCCTTGCTTAGAGCTTCCTTGTTAGAAATCCAGTCTAGAGAAAATGAAGACAAAAATGGAGATATGTCAGGGTCCTTTTATATCCTCCGCCATGTGCATGGAATTTTGCTGTCCCAACTAAACTCACAGCCCAGGTGCATGGAAAATTACTAGTCCAAGATGGAGTCCAGGGTCATGCTTTGATGACTCACAGGAGGTGGCCATTGGCCCCTTGGAAACTGATACATCGGCAAGAAGAGCTATCTGGGCAGGATGAGTTTCTTTGATGGCGCACTGTGAGAGTGAAGTGTCCTTGATGGACCATCACTACATAGCTGTCTGGTACCAGTGTAAATCCTGTCTGGTAGGTGTTACCCAGGACTATAACACATGTATAAAATACAAGTCCATGGCCAATATTCATAACTTCAGATATAAAGAGGATACCTGGATTGACATTTACATGACATACTTTGTAAAAGATTTGTTGCAATTGTAGAACAGTGGTAATATCAGTGATGTAAGTGGTCATATTCAATCATACAGCAGCACAGAAGAGTCTTTCAGAATTACTGAAACATGCCAGTTATGGAGTAAAAAGGAAATGCCACCCAATTCCAGGAAAAAAGAAAATCTCAGGGACAATTTCTCATTTACATTCTGCCTACCTACAGACAGCTGCAGTTTCTAAATGGTATTCTTCACTTCATTTATTATATTGTTGTGGAGAACTGCTATGCCCAGCTGAACAACTGATCAGTTTTTCTACCTTCAAAGTACAGTCACCACTGGGAAAAATTATTCCTCCGGTTATCAGCTGAAATCTGTAAAATGCTCTGAGACCCTTCACGATTAAAGGTGCTCTATTACTGGAATATAAATACAAAAAGGCATTTTATTTAGCACAGGAAACTATCTTTGGGTTTTGTGCAGTATTGTGCACACTGTCAACATTTACTAGTAATAAAAGCAAATTCTCTTTTCCAGTTGTAGGGGAGATTCCTGCCCTTACAACAGGGTCACTGCACAGAACTCAAGGTGCTATTAAAGGTGAACTACAAAGGGAGAAGGGTTCTATAGACTTTTATGCTGCTTTATGACATATGAAAAAGACACGAAAAAGGATTTTTTCCCACTTTCTTAAAGGCTAAAAATTCTAGTTTTGTCCACCTGGAAACCCTGTTTATGACTACTGAGGGGATTATGAAGTTACAAGGGAAAAAAACCCTGAAAACTGAGCAACTGAGGGTGAAAGATTTTTCCTGCAGTTTTTAAAGCTGTTTTAACTCCTATTTAACGCCAAGGTTTAACAGGGAAAGATCCCACCACCCTAGCCCCTAATGAAGAGGCACAAACGCTCATACTTAGAATTTATACCGCATTTTTCGTCCACAAGAGCTCAAAGTGATTTAACGAAGGTGCCTAAGCATTAGCTCCAGTTTTCAGCGGGGAAGATTTAAGCAGGGAGAGTTTAATAATTTGCCCCAAGCCACACAGCTCTGACAACGGCGGAGCCAGGAGAAGAAGAAGCCAGACCTCCTGAGTGCCAGCCTGGTGCCTGAGCCAGGAGGCCACCGCCGGTCCGCAGTGCGGCACCGGAAACCTCAAAGGGTTCTCCAGCAAACCCAGGGGAGCCGGACTCGTTATTTCTTGTGGTAAAAGCAGAAGAGGAAATAACCCCCCTCCCCACACACCGATTTCACAAGCCCTGTCCAGCCTTTATTACGCCCTGGCGGGGGGGGGGGGGAGCAGCACACAAGCCCATTTCTCCCCCCTTTGGACAGGTCACCCGCCGAGCTCGCAGCACCGGGCGGCCGTGGCCGACGGGCTTTCGCCACAGGCATCAGCCCCCTGCCCATTGACTCCAGAGCAGGAGCGGGCGCTGCCGCCGCCGGCCTGTCCGACCTTCAGCAGCCTCCTTTCTCCCGCCCCCGCCCCGGCTGAGCCTCCGGAGAGGAGGGCTGGGGGCCGAGCGGGCGCTCTCCCCGCGGCGCCCGGCAGGGGTCGCTGCCGCCGGAGGCCCGCGGGCCGGGGCCGGGGCCGGGGAGGCGGAGCCGCGCCGGGCTGAGGAGTCGCCGCCGGAGCCGGGCCATGGAGGAGTTTCACCCCCACAGCGACGAGGTGGGGGCCGGGGACGCGGGGCGGGCGTTGAGCGAGCGGCCTCGGGGGGCTCCCGCCCGCGCTGGGAGCCCCCCCGGGGCAGGGGAGCCGGGCCCGGGTCGCTGGCCTGTTCGTGTCCGTGTCCAGCAAAAGCCCGGAGTCCGTCCGGGGCCGGGGGCCGGGCGGCAGCGAGTGTTGTATTCCCCGCGGCCTGCCGCCTCCTCGCGGGCGGTCCCGGTGCCCGGGGCAGGCCGGGGTCGTGTATTAAGCCGCCCTCCCCTAGGCCCGTGCTGCTGGGAGCAGCGACCGACACGAAAAGGCGGGTAAGAAACGGCGGCTGTAGAAAACGGAAGGAGCCAGCACCCTCAGCAGCCCATCCCCACGGGGAGTCATTTAATCCCCTGCGCTTGGCGCTGCGCGTTGCCGCAGGGCCCTGGTCCAGAAAGCCCCCTTCCCCCCGCCCCGGGCGGCTGCTGCTGGGAAGAGAGTCACCCTGGGACAAGGCTGGGGTCTAGCAGGGGTGGGAGTTGCAGGTAGCCAGAGCTGTACCAGCAGCTGCTTCTTGCAGCTCCCTTGACACAGAGTAGGCAGTGGTTTGAAGCAGAGCGAGATGCACTACTGCACCAGAAGACATAAGCTCAGTTGCTGGGGAGAAGGTAGGAAAAAAATCATCCGCAAGAAGGCTTCAGCATCGCTGTGGGGAAGGGATGTGGCGGTGGGGTGAGCAAACAAGTGTAGAAGTTTGTTTATAAAGTTCACGCTGAATAAATCCACACACGTGGTTTTTTTTTTTCCTCGCTGTCTTCCTGTGTAAAAAGAGAATATATTCTTAGCACAATTCTTGAGCTTTCAAAGAGTGCAGAGAAATTGAGAATGGCAAAATGGCTTTAGAGGGAGTGATTTCATTTAGGGCTGGTTCCTGCAAGTGGATCTGCTTGCACAGCCTCCTGCACCATGCACAAAGCCCTATTGATATCACTAGCAGGGGTTCACCTGCGCAACTTCAGTTTCAGGATGTGGCCTTTTAAGGATTAAGGGGACAATCTTCCTAGAGCACAATGTTTATATTTCAAAAATAACCTTTGGAAACCCTACAGTTTTAGTTATCTATTGATATTTATGACAAGGTGTCAGACAAGGTTATTTATGACAAGGTGTCAGAGTAACAGCCGTGTTAGTCTGTATTCGCAAAAAGAAAAGGAGTACTTGTGGCACCTTAGAGACTAACCAATTTATTTGAGCATAAGCTTTCGTGAGCTACAGCTCACTTCATCCGATGCATACTGTGGAAAGTGTAGAAGATCTTTTTATACACATAAAGCATGAAAAAATGGGTGTTTACCACTACAAAAGGTTTTCTCTCCCCCCACCCCATTCTCCTGCTGGTAAAAGCTTATCTAAAGTGATCACTGTCCTTACAATGTGTATGATAATCAAGGTGGGCCATTTCCAGCACAAATCCAGGATTTAACAAGAACGTCTGGGGGGTGGGGGGGGGGGTAGGAAAAAACAAGGGGAAATAGGTTACCTTGCATAATGACTTAGCCACTCCCAGTCTCTATTCAAGCCTAAGTTATTGTATCCAATTTGCTAATGAATTCCAATTCAACAGTCTCTTGCTGGAGTCTGGTTTTGAAGTTTTTTTGTTGTAATATCGCAACTTTCATGTCTGTAATCGCGTGACCAGAGAGATTGAAGTGTTCTCTGACTGGTTTATGAATGTTATAATTCTTGACATCTGATTTGTGTCCATTTATTCTTTTACGTGGAGACTGTCCAGTTTGACCAATGTACATGGCAGAGGGGCATTGCTGGCACGTTGGTGGATGTGCAGGTGAACGAGCCTTTGATAGTGCGGCTGATGTTGTTAGGCCCTGTGATGGTGTCCCCTGAATAGATATGTGGGCACAATTGGCAACGGGCTTTGTTGCAAGGATAGGTTCCTGGGTTAGTGGTTCTGTTGTGTGGTATGTGGTTGCTGGTGAGTATTTGCTTCAGGTTGCGGGGCTGTCTGTAGGCAAGGACTGGCCTGTCTCCCAAGATTTGTGAGAGTGTTGGGTCATCCTTCAGGATAGGTTGTAGATCCTTAATAATGCATTGGAGGGGTTTTAGTTGGGGGCTGAAGGTGACGGCTAGTGGCGTTCTGTTATTTTCTTTGTTAGGCCTGTCCTGTAGTAGGTGACTTCTGGGAACTCTTCTGGCTCTATCAATCTGTTTCTTCACTTCCGCAGGTGGGTATAGTAGTTGTAAGAATGCTTGATAGAGATCTTGTAGGTGTTTGTCTCTGTCTGAGGGGTTGGAGCAAATGCGGTCGTATCGCAGAGCTTGGCTGTAGACAATGGATTGTGTGGTGTGGTCAGGGTGAAAGCTGGAGGCATGTAGGTAGGAATAGCAGTCAGTAGGTTTCCGGTATAGGGTGGTGTTTATGTGACCATCGTTTATTAGCACTGTAGTGTCCAGGAAGTGGATCTCTTGTGTGGACTGGACCATGCTGAGGTTGATGGTGGGATGGAAATTGTTGAAATCATGGTGGAATTCCTCAAGGGCTCCTTTTCCATGGGTCCAGATGATGAAGATGTCATCAATATAGCGCAAGTAGAGTAGGGGCGTTAGGGGACGAGAGCTGAGGAAGCGTTGTTCTAAGTCAGCCATAAAAATGTTGGCATACTGTGGGGCCATGCAGGTACCCATAGCAGTGCCGCTGATTTGAAGGTATACATTCTCCCCAAATGTGAATAGTTATGGATAAGGACAAAGTCACAAAGTTCAGCCACCAGGTTAGCCGTGACATTATCGGGGATAGTGTTCTTGACGGCTTGTAGTCCATATTTGTGTGGAATGTTGGTGTAAAGGGTTTCTACATCCATAGTGGCCAGGATGGTGTTATCAGGAAGATCACCGATGGATTGTAGTTTCCTCAGGAAGTCAGTGGTGTCTCAAAGGTAGCTGGGAGTGCTGTTAGCGTAGGGCCTGAGGAGGGAGTCTACATAGCCAGACAATCCTGCTGTCAGGGTGCCAATGCCTGAGATGATGGGGCGCCCAGGATTTCCAGGTTTATGGATCTTGGGTAGTAGATAGAATATCCCAGGTCAGGGTTCCAGGGGTGTGTCTGTGCAGATTTGATCTTGTGCTTTTTCAGGGAGTTTCTTGAGCAAATGCTGTAGTTTCTTTTGGTAACTCTCAGTGGGATCAGAGGGTAATGGCTTGTAGAAAGTGGTGTTGGAGAGCTGCCGAGCAGCCTCTTGTTCATATTCCGACCTATTCATGATGACAACCTTCTTTGTCAGTCTTTTTGATTATGATGTCAGAGTTGTTTCTGAGGCTGTGGATGGCATTGTGTTCTGCACGGCTGAGATTGTGGGGCAAGTGATGCTGCTTTTCCAGAATTTCAGCCCATGCACGTCGGCGGAAGCACTCTATGTAGAAGTCCAGTCTGCTGTCTTGACCTTCAGGAGGAGTCCACCTAGAATCCTTCTTTTTGTAGTGTTGGTAGGGAGGTCTCTGTGGATTAGTATGTTGTTCAGAGGTGTGTTGGAAATATCCCTTGAGTCGGAGACGTCGAAAAGAGGATTCTAGGTCACCACAGAACTGTATCATGTTCGTGGGGGTGCCCCAAAGCACAAATCACAGAGTTCTTTGACAAGAAATGCAAAAAAACTTCTGGGCTCACTCTAAGAACAGTAAAGTGAATGACAAGACCTTATTTATTTCATTTTGCCATGTTGTTCCCCAGCCAGAGTAGAAGAATTAAACTAACCAGATTTAGTCTATTCAACCGCACCTCTCCACTTCTAGGAACCACTAGAACAAAGTGAAAATTATGAGAATTAGTACTTTCTCACTGGGTAGACTACTATGCATCTTTCTGTCTGTAAAGACGGCACCCAACACCAAAGTGATATATATTAGGTAAAGCATGTGGGGGAGTGGAGGGAGAAAGTAACATGTGGAATAAACTAATGGAGGGAAGGCAACAGAGAAGAAAAACAACAAAGATGAGAAGGGAAAACCAGGAGACAAATGCAGAGAAGACTGATGATTTAAATGGAAAAAAAAAAAATTCTGAATAAGTGACTTGGCATTCTAGTACCTATAAAACAGTCAGCAGTTTTAGTACTAGGATTGCAATCCCCTGTTTTATGGTTTTCTGTTAAAATTTGTCAGTAGGAATCCTCATTTCAGTGGGAGCGGGCTTGGGATCCCTATGAAGGGAGTTCAGTTCAGTCTTTTGTTCTGGTGGATATTCATGATATGTAATACCATGCCTCTTGGCATGGCTAAGAATCTTTTAGGATAGGGAAAAATGAGCTTGGACCCTGGTATCCAGGCCTCATCTTTTAAAACTTCTTTTTGAGGGGGTTGTAGGACAGGGATTAATGCCAAATGGCAGCTGTGTTGTGTTGGAGAATGTGGAGGTATTTTTAAAACTACTTTTGATCTAATTTGGGTTTAAAATACAGTTTACCTGGGTGTGGTGCTTGTCCTATGCCTTTTCTAGTTGGGGTAAGAAAAACTAGATCCAAGTATTTATTTTCTCCCCAGAATAATATGAAATGCTATAAGTAACTGATTATACTTTTAACTTTTTAAATTATAGATGACCTTCAATGCTGAGGAAGCCCACAACATCGTTAAGGAGGTAAGCTATGTTTAACAATTTTAGTGACTTGAATGAAATACAATATCTAGAAAAAGCTGCAGGTCACTTTCAGTGATACTTTCACACTTTTAGCATACATGCATATTTATTTATTAAATATAATTTTGGAATTAGTTTTGAAGACAGATTTTAGTGCCTTTTTATACAAGGGAAAGTAGGCTATGATGAATAGTCTGTAATAGAATTTGTTAAATGTAACACCATGGCAACCAGCAACTGAATAGTGCACACCAGCTTTCAAAAGAATCGAACTAAGCATGTCGATTTTTAAGAAAGCTTGACTTTTAAACAGAAGTCATGTTGCAGTCTTAACTATTTAAGTCTTTTTCTGCAATACATTTCTGCTGACAGCTTCACTTTACCACATCAATTGTACCTTTGAGCTAGACAGACGAATATATAGTAAATCTCTCAGCATCTATGGATTCTGAGTTATATTTTATTTCCCAATTCAGCAACTGATATGCAGTGAGCTAAATTGATTTCAAATGGTTATTCTAAGATACTCAGTTGCCCTGCAAGTGTTCTGGAATTGTTTAGTAAATATTTGGAGTTACTCTATTAAACATGGTTTGTTTTGAGACATTTCATATTGATGTATTACTAGTGCAATTGATTTTTCTCTATTTTTAGTGCATAGAAGGGATTTTGGGCAAGGTAGATTACAATCACAACAAAGTCAATCAGTGGACTGCAACTATAGTGGAGCAATCTTTAACACATCTGGTAAAACTAGGAAAAACATACAAATACATTGGTAAGTACCAGTATCCATACTTTCCCTTATACAATTCAGATAAGTAATTGCTGGGAAGAATTTGTTTTCAAGCTAGGGGGTACTTTGAAGTTTAAAAACATACCCTCTTAGTTTTCTCCTGTACTGTAACCCCCCTTCCCCTCCGCCTTGTGATTAGGAACTGAGAAAATGTCTGTATTATTTCATTGTGTTTGTGCTTAATCACTTAGACATTTATGACAGGTTTCAGAGTAACAGCTGTGTTAGTCTGTATTCACAAAAAGAAAAGGAGGACTTTTGGCACCTTAAAGATTAACCAATTTATTTGAGCATAAGCTTTCGTGAGCTACAGCTCACTTCATCAGATGCATACTGTGGAAAGTGTAGAAGATCTTTTTATATACACACAAAGCATGAAAAAATACCTCCTCCCACCCCACTCTCCTGCTGGTAATAGCTTATCTAAAGCGATCACTCTCCTTACAGTGTGTATGGTTTCAGAGGAACAGCCGTGTTAGTCTGTATTCGCAAAAAGAAAAGGAGTACTTGTGGCACCTTAGAGACTAACCAATTTATTTGAGCATGAGCTTTCGTGAGCCACAGCTCACTTCATCAGATGTGTACCGTGGAAACTGCAGGAGACTTTATATACACACAGAGAATATGAAACAATACCTCCTCCCACCCCACTGTCCTGATGGTAATAGCTTATCTAAAGTGATCAGCAGGTGGGCCATTTCCAGCACAAATCCAGGTTTTCTCACCCTCCACCCCCCCACACAAATTCACTCTCCTGCTGGTGCTAGCCCATCCAAAGTGACAACTCTTTACATAATCAAGTCGGGCTATTTCCTGCATAGATCCAGGTTTTCTCACTTCCCCCCCACCCCCAAACACACACAAACTCACTCTCCTGCTGGTAATAGCTCATCTAAACTGACCACTCTCCAAGTTTAAATTCAAGTTAAACCAGAATATCGGGGGGGGGGTAGGAAAAAACAAGAGGAAACAGGCTACCTTGCATAATGACTTAGCCACTCCCAGTCTCTATTTAAGCCTAAATTAATAGTATCCAATTTGCAAATGAATTCCAATTCAGCAGTTTCTCGCTGGAGTCTGGATTTGAAGTTTTTTTGTTTTAAGATAGCGACCTTCATGTCTGTGATTGCGTGACCAGAGAGATTGAAGTGTTCTCCGACTGGTTTATGAATGTTATAATTCTTGACATCTGATTTGTGTCCATTTATTCTTTTACGTAGAGACTGTCCAGTTTGACCAATGTACATGGCAGAGGGGCATTGCTGGCACATGATGGCATATATCACATTGGTGGATGTGCAGGTGAACGAGCCTCTGATAGTGTGGCTGATGTTATTAGGCCCTGTGATGGTGTCCCCTGAATAGATATGTGGGCACAATTGGCAACGGGCTTTGTTGCAAGGATAAGTTCCTGGGTTAGTGGTTCTGTTGTGTGGTATGTGGTTGTTGGTGAGTATTTGCTTCAGGTTGCGGGGCTGTCTGTAGGCAAGGACTGGCCTGTCTCCCAAGACTTGTGAGAGTGTTGGGTCATCCTTTAGGATAGGTTGTAGATCCTTAATAATGCGTTGGAGGGGTTTTAGTTGGGGGCTGAAGGTGACCGCTAGTGGCGTTCTGTTATTTTCTTTGTTAGGCCTGTCCTGTAGTAGGTAACTTCTGGGAACTCTTCTGGCTCTATCAATCTGTTTCTTTACTTCTGCAGGTGGGTATTGTAGTTGTAAGAAAGCTTGACAGAGATCTTGTAGGTGTTTGTCTCTGTCTGAGGGGTTGGAGCAAATGCGGTTTCCTCTTGTTTTTTCCTACCCCCCCCCCCCCGATATTCTGGTTTAACTTGAATTTAAACTTGGAGAGTGGTCAGTTTAGATGAGCTATTACCAGCAGGAGAGTGAGTTTGTGTGTGTTTGGGGGTGGGGGGGAAGTGAGAAAACCTGGATCTATGCAGGAAATAGCCCGACTTGATTATGTAAAGAGTTGTCACTTTGGATGGGCTAGCACCAGCAGGAGAGTGAATTTGTGTGGGGGGGTGGAGGGTGAGAAAACCTGGATTTGTGCTGGAAATGGCCCACCTGTTGATCACTTTAGATAAGCTATTACCAGCAGGACAGTGGGGTGGGAGGAGGTATTGTTTCATATTCTCTGTGTGTATATAAAGTCTGCTGCAGTTTCCACGGTACACATCTGATGAAGTGAGCTGTGGCTCACGAAAGCTCATGCTCAAATAAATTGGTTAGTCTCTAAGGTGCCACAAGTACTCCTTTTCTTCTTACAATGTGTATGATAATCAAGGTGGGCCATTTCCAGCACAAATCCAGGGTTTAACAAGAACTTCTGGGGGGGAGTAGGAAAAAACAAGGGGAAATAGGTTACCTTGCATAATGACTTAGCCACTCCCAGTCTCTATTCAAGCCTAAGTTAATTGTATCCAATTTGCAAATGAATTCCAATTCAACAGTTTCTCGCTGGAGTCTGGAGGGGGTGCAAGGACTCCTTCCAGCTCGTGCTGCTGCTGGCACTTGCTTCTTCAAAGGCAGCTGGACCATGCTAGATGCTGCACCCACTTAAAAGATGGTGTAAGACTACATGCTGCTTCTGCTCAGAGGAGTTCCAAAAAGCACCATCTGTGTCAGGCACAATTCCTCCTGCAGCTCGCAGTGGGACATTGTGCCTTCACACCAACTTGGTGAATGGCTGTGCCTTCAAGTGCAAATTAATTCTAAATATTTTAAAAGATAATAAGGGAATTTAGTCATACGAATGAGCTTTCTGGGAAAGGAGTTATTTACATACCACTAGGGTTATGTCTACACTATGAGCTAGGGGTGTGATTCCTCTGCTTGTGTATACATACTCATGCTAGCTCTCTGAGAGCTAGCATGAGTATAAATAGCAGTGTAGCCACGGTAGCAGCGGCATGGCTGAACCTGAAATCAGTGGCTATGTACTCAGCCATGTCTTCACTGCCACTATCTGTGCTACTGCCTAGCCTAGAAGATATCTAAACAATTACTCCAAAAATGAGAGATCAGTATTTAGACACTTGCAGTAGACTTCATATTAAAAATCTTAGAATTAAGATTTTTAAAGGAGTGTTGCATAATAGCTTTCCTGGTTTTGAGACCTAGTTAGAAGGTAACTGAAGGCTTGCAGGACAGTAAAATGAGAGCTTGTATACAACAGTGTGATATAACAAATACATAAAGGGAAGAGGCTGCCATTCTTGTGTTGTTACTAAATGAATGTGTCTTGGCTGTGTTTTGAGGCTTCCAATTACAGTATATGTTTCATGATGGTAGTTTCACGTGGTCTGCAGATTCATCAGTCTTGTTTTATTAATGAAAAAAACTGATTTTATTACTCTGTCCTTCAGTAACCTGTGCAGTAATGCAGAAGAGTGGAGCTGGTCTCCACACAGCAAGCTCGTGCTTTTGGGACACCACAACTGATGGTAAGTTTCCCTCATTCAGATTCAAGTCAAATAAGACAGTGAATGTGCTACCTGTTGCTCAGCTGTGTTACAAATAGTATTTTTAGCAGTTTGAAGGGTTGATTACAAAAAGCCACCAAATCCAGAACTGGAAGCCTTGTATGCATTTTCAACAGATACACCCCAGATTGAATGAATAATAGATGGATGGAGAACACTGGGGTATGACAAAATTAGCAATACCAGTGGAGCTATCTTCAGTATGAAAGAAAGATTGTGCAAATTAGTCCCCATAGAAGATCTTCAATTGTAGGGACACTGATTTAATTAGTAGTGTGTGCTCTAAATGTAAATTTGCAATCCTGAATGTCTGCCTACTTATTATAAGTGGACTGCCCTACTCTAAGAGAAGCTGGCACGAATAAAGAATTGGCTTTTTTTTTTTAAGCTAAAGCAGAAATACTTTGACTAATGTTATTATAGCTTTTATTTCTTTCTTGCAGTCAGTTGCATGTTCCTTTATTTTATTAACTTCTGCATTATTTCCAAGTGCCCCCATTTCAGTTCACAATGTGGTGTGGTAAGATTATTAGAATGCTTTCAAGCCTGCCAAGACAGTTTCTTCAAGTACTGTAGAAAGGACTTAAAATGAGGCACCAGGATTCTGTTGTAAAAAAAGGTTAAAAGGCTGCATTTAAAACACAAGACTGAGTTGAGTCATTATTTAGAAAATAGGTTCTAATAAATAAGTACATTCAGGTCAGAGTTTGTATTGGGGTATGTATATATTGGTGGCTTTAGAAATGTCAGAGCAGCAGCTTCTTTTGCTGATTTCCCATTATGTCCATGTAAATAAAACCACATATTCTTATCTATGTTCTTAATGTCATAAGTGTAGTATGAGTCTATTCTTATTTTGCCATGGAAGATTCTTTTACATACAAAAGAGCCTAAAAGGATTTGAAAGTATTGATTCATTGGCTGAACATGGAGGTAGGGGGAATTCCTTGTTGGCAGGGTGCCAAGGACTTTCTTAAATCAATGTTTTTAAAAACTCATTCTGAACCAATCTTCTCTCCCTGTGACTGTGCCAGGTAAGCTATGAGCTTAAGTAACTATCAAACGCTATATGTTGACTGATAAGGAAGAACAAGAAATGATTCTCTGACATCAGGAAAATTATTAGTTCATGAGGACAGGAGGAAGTCATTAATCAGAGCTTATCACTCCACTCTTACACCCCATAACTATTTACATTTCTCGTCTCTTTAGCTGCAGAATCAAAAGTTGAAGGAAAAGCTATTTTTTCTCCAGGTTTATAGAGAGAACTTAATTTGTTATATTATATTGGAGTTTTTATCCTATTTAAAACTAAGTTTATTAGTAAATAGTAGTGTGTGTAAGTTTGATGCAGTTTTGATGGTATTAGTTTCTGTAATCCAAAGAGAAAAAGGTAAGAGTAAATTCATCTTTATGGAGAGGATTACAAATTCCTATTACATTTCCTCTGAGAAATGAGTGAGAGGTTTTTTTATTCTAAATTTCTGGTCTTTTGCAGTGAAATGTAATGGAATTTAACAGAGATGGTATGGGGAGCAAGTTTATTTTCTGATCTTTTTAAATTATCTTTTAGGTACCTGCACAGTGAGATGGGAAAACCGGACTATGAACTGCATTGTCAATGTTTTTGCCATTGCTGTTGTCCTGTAGCTGACTGGAGTACAAATATTAAGTTACACCAAAGCCTTTAAGATCAGAAAGTATCAAAATCTCAAAGCATATTGCCATTATATAATACTGTTTGTGCACTAAAGAAAAAGGTATGAACATGCTGTGAAGTCCACTACACAAAGTGTACATTCTGAGCAAATTCTTTCAATTTAACTTGTGACAGCTGGCTTTTCTTTAGCAAATTTTAGCAATTTAAATATTCCAGATTGATGATATGTTAAACTGGAGATGCCATGATATTAGAGATCAAATGAAAATATGGATATTTGGGTCAAAAGATTACATCTGTAATTCAAGTGAAGGTGTGACTAGCACAGGTAGGCATACCCATGCTTGCCTTAATCTAGGCAGCACAATAGTATAGATGTGACTGCACTGGCTAGCTGCCTAAATACAAACCCATGAGTGAGCCCGGGTATGTGCTCAGGTTGCTAGCCAATACAGAAACCTGTGCCACCATGTCTACACTATTGTTATCCGTACTAGCTAGATTAAAAAAAACAACACAGGCATGCCTTCCCACACTACAATAACGCCTTCACCTGCAGTGTAGCCGTAGGCAAACTGACACTTTACTCACAGAGAGATGGAGTAATCTAATCAGCAGAAGGGAGATGAAAGGATACAAGTATTAAGAAACAGCCAGATTAAAATGCAGTTGGGAACATACTAGGAATTTATTACATTTACAACATTCCTTGTGTTGAATGATAAGTATGAGTGCCTCATATCTGATTAAACAAGGCGATTTCTATATTATGCATGGATGCTGTATGAACACCACAGTTACTTGATCAAGCGTAAAAAGCCCAAACAACTTATACATTTATGCTTTTCTGCTTGGGGAACAAAATGACTTCATCATGCCAAAGCATTTATTTCTTCAGTGGACTCTTGTTCTTTTAAAGGGTATGATCTTTTTTCAAATACCATTTGGAACATTGTCATTGAATTAAGTGGAAACATGATTGGGTGCATTGTTCATATTAGCACTCAATGCATATTGCTTAAGAAGAATTCACCAAATTATAAAACTAGTTTAATCTGACCTAACATGATTGGTTCAGTGACTAGAAGAATGTAGGAAAATTCATGACGTGAGCACCTTGCACATTCCTGATCCAGTTTAAGTAGGTGTCTTTCCTAACAAAGGACCCAATTCTACACCCGTTGACCTCAGTAGAATTAGAGTTGGGCCTTGCTTTAAATAACTTTGAGTAGTCAATCCTGTAGAGCTAAATAAATGAGTTTGTGTAGGTACGAGATGCCCACGTTTTTAAAAGAGCCTTATTCTCTCTAAGCACAAATACATGATACAGAACATATCCTTATATTATATTTATAAAGTATTGCCTATACTCCAAGTCTAAAATTGTGTAATAACTATGGAGTAATAAGTATAAAATAGTTAAAAATTAGTGACATAGCTAAGGCCTCCATCTTGCAGACATTCACACACATGCTCAGTTCACTGATCTGAGCAATCCTATTGACTTACATGAGACATTCACAGGATTCGTAAAATTATTTGCGAATGTAAGCAATTGCAGGATTGGGGCCTATATTTTAGTCAATGCATAAATTATGTAAATTTTCAAGTATTTGTACTGATTATAAAAAGATCTAAGTTGTTACTGCCACTGAGTGGCAGCCATTTTAAGTTCTGGCATATCTCAAACAACACTTAAAGATTTTTTTCTTATTTACTACCTATTCTAAAGATATTCAGTAACTATCTAATAGTTGCGGTAAATCTGCTTTGCATTTTAACATGGACTTTGAAAGCACTGCTTCAATTTTATGCAATTCTGATTTATTTATTTTTAATTATTTTTCACAGTCACTCTGATTTGGTCAAATGGCAAATACGTCCTAAAAAAAAAAAAAAAAAAGTTATAACAACCCTGGTTCTTCAAACTGTATTGGAAATTGCTACAAGGCTCCAAAAGTTAGAACCTACATACATCTAGAATACACAATGCTAATTCAAAATCCAATGCTTGGCAGGCATAAATAAAATAGAATTCAGCCTTTATATGAGCACAAATAGAGTTAAGCGCTAGAATATTGCATTTGTCTAGGAGGCAGGTATAGTATGAAAACATTTGCATGGTGCACTGAATTTCAGATATATAATAAAGTAAATTAAGAAAGATTATTTGGTTTAGGGCAAGATGTGGATGGGTAAAAACATTGGGATAGCTTCTATCCCATTAATGTTATAAGCTGTAGCTGCCATGACTGGAATAATATTCCTAATAGCCATTAACTTTGTTAGTCTTTTTATCTTCAAATACAGCAAAGATACGAAGTGTTATCTTATTCGGTGTAACTAGGTTTGGTGGAGTTCCACTATGGAAAAGCTCACTAAACAATTTTAAAATATTGATTGTTGTAAAGTTACTTCATTTTGTTTCTACCAAAAATAAAGATGGTTTGCCTTGGCTGCATTTACCTTTGGTAGGATCAGATCATCATAGATAGCAGCTTACTACTATACTTCTTCCTCCATCTTGTATTGTTTTATAAATAAAGCATGTTATTACAGGTGCAGAGATATTTTGGAAACTATGGATCTGTCCTGGCAAGTGTCCCAAAATTCAGGGAGTAGTGCCGATTTCTCATATCCCTCCCCAACATTACATTCATCCTCTTACTGCCTTCCATACTATTTTACAAGATAACCTTTATTGGATCAAAAAATTACGTTCATTACAGAAACTTCAGGACCAGAGCACTTTATTCTACGTTGTTTAATTTTTGACCTATTAGAAGACATTTCTCAAATCCATTTTTTTCACATTGGCCAGTATCAGATGCTTCTGAGCCAGGTGCAAAAAAATCCTGTGATAGAAAATTCTGAAATAACATGCCCACAAAAAGTTTTTATTACTCTTGATCAGTTAGGGCTTGTCTGCACAGTGGAGTAATGCAAATTACCAGGGTGTGATTTGTAAAAGATACTGATGTGTATTGCACATCAGTTGGTCCATGTAGACCCTGCTGGTGCACGCTAAAGGTTCCCTCAGGCTCTTTACCATAGTACTGTATGAAATCATACTGTATAAACCACATGAGGGAACCTTTAGCATGCACCAGCAGGGTCTACAAAGACCAATTAATGTGCATTATATTCATACACTTTAGAAATCACTCGCCTATAGTTCCCATTACAGTTCTGTGTAGACAAGCCCTTAGCTTTATGCCCTGAAGCACAAAGGTTTATATACACTGTAAAAAAAAAAAAAAAATCAAAGTTTTAAAGTAATTGTCCTTTTTTGAATCCTACATGACTCTTAACCTTTATCTTATCTTAACCTATCTGTAGGTTTATACATATAGTGTAAGAGGGCAACAAAACTAGGCTAAATAGACATTTAAAAAAACCAAATCCCTATATCTCCTGTCCCAAAGAGCTTACGTGAACTATCTATAAAAAAGTAATGATAAAGTGGGGAGGAGGGAGAAGTAATAGGCTTAAACAGTTGCTGTGCTTAGTAATGCACACAGTTTTAATTTTTATTTCCTTCTACTTACATTTATTTCCTTCTACTTACATTACATTATAAATAATAAGAGGATGCGTTACTAACCACAACCACCATAAGCCTGTTACTGTAACCAGTTTCCTCCTATCCTTCCGCCCACTCCCCTCTATATCATCCCTGGTTTATATTTAGATCACATTAGTTCTGTGGGGAAGAGGCCAAGCTTTTTGTTTTGTTCGTTTATTTTTAACTGCCTGAGAGGCCTAACCCAAAAGGAAAGTTTAGACAAAAAAAACAAAAAACTTCAGGCATTTATTTACAGCTAGCATTTGACATTGCTTTGTGTAGTCAGTTTCACTTCCTACCATCACACACAGTCACAGTGAGCTTACACTCATGTTATATTCTGGGAGCACAAGACACTTCCATCCATTCAGTGAGCGTGTAGTACCCCAACATGCCTATCACCACTGGATCCCTCCATCTAGACAGGAGAAGAAGTGGCCTAGCAAGACAGACCACTTACCCGTGATGGTTCTGGGGGACTAGGCTTGTGGGTCATCACTCCCTAGACTTCTATGGGGTGAGGTGCACTGGAGGCTGGTGGAGGGCTCATCCTGGTTCCATAGTGGAGTGGGGAAAGCAGCCCTCTGGATTCTGGTCATCTCTTCCTAGGATCATCCAAAAGCCTGGTAGCAAGTCTCCCGTACTTGTCCATGGCAGCTACTTTTGAATCTGCTTGAAAGCTGCATTTCAGTTTCCAATGCCTTTTGAACTTGTATTTAGGAAATTTCATGGCTACTTCAGTGTGACATAAAATAGTTTAAAAATTCACAGTGAACCCTGAAAGCTAACTGATCAACAGGCAGGGTATTAGCATAAGCTATGAAGCAAGCCACAAACCTGCTGCTCTTGGCAAAGGACCATTAAGATGCATGCACGTGTGAGGAGGCAGGAATAATAATAAGAATTCAGACAGCCGCAGTCCATTTGAGATGATCTTTTAACCATAGAGCATTAGGGTAGCTTAGAATCCATAGCTACTTGACCTCTTGGTGCAACATCCTATCCCCCAGACAAACAAATGAGTCAAAACAATTAAAAAACTCTAACCTCAGTGGAAGCTGGTGAAACAGATCAACTGGTTTGTAGGAGCAAGGTTGCGGAAGATTGGCGAGGAGCTAAGTGGTGCATTGAGTATGTGACTGGATGTAAACGGAGGATGCAGGCAGTTTCAATGAACTTTGTCTGACAGACCCTGCCAAAAGACATTGTAGTATAGCTCAGCATATTTTTGTCTGTAAACGAGTCAGTTTATGTAATAAGCATAAATTATATATATAAGAATGTAACCAGCTGTTGACCCCATGTAACCCCGAGATAAGCGCGGAGAATATAGCGCTGCAGAGGACTCCCCTCCGGCAGAGTCCTGCCTGGTCAGCTGTCCCGAACGGCCAGAGTCCCCTGCAGCTCCTCCGTGTGACCTAGGGGCTCCCCGTGCAGATTGGAGCGTTAGTTCTTCCTTCCTTCAATAAAGCATAGTTTACTATTCTTAGGCCTGAGTGTCCTCCTTTCGCTGGTATCTCCCCCCCCCCAGCTCTGGCGGGCACAATTGATTTCACAAACAGGATACCAGCAGAGGGATGCCTCTTTGGGGAAGGAAGGATAAGGGGGAGGTAGAGAGCTACATCCCCTGGTGGCTCTCCACAGGACGGTGGGCACTGGTGGCACGCAAGCTGGTGGGGTTGGTTGCCCCTGCCGCATGGCCGCAGCGAGAGCAGGAGCTGGGGTTACCCCAGTCAGGCTGGAGGAACTGATATCCAAGCTCCGGCTGGACAAAGTAGGACCCGCAGAGCGAAAAGCGGCAGGAGACCTGGGATGGGTCTTCCTGACCGTGCTCCACGCAGTGGACAAGGCACTGCTGATTCAGCGCCAGAGGATGGGAAGATTAGAGGCTGATTTGCAGCAAGCAAATGAGGCCTGTTCACTAACCCAAGAAGTCATTACTAGTACGGCCAAACGGGCTGATAGGTTAGAGCACCGCTGCGCGGTTATGGCGGCTCGCATTGCGAACCGCTGGCGGCGAAAGGGAGGACGGCAAGACGTGCGTCCCCTTGCCGCACGCATACTGGTACGCAAAAGCGACTGGGATCCAGAGACCTGGGATGGGGACATTTGGGAGACAAGCAAGGACGAGTCCCCTGGGGAGGGGGATGCCGGGAAGGCGGGACTGTACCCACAACTGCGACCCGTTGTCGAGACATGATACAAGGAACCGCATGGGGAGAACAATCAAATGGTAGGAAGGGATTTTATCCGGGAATATAAATCCTCCGAGATACAGGATTTCGTGCAGCATTTCAAGCAGCATCCCAAGCAATCGCTGCTGGCCTGGCTGCTACGGTTGTGGGACGATGGAACGGATGCGATTACCCTTACCCCCGCTGAGCTAGGCAGGATGGGCTCGCTCACCACAGACCCCCTCCTTCATAGGAGTCTCAAGATAGGGGCCAACTCGGAGGCGAATTATCTGTATCCCTCTCACATGGCATGGTTAACCATGGCTGTCAAAACCATCTGGAGCTTGCCTGCAGACATGGATGATGGGTTGGAACACTGGGCCTCCATCCCAGAGGGGGTAGCCAGCTCCGCAGCTGGGCATGCTCACCGGCATCTTTGCTGAGCACTTCCAAGGGCCTGATGTTGTGGAGCTGACCCGTACCATCCACACCTGGCTTCTGCGGAATGCCCCCCCCAACCTCAAGGCGATGATCCTGTCGATGGTTGGGGGGGCCGTAGGGTTGGTGGGGGATGCGGTGCAGCTCATGATGCAATTAACGGAAATTGACAGTATGACGAAAACCACAAAGCTGCGGCAGGTGAATGTGAAGCAAAAGGAGGGGGTTAGCCGTAATACTATGTTTAAAGACCTACTGAAAGCAGGGATTCCCCTGGGGGAAGTGGCTGGGAAAACCAATGCTGAGCTGTTAAAATGGTGGTTGCAGCTTAACCCGGAACAGTGTACCAAGGAGAGGGTAGGGGCCCCGACTACAGGGGGGGGCCCCAAAACAAGGTAGATGGCACCCTGCAGCAGCCCCAACCATCTGCCCTGCCGGAAGACTATATTGAATGGAAGCTGCCCGCCCAGTATTGACAGGGTGGTGGGTCCCCCTCACCCCCCGCCCTAGAGGTAAGGCGCTATGTAGTGGGGGACCACCGCCCTTAGGTCCCAGTAGAGATCTACTGGCCTAGCGGGGGACGACGAGTAATGGCCCTTGTGGACACAGGAGCAGAGGTGACTGTATTGCATGGCAGTCAGTAACGTCGGGGCCAGTCGGTAATGGTGAGTGGCCTCGGAGGGGTGGACGTTCGGGCCACGCTGATGCAGTTACAGCTGGCCATCGGGAAGGCCCCCCCCCATACGAATCACTGTTTTAATCGCCCCCATTCATGAATATATATTGGGTATAGACCTCCTCCGAGGGCAGACCATAGATACCCAATGGAGATCCTTTTCCTTTGGGCGCCTGCTGTATGTCCGAGCGGTTGTAACCATGCTGCGGGGGTATCCGCGGTGGGACCCCATGGTGCTTCCAACCCCCACCACAGTGGTCAATACCAAACAGTAACGGATACCTGGTGGGCACAAGGAAATAACTGCTACTGTTAAAGGTCTGCTCCAGGCGGACATCATTCGCCCTGCCATGAGCACATTTAACAGCCCAATTTGGCCAATCCATAAAAAGGACAGAACCTGGTGCATGACAGTAGACTATCGCAACCTGAATAGGGTCACCCCAAGCCTGACAGTGGCAGTTCCCGACATGGTCTCCATCATGGAGCGCCTTGCGATGCGGGTAGGGCAGTGGCATGTCGTGGTGGACTTGGCAAATGCCTTCCTCTCCATTGCCATTGCCCCACAGAGCCAGAATCAATTTGCCTTTACATGGGAGGATCAGCAGTACACATTCACTGTGCTGTCTCAGGGCTACAAGCATAGCCCTACCATCTGCTACCAGTTGGTTAGTCGAGACCTGGAGCAGGTGACTCTTCCAGAGGGAGTGGTACTAGAGCACTACATTGACGATGTCCTGCTGAGTGGGCCCCATGAGGCGGCACTCTCCGAGGCCAAGAACAATGTGTTGCAGGCTCTGGCAGCCAGGGGATGGGCTGTCAACCCTAGTAAAATCCAGAGGCCCAGCCAGGAGGTGATCTTCTTGGGAATACTTTGGTCGGGACCTCAACGTAAGATCCCACAAAAAGCCATCGAAACAATTACCCACTTCCCAGACCCCACTAGCGTAAGCCAAGTCCAAACTTTCCTGGGCCTCCTTGGGTATTGGCGCACATTTATTTCCCATCTAGGGTACATCTTGCAGCCCATACAAGCAATAGTCTGGAAGAAAGCCACGTTTAGTTGGGGAGCCAAGCAGCATGCCGCAATCCAGCAGGCTAAAGAGGCGCTCAGCCAACACGCAGTGCTGAGCCCAGGCAGATGAGGCACCCCCTTCGAACTCGAGGTAACGATGGTTGACCACGTGGCCTCATGGGGGCTGTGGCAGCAAGGTTCATCTTGAAAGGAGCCCATAGGGTATTGGTCGCGATCCCTGCGAGGCTTGGCTGAGCGTTATACACCCCTTGAACAGCAGCTGCTTGCAGTAATGTAGGCCCTGCAGCAAACTGAGCCCATAACAGGTGCAGAGCCTGTAAAAGTGTGTACCCCACTTCCGATTATGGGTTGGGTCCGGGACGAAAGCCTGCTCACACGGACTGGGGTAGCCCAGACTCAGACCCTATGAAAGTGGAAACACTACCTGCAGCTGCGTATGCAGATGACCCAGGCAAGCATTACCGATGCGCACGCGCAGCTTTTGGGTGCTGTCACCTTCAAGGAACTGCCCTCCGGGGGCCAGCACACTTATGCCCCCCGGTTGAAGTGCCTCAACCCCCCTCTACGGAGGCCCCTCCCCATGCCTCCTTAACCAAACAACAATGAGAGCTTGCGTGGTTTACTGATAGATCGGCCTTGTACAGGGGGGCAGAATGATGGTGGTGAGCGGCCGCATATAATCCCTGCCTTGAGAAAATACTGTTCGAAACCAGCCCTGGCCTGTCTAGCCAGTGGGCTGAGCTATGGGCAGCATTCATGACCATCACAGAGAACAAAGGGCCCCTTTATCTGCATACGGATATCTGGGCAGTCTACAAAGGCATGACACAGTGGATGGCCGTCTGGAATGTGGCTGGCTGGAAGGTGCATGACAAACCCCTTTGGGGTTACGACATGTGGCCTGCCATTTGGGATGCCTGTAGCCAGAGGCCCATTGCTGTTCATCATGTAGAGGCCCACCTGACAGGGGAATCAGAGGAGTCCCAGTTCAACAGAGAGGTAGATGACATAGTCACAGTATATGTAGTAGCTGCCCCCAGCCTGGCCGGGTTGAGCTGTAATCTCCGCCAGGCCATGGCTGCGCTCAATGACCACCCTCTGTACGGCTCAACCCCGTACACTAGATTCAAGGGGGAGGTCATTGAGCAGCCCCCTGTGTTGCGAGTGCAGCGCCTGCACCCGCAAGCCCACCTCCCCATTCAGGCCACCCCGAGAAGTGCTGGTCTCGATCTGCGGGTCCCTCAAGAGGGCCTCACTCTCCAGCCCAATAGCCGGAACCTTGTAAGTACTGGCTTAGCCATAGGGCTCCCGCAAGGCTATTATGGGCGCATTGCCCCACACAGCAGTCTGGCCCTTAAGGGAGTCCCTCTTCAAGGGAGCTTACTATACCAGGGAGGTTAAGGTGCTGCTGGTTCACAATGGCCCACAGGCAGTAACCCTCCCCCAAGGTGAACGTATTGCACAGTTGATTTGCGAGCGTATTGGGTTGCCTGATGTCCAGGAGGTGGATGCGCTTGCACCCACCACTTGAGTGGGAGGGTTCGGCTCGACTGGACGTGCCATTTGGGTCCACAACCCCCCAAACATAACCCACTCGAAGGGGAAATCCTAGCTGATGGTCCTGGGGACACTCACCTCGTACTGCTAAAAGGGAAGACGCCCCAACTTATGTGACCGCTAAGCGTCTTTCTTCCAGGCAACCATAACCGCCGCACTACAGTTTGGGCGGGTCTGTGGAGCATCCTGGTTGCGCCACCCGAAGGCCGACACCAGCGACGGCCCTACGGCATGTTCACTACGGAATAATCCTCAAACTGATTTTAGCTGCACAGGTGCCCAAGCCACATGGCACCACAGCTCGGCCGTCCAGTGGATGCAATTGGTGGCACTAGCAGGTAACAAGTCGGACTGTTGGTACTGCGCACATAGCCCACAATTGGCAAGCGCTGGCATTCCATGGGCCGCAATGCCGTGGAATGAATCCTGGGCCCTTAATGACACCACTTTTCTCACTAAGTATAATGAAACGCCCCCTTACCGGCGCCAAGGGACACCGGTAGTGATACTGGGGGACGTGTATTAGCGTGTTCAGTGGCCTTCAGCGACAGGCGCCGCTCGTCCCGCCAGAAAACTTCCCCGTTCCTTGTGCGCAGTGATAGCAGAATACCTGCCAGACACCGGGCAGTTTAACGTTACTGCTGGCCCACCACAGTATGCACAGCGAGTGGATGGCCGGAGAGGCGTGGGTCTCGAGTGACAATTGCTCCGGTTCCTCCAAAACCAATTTGACTTATACCAATGGCACCACCCTCTGCCATCGGTGGTGGCGTTGGGGCGAGTGGGGACTACATACCCGTGGTTTTCTGTATTCCTACAATGCCGGTGCCCCCGTAAGGAGAACGCCCCTCAGCACAATTAGGCATAGGCAAACCCCGCGTGCACATTACTGGTCTCAGTGTGACCAAAGCTCCAATAGTTGGTGTCGCAATGCCTCAGATAGCACATGGCTCCCCACGGCAGGATTGCCGGGGCTGTACTGGCTATGTGGCCACTGGGCATATAAAACCATACCCAACCAATTCCAGCAGGCTAAAGAGGTGCTGTGCACACTGGGACAGCTCATCCCCTATACGTATGAAATGCAAACCATGCATGCTCAAGCAGTGCGTAATTATATATTGGTGGGACGTCCACGACGGAGCCCAAATCCCACTGTGCAGAGACCCATGGGCTTCCATCAGTTTGTTTCCATCAGTTTCCATCAGCTTTCCTCCCCTGGCTAGGGGTGGCTGAACTGGAGTGGGCTATTGTAAATATTTCAGCCACATTAAAGATTATAGAGAATAATACCATGGATGCAATCCAGGCCCTGCAGTTAGAAGTAGCTTCTTTGTCACAAGTTGTATTACAGAATTGTATGGCGTTGGACTACTTATTAGCTGCTCAAGGCGGCATTTGTGCCTTGATTAATGAAAGTTGTTGTTTTTACTCAAATCAGGATAAGCGCATTGAGACTGATGTTCATAATATGATGGACCACTTGAAGGTGTTACATGACATGGGCTCTGAGGCTTCTGTATGGGGTGACTCTTGGCAGTGGCTAACCTCCTGGCTTCCAGATCTCAGCACCTGGGGGAGATGCATCAGGCTCCTGCTATTGATTGGACTACTGGTCTTTGTATGTGTGTTAGTCATTCTTCAATGCTGCGTGAATTGCTCCTCTGCCCTCCTGGCCCGACGTGCAACCCCCAAACCAGTGCACACGCTCGCCGTGCGCTGGTGGCAGTAACTAATACACCTCAGTCCACCAAGGGGTGGAGTCTAGGGGTAAGGTTGCGGAAGTTTGGCGAGGAGCTAAGTGGTGGACTGAGTATGTGACTGGATGTAAGCAGAGGATGCAGGCAGTTTCAATGAACTTTGTCCAACAGACCCTGCCAAAAGATATTGTAGCAAAGCTCAGCATATTTTTGCCTGTAAACGAGTCAGTTTATGTAATAAGCATAAATTATATGTGTAAGAATGTAATCAGCTGTTGACCCCATGTAACCCCGAGATAAGTGTGGAGAATATAGTGCCGCAGAGGACTGCCCCACCCTGCCAGTGAAGTCCTGCCTGGTCAGCTGTCCCGAACGGCCAGAGTCCCCTGCAGCCCCTCGGCGTGACGTAGGGGCTCCCCGCGCAGATTGGAGCGTAAGTTCTTCCTTCAATAAAGCATAGTTTACTATTCTTAGGCCTGAGTGTCCTCCTTTCGCTGGTATCTTCCCCCCACCCCCGCCAACCCCAGCCCTTGCGAGCACATGGTTCAATGACAGGAAACTCAGTCTTCCAATCAGCAAGTCTTCCTCTTCAAAGTTTTACACCGGGTACAGTAAGAATGATTTCTAAATGACTTTACATCACTAAAAAGCACCCCATTAAAAATACCTATAGTATAAGCCAGCCCCTAGAATAACTTCATGTGAAATGCACCCTTCCTAAGGACCTACTGTCACCCAAGTAGCTGTTCTTATGGAGTTTGCTGAATTCCCCCAGTGGCCTGATTGGAGTTTGTGTCTCCAGCCGTGCTTCATTATTTGCCCATGACTACCTGTGTGAGGGGCAGGCAGGAATTAACTCTTTGCTGGAAATCAGGGAGGCTCTGTGCACCCTGTCACACACAAAAGATTTTAAATGAATGGTATAGGAATCAGACAGGTTTCATTTTTCACTCTTTATATTCCCTACCCAATGCTATAGTTTTAAGTCAGACTTAAATAATATGTTTTCACTTACTATTTATCAATATTTATTTCTCTTGTAGTGGTGTCTAGAGACCCCAAACAGGTCCCCAGGGGCCCCATTTACAAGGTGTTCTGCAAACAAACGCCCTGTCCCGGGGGCGGGGGGGGGTGTCTTAAAATGTAGGATATAGATTCACTATACAACAAACGGCTGAAAGGACAAGGTAACATCAGAGATAGGTTTGATTACCTTTGCCAATAGTCATGATGGTCTCAGTAGTCACTAGCCTAACCAAACTAATGCCAGACAGTAAATTTCGGGGCTTGTTTTATGTATTTTTTTTAATTATTATTTCTTCTTTGTTGTTCCGTAACTTTAGAAAATAGACTGGCCAAAACACAGGAATCCACCCTAGGGTTTTTTATGATTTCATTTGTTAATTTGCATTTGATGTCCATATTAAGGCCCCTGCAGATCAATGTTGTGGCATCTGCATAGGGTATGTGTTTGAACAATATTCTTTAAAAGGTGTGGATCTAAGGCAACGTGCTTGAGTTTTATTTATATGACAACTGTTGTTTCTAGAATGGTCTGCTAATGCTATGAACAAAAATAGAGTAGAATATTTGATGAATGTTAATAATGGTTAATTTGAACGATAGTTTACATGATTACTTATAATAAACTGTGATTTAGAAACATCAATACAACATTAAGAACAGTCTTGAAGTAGATAGAAATGGAGGAAGACAAAGTGGAGAGTTTTAATTTAGAGATAAATCATTTGTTCTGATCTAGGGCAGTTAGGGATTGGGGATAGCTCAGATTCAGTGGTGCTGAAATCTCCCAAGACCATCTTTTCACACAATAGTTGTGCCATCTTTGGCAAACTCTTATGAATTTGCCTTGTTTGTGTAGTATTTTGGGTTCATCTGAATTGGAACTGGAAAATACAAACTATCCAGTTTGGGCTCCATCCTGGTATTTCTGGATCACCCAACAGGGCCAGATTTGGATCCCCTGAGTTGAATCCAAACCCCTCTGAAGTTTAGTTTTGAGATTCTGGGTTTGGGCCTTCTCTCACTAATCACCTGATAGGTCTTTTCAATCTCTAATGTATGCGGTTTTGCAAAGTACTTTGGTGTGTGACTTCCGGGTAATATGAACAACTGCATATTTTGGTGTGCATACTGCAATATATTCACTCGGCCCATTGTATTTTCTGGGATACAGCTGCTAGGGATATCACTTAATAGCCCACTAGTGTGCTAAATATAGACCCTTTCTAAAGAGGAATATTCTAACTTCATTTTTAGATGTTTTTTGAATTTGACAATGAAGTGAACGTATTTATGGATGTTTTCCTTTTCAGGTCTTCTGACAAACCTTCATAATTGTATTCTGCCTTATTATGTGATAATATTATGTCATTTTCCTGCTCTCATCTCAGCAGCATGCAACTAAAGATACTTAGAATAATATAATATATGATCATTTAAAAAGTTTAGCTCATATAATTTGTGTACATGTTCAATTTCAATTAATGCAATGCAAATAAAACACATATAGGACTGCTCACTATACAGTTGTACTACTACCTACATTCTCTGAGTTTTCTTTAGGGAATTTGTTGTGAAAGGCATTATTTGAAATTAGGTGTAAAAGTCTCCTGTCTGATTTCCAGACAACCATACTGTGGGTTGCACAGGGAAAATTTTGTCCTCATATTCTAATCTAGAAAGCCTCCTGGGATATTTCTTTTCTCAACCAGCAGATGGAGTCATATCTTTGGCTAATAGAAATTATGCTTTTATAGTATACCTAATCCCTAGAAGATTTTAGCTAGTATCTGTATCTAGATTAATGTTCACATTTATGTTTCTCTTCTGGTAAGAGAACGCATGGAGCCCCTACATGAAAAAAAAAATCTCTAAAAAAATATCTAAATTTCCCTAGTTTGCTCCAATTGTACTGTTTTGTTTGATCACTTCTCTTAGGACCCAATCCTGCCCGCACTGAAGTCAATAGAAAAACTCCCATTGTCTTCAGGGGGTCCAGGATCTGGCTCTTATGGCAGTGAGTAGAGAGAACCAAACAACAATAATATCTATTTGCATGTACTTTCCACAAATAGGACCTCGCGCAACACCAACTGAAGTCAACCGTGGGTGTCGGATTTGATCCATAGTGAGAAACAGTGGGTGTCTAGTCCACCAAATTCACTTTGCGCTGTTTCCTGTGTGACTACATGTCAACTGTGGTGTAAGGGAGAGGAGCGGGCATGTCAGGGGAGGGCTGGGAGTTTGATGGGGCAGAGTGTGGTGGAGCAGAGCTCTACTATACTGGAGCCGCACTGGTGGAAATTACAAAGCACCCCCATCTGCTCTAATTTCCACCAGGGCCAACTGATCAAGGATCCAAGGAGCTGCAGGTGGCTCCCGGCAGCCACCATTCTCCCCTCAGCCAAGTGCATCTCACACACAGTGGAAACATGGGGCATAAAATCACACTGTAAACCAGGAGATACAGTCTGACTAGTCTGGATTATGTATGAAGAGCATACCGTTGTCATAGGAAAACATTGATCCAGCATACAAATATCATCCCAGAGTTTATGCTTATCATACAGCCTTTCCCTTTAAAAGAGCCCCAGGTTTTTCTTTATTTCTGCAGTGTCATTCTTCGTGCATTTGAGCACTGCTCGACTTTAATGAGTAGCAGAAAGAAGGGGATCATTCTTTCAGCTAGTCATAGTGACTTTCCTGAGAATGCAGCTTGACTCTTGTGTGCTGCTTCTAGAATACGACTTCACCATTCTTCATACGACTTGTACTGTGCCTACTAACCACCTGATATAACCCATAAGATACTTCACTGAACGCTGGAGTCTTTTTTAGGGCCTACTCAGAGCCCTGGTGATTGCTGGAAGGGAATTAAACGCAGCCCATGTTTAGTCACTAATTGGATTCCCACTTGTCCTGCCCATGCCCACTTTTGGAGGATAGCCAAATTGGGTGTGTCTAGAACATAGTTAAGAAAAAACACATAGGGTTAGAGCCACCAAGGGGACTTACGCTCAGCATTGCACTGCCCAACTTTAGGTAGCCTGCTGCCTAGTGGCATCCACAGCCCCCCGCCGTTTTGTGCCCAGGCTCCATATACAATGCAGTACAGAATTAGGTGTGTCGGAATGATATCCAAAAAATCCAGTAAGCTGAGTGGGAAGCCACTGACGCTAGCCAATAGGGGAGATGATTTAAAGGAGAAGCAAATTCTACAATGTTGGCTCCACTACCAAAAACCACAAAACCAGTCACTCTGGAAGCCCATCTCAAGCACTGCACCAACTGCAGCAGCTGAAAAGCACTGGTTCAGTTCTCCAGTGCTTTGCATCTTGTGCGGTCACTTACACCTGTGCAAAGTGAGTGTAAAATGCTGCCCCCTCAGCACAGTAGCCTTTGACACCCACCTTGCATGGGAGTAAATGCCCACCCAGGTTGTAAGGCAGTTGGCAGTCAGGCCTGGGAGTTCAAACCAAATGTGCTCTCTCTGCAGCCAGTATCCTTATGTAGCTTTCCTGTTGGGTTGCACAACACACAGCCCATATCATTGGCAGTGGGAGAAGTGAAAGCCCAGTCTGGTGGATTGTATCTTGAAACTAATGAAATATGTGTGGATTTAGTCTGAGCAGCTAAACATGGAAACATCTGTTACTTCTGAAGGGGAAGCGGTTATCTCATTGGATTACATTTTACTCTTTGCATATGTTGATAAAATCAGGACAGCTTTAATCATTTTCTTGGTTTCGGCGTTAGTTTCTGCTCTTTAGATGATCAGCCATTATAAATGGTCCCCTTCTTTTTTCTCTCTTGCTTTAGCCTAAGACATTACCTAGGGAAAGGGTTAAAGCATACAGGATGAAATTCATTCTTGTGGAGAGGGTCAGCATGCAGAAGCCTTATGTGGGTCTGTCACCGGCCCCTGATGTAGTCTTATGAGGGGTCTCTGCTACCCCAGACTGAGCCTCTGTTAGTCCCTGGTCAGGCATTTCTTGAACCCTCACCTCTAAGACTAGAAGCATGTTTCAGTCTCATGGCTATGTTCAGGCAGCCTGCTGCAGCCTGCCTGGTGCAGGGGTGTTGCCCCTTTGCTATCACAGACCTTTCTGACTCTCTTTCCTTCTCTGTACTCTCCCCTTTATAGCAGGCCTTGTTTTTATTATTGGCTGCAGCTGTGGGAGCCTGCCTCCATGACTGGCAGCTGTGTGCTAGTGTGGTCAAGCTGCTTGCCCGCAAAGAAGAGAAGCTCTGTCTCCTCCTGCTCTGTCTACTCTCAGCATTGGGTTTGTAGACCCCATTACGTATCCTCCCCCACAAAGCTGAGGCCTAGCCTTGGCAGGTGTAGGCTGCTTCCCTGGACAGAAAATTGGCATTACAATGCAAAACTTCCTGCTTGGTGTTGTATCCAAAAGGCGTAGGGTTGTAGTGACAGGTACCATCTCATGATCCTTGGGTTTGTCTCTTTCATCACATATAGCCCTGCAGGTTCTCTATTGCCCATTTGGCAACCAAACACTTTTTTTCTATCACTGAATATACTTGCTCAAAAGTTTCTGGCTGATCAATACTCTCGGGTGTTCTTCTCCATCTACTTCTTGAGAAAGGACCGTCTAGTCCTACCTCCAATGCATTTGTTTGTAACAGGAATTCCTTTTCAAAGTTCAGGCTAAACTGCACTGGGTATCCTCAGAGTATGGTCTTGAGTTTTTGGAAGGCCCTTTGGTAGCTGGGAGTGCAGCATCCATCTTGGGGCAGCATCCTTAGTCAAGTCAGTTAGTGGGGGCCCTACGGTTTCAAAATGAGGTATTCTCATCAACTGGCTTTTCTGGCACTCCCTCTAGGTCCTCGTTGCTGCAGAGGTAGGGTGACCAATGGTAGTAGCCAGCTGAGCCTAGGAAAGCATGCACTTGCCTTTTGGTCGTGGAGGTCTTGTAGGCCTGCAAGGCATGAACCTTGTTCAGCAAGTGTCGGACTTGTCCTCCGCCAACGCTATGTCCCAATAACAGGCTTCTTCCTTTTCTATTGAACATTTAGTGGGGTTTGCTATTAATCCAGCTTCTCTTAGTGACAGGAGAACAGCAGTTACTTTGTCGAGATAGGAGCCCCAATCCTCACTACAGATAGCTATGTATTCCAAGTATGCTGCCACATATTGACTGTGCTATTGGAGTTCTCAGTCCATCAGATGTTGAAAAGTGCCGCTGCCATGTGTAACCTGAAGGGCGTGGTCTTAAAATGAAACAGGCTGAGCAGCATAGAAAAAGCTGTCTTCTCCTGGAAATCTGGTGTGAAGGGGATCTGCCAATATCCCTTTGTTAAATCCAAAGTGGTGATGCATTGTGCTACTCCCAGTTGGTCTAAGAGTTCATCCACTCGTAGCAAGGAGTAGGCGTCAAATTTAGAAATTGTGTTCACTTTCCTGAAATCTATGCAAAAATATAGCGTGCCATCCGGCTTTGGGACCAGCACGATAGGGCTCCTCCAGTCACTCTGGGACTTTTCTATCATCCCAAGTTCCAATATTGTCCTGATCTCTCTCTTGACAACCCCCCTCAATTTGTTGGGGATTGGTTGGAGCCCTTCCTGTATTATTTTACCAGGTTCTGTGTTAATGCAATGTTGTGCTAGGAACGTTTTCCCAGCCAAGAATACCCAGGGGAAAGCGGCCACTAGCTGGAGAACCTGTTTCTTTTGCTTATAATTTAAGTTCTTTCTGAGGGTTACTGAGCCTTTTGTTAGGCTCTCATTACCTTGGAGTCCTAGTTCTGGTTCCTCAGGATACGGAGTGATGAAAAGGTTTTTCTTGGCTTTCCCTGGCTTCAATAAATTTATGTGGTAAACCTACTGTTCTTTTCTCTTCCCTGGTTATCTGATCAAGTAATCTACAGTCACAACTTTCTTTATCACCTCGTAAGAGTCTTGCCACTTGGCCATTAACTTTGACGACAAGCTTGGAACATGCAACAGGACTCGATTACATGGTTGAAAGATGTGTACAACCCTTCTGCCAGGTCAAGTCAGCAGCAACAAGGGCTGGTTTCACTATCTAGGAGTTCCTTCTAACATGAAGAAACAGAACTGGCTCAAGCCACCCTCCCCACCCCCAAGTAATCTGGGAAAATGTAACACCGCACTGAGCTCCTCTAAGAGGCAATACTTCCTCTTTCACAAGCACTGAATCTGTGTACATAAAGAACTTTTATTAAAAGGGAAAGGGAATCAAGCATTAATTTGGGAAAACATAACGATATTTGAAAAAACATGCGACCATAAGCAAAACACCCACATCAGAGTATGCTGGGCAGTGTCCTTCACCTCAAGTTCTCATGTTGCAGTGTGAAAGGTCGACAAACAAATGTTCCTTTAACACACCACTCCCCTCTCCCTCCACTGCGCTCCACTCACAGTTGCTGTTCTTGGTCAGCGAAGACCCAGAGTTCAGAGGTGTGTTCACATGAGTTCATCTCCCCTCAGCCAAGAATTTGTCATCCCGGCAAATCACACTCCTTATTATACCAACTCCACTAGTTCTCCCCAAAGGATCTCAGGATTCCTGCTATGGCTGCCACAGGTCTGTGAGCTAAGTGTATCAGTTCTTCACTAATCACCCCAGGTGCATCATAAGTTAATCTGCTTACTGGTCTTATAACCCTGTTGTGCCTATTGGAGACTAGGCATTGCAGGGGGTGGGAGGATGGACTTCTTCTTGGGCTAGGGATGGTCAGGGTTCCCTTGAGGGTCCCTCAGCTACTGGTATAGGCCCCTGAACCTTTTGTTCTGGCACAGGAAGGTTCAGGGCACCAGAGACACCTTCCACCTGTATGTGCTCACTGTTCAACAACCTAGTGTCATTACAGGCCTGTTTTTCTTCAAGGAGGTCTAGAAATTTTGGGGGGGCAGACTCATCATCTGAGGCTGGTCTCATGGGTGTCATGGGTGTGCCAGCAATGGGCCTAAATGCTTCCACCATTATGTTTAGGGCCAAAGAAGTGCAGCTCTCACTGGAGTCAGCCAATCAAGGTCAGAATCTGGACTCCATTCTAGGATATACCATGGTAGTGTCCTCCTTTTCAGACTCACCTTCAGATGTGCTGAGCAGGGGAGGGTTAGCCCCAGGAAACCCACTGTATGTGTTGAGCAGTGGCTTTGGTCCAGCACACTTTTGCCACCCAGGTCCCATGTCATGGTACATTTCATACCAGTCACCTACCAATTCTCCTACAAGTAGTAAGAGGTTTCTATGTACTGTGTTTATTTGCCACGGCCCCATTTGAAGTTTAATCTTGTAAACCTGTAGATCTCCCAGTTTTTCCATCACCAGGTAAGTTATTGCCTTCCATCTGTTGGCTAGCCTGTGTTTGCCATCAACACCCAAATTTCACAACAGAACTCTGTTCCTTGGCTTGAGCTATTGCAAACGCACCCTTGCATCATACCAGTGCTTGTTACTGTCAGTTTTTGTGGGTTGGAGCTGTAGCTATGCGATAAGTATCCCGCAACATTTCTCTTGCTCAGGAGACATACTGCTGGTGTGTCTCAGTTATCCCCATCCTCTGGTATGCTGAAGCACAAGTCTATGGGTAATCTTGGTTCTTGCCCAAACCTCAAGAGATATGGGGTGATTCCTGTAGCATCATTCTTTGTGGCATTGTAGGCATGCACCAAAATGCAACATGCTGTCTTCAGGTTGCCTTCTGCTCTAGACATAAAGTCCCCAGTATATTCAACAGATTTAGATTAAGCTGATCTGGCTGTGGGTCACCTTGTGGGTGATAAGGTGTTGTCCTGGACTTCTTAATTCCTGCAATCCTCACCACCTCCCTCAGAAGGTGACTCCCTGATTGGTCTGGATCCATGCTGGGAATCCATACACTGAAAAATATTTCTCCTACAACAGTTGAGCGATGGTGGTGGCCTTCTGGTCATATGTGGGGTATGCCTACATATACCATGTAAAATGGCCAGACACTACTCAAATATTCCCAACATTGTTTCTGTCCACTTCTAAAGACAGTAAGTCAATACATACCAGCTCCAAGGTTTGCTGCTGGTGATATTCTTCAGATATGCCACTCTAGGGGGCGGTTTTCCTTTGAACACACTGAGTGCATGTATCACATTTTCTGTGAATGTCCTCAGACATCCAGGGCCAATAGAACCTACTACAAATAAGTTCTAGGGTTCTCTCCATTCCCAAATGTCCAAAGTCATCATGCAGGGTCCTTATGTCCAGGACATGTATGTATGTACGTACATACTCTGTACTCTTTTGGTAGCAGTAGTTATCTTAGTTGATTTTGTAAAGGATCTGTGGTGATTTGGTGCAGCACTCCCTGTATCTATTTTATCCAGATCGGTACTCACACCCTCTTGGGACACAAAATGGGACCCTTGCACTTCATCAATGTTCTGTAGAGCTGGCATTTATCAGTTGAAAGATTAAGTCCATAGGCTTGCAACTGGTCTAGAACTTTAAGAAGTCTTTCTTCATGTTCTTCCAATGTTCTTCCAAACACAGTCAGGTCATCCAAATAAACTAAGACTTGCAGTAAATTCATGTCTCCGACAGCTTTCTCCATAAGACATTGAAACATGTCAGGTGTTTCAAAAATTCCTTGGGGCATGCGTTCAAACTGATGAAAGCCTAGCAGACAGATGAAGGCAATCTTCTGCTCCCAGAGCGATCTGATAGTATTCACTTCAAAGATCCAATACTGAGAACAGCAAACAGTGCAAGGCATCTTGTACTCGAGGCATGGTGTGCTGATTAATTACAGGGCGCCTATTTAGGGTGTGGTAGTTGTTACAGATCTGGATTTTCCTATTCTTCTTATGGACCACCACAATGGGGCAGGTACACAGGCTGTGGGACACTGTAATGATGCCATTTGCAATCAGCTTCTGAAGATGATGCTGCCCATCTTCCATTTCTGAGAGAACAATCTTCCTAGATAGCTCCCTGAAGGGTTGTGAGTTTTTTAGTCTGATGCTGTGTTTCACTCCTTTTACTCATCCCACTCTTGCAGTGAGAATACCTTGGATCTTCCATAAAGTGTCTTTGTAGCGAGGCGGGACTCACCAGCATGGCGCCTCCCGCTGGTCGTCCTGGGAATTAGCTCTCCAGCCTCTGGGGTGTCCTCTGCAGGCTGGTGTCTCACCTATCACTGGTCCCCATGTCCCTCCTGGACCCCCATGCCCCTTTATCTTGGTGCTGGCCCCTGGCAGTACACCCTCTCTCTGGGTCTCCCCACCCAGGGGATCCCCCAACCCTCTATCCCCACCTTGCCTCAGTCTATGGCTACTGCCAGTCACCATCTAGCCCCCACTCACTGGGGCAGACTGTAGTGTGCAAGCCATTCATCATTGGCAAAGTGGGGGTTTGGACCTGCTGCCTTTGCCTACCCTGGGCTTCACCTCTGCAACCCCAGTACCCTTCCCAGCCTTTAACAAGGCCTGCAGCCTGGGGGGTTTCCAGGCTGGAGCTCCCCCAGCTCCTCTAGCCTTCCCCCAGCCCTGCTCCACTCTGGGTACCTTACTCAGCTCCCAAACAGCCAGACCCGTCTCTCTCCACAGCTAGAGAGAGACTGCCTGAGCTCCTGGCCCATAGCCTTTTATAGGGCCAGCTGTGGCCCAGTTGGGGTGTGGCCCCAGCTGAGGCTGCCTTCCCCATCAGCCTAGCCTTTTACTCACTGCCCCAGCCCTCTCCCAGGGCTGGCTGTAACCCTATCAGGCCCCGAGCAGGTGACCACCCCACTACAGTCTTCCTCGGACAATCCTTCCACTCCTCAGGCAATGGTGAATCTCCAAAGTCAACAGCTTCACACTGGGGGTCTCACAATGGTTTTGGGCTCAAAGCAATCTGCTATCTTCTGCCCAGGTTTCACAACAACATCATGGCTTGTTTCATTTCCAATCAATATAATTATCTTTTCCTGGGCTTAGGCAGGTAAAGTTATGACTCTACTGGGGACCAGCACTCAGGGAGCTCT
Source organism: Caretta caretta (assembly GCF_965140235.1). Classification (NCBI taxonomy): domain Eukaryota; kingdom Metazoa; phylum Chordata; order Testudines; family Cheloniidae; genus Caretta; species Caretta caretta. The sequence continues at coordinate 152,487,266 of NC_134206.1, read as the reverse complement.
CCTTCAGCCAGCTGCTCTGCCATTGCTAATTCTCCTTTACTGCATTTTAGGCAGGGACTCATGACAAGCACGTCTCTCTCAGTCATTGCAGGCACTACTAACGGGGTCGCACCTGCATACTTCAGTGCTCCCATTGGTAGCTCAGACATCTCCTTTTTAGTGTTCTCATATTTTCCATAGGCTTCAGCGCGAAGCATATGGATCATTGGGGTGTTTCAGTATTGCTTCCCTGCTTGCTATCAGCAGTAATCAGCAAGTACAGTGACAATATGTAGCACGCACATATCCATAGTCCTTAGTGAAAGACCTCACTAGCTGGTTAAGATTGCTCTTATTCTAGTCCCTACCCACCTGTTGGTAGACACAACAGTGGTCACACATTCAAATAATTAAAATAACCACAGCAGTGGCTTTATTTTCATGAGTGATCATTACACTTGCACGTTCAATTCAAATTTTGCTGTGTGCCTCAAAGAGTGTGAAATTGGAAATAGACGGGGTGGGAGAACCCACAGAGTAAGAATGGTGTCAGCAATTATATGTTTAATGGGTTTCTAGGTTTGGCAAAGAAAATATGGGTCAACTGGTAGTCTGGTGAATATTGGTCCTACAACAAAAAGACTCCACACTGTTGTAATTTATAGATTAGCTCTATCATTTGCCTTGTGGTTCAGTTCTTTACTATTGGAGGAATTCAGCTTCCCAGACATAGCACAGGGAACAACTGTGGAAAATCATCTACATATTTACTTAATCATTTGCAGTACAAGTACCGTGCAATCTGCATAGTATCTTATTTATTATTAACACATAACAGTAATAATCATAATTTTGGGACACAAAGACAGCCAACAAAAGCACAATGAGAGTTACTTGTGGCCCAAAGGGCTCTTGTTTTCCTTGGGGGATTGGCTATAGAAATTCCATTTCTCAAGGCTGGCTTGGACTAGGCATCTTAATTATTTCCTTGCCACTGGCTAGGCAGGATTCAGACCTTAGAAGGTTCATTTGGACTAATCAAGTGAAGACAGGTTGGTCTTTTCAGGTCCGGTCTATCACTGGTTACCAGGAGTGGAAGGGGGATAAATAGGTAGAAGGATAAGGGTGACAGCAGTGGGACAAGAGTAATAATTGTCATTATCTGCCCATTAGAACTTTCACACCTGCTGGCGAGGGCCTCTGGCTCACTCCACGGAGTTGTGGGCACAGGGAGCTCACGCTCTCTCCCCACACACCAGGGGCAAGTCTTAGCATCACCCACTCCACTAGGCAGTCAAAAGGGGGCATGGTAATGTCCCTGCCCCACTTCTGTACCTAGGGATTTTCAGAAGACTAGCAGGGATGGTGGAGCAGGGAAGCAGTGGGCGAGAAAAGGGCAGTCACTGGAGGAAGATGCGTGGGGCTGACAAGGAGATATGGGCAACAGCCAGGTGGGAAGAGATCAGAGCTTGAGAGGGAGAGGCAGAAGAATACAAGCAGGAGCCACAGTAAAGTGGGAGGTGGGGATGAGGGGAACAGGACCTGAAAGTGCTTGCTAAAGAAAGATGCAGTCCAATCTGCACTAGAGCTGAGCCAGAGCACCTTCACCCCTGTTCTGTACAACTCCTGCTAGTCCAGGCCTGGACTATTTGTGACAAATCTCATGGTGGCTTTGTCATGTGGATATTAATCAAATATCTAAGCTCCTACTTCCCTCAATGCCAGGAATTATTTATGCTTTGAGGGAGAGAGGGGAATCACAAAGGAGAATTTTTAACTTCTCTTTCTTGCACTCAGGCCCGCCAACAGCAATCCTGAGCCCCAGAGCAGAACAGTCAATGGGAGCTCTTCCGGCATGGCCAGGGCTTCCACATGCCCGCTCGGCTGCCTTTGCTGCCGGCTGTATCACCCCATGCGCACCTACGAGTCCTGCAGCCCGCCTGGGCGATTTAAAAGGGATTGGGGCCCTTTTAAATCGCCTGGGCCCATGGGCAATTGCCTCCTTTGCCCACCCTCACCCACATTGGCGGGCCTGCTTGCACTAGATTATGTTTTAATTTTTTTTTCAGTCTCTTAATTCTACTTCAGTCCCCACCATCTTTTTTTTTTTTTTTTAAGTATGGGGAAAATAAAACTACCTTCTAAACATTCCTGTATTAGCTAGCCCAGATGCATGGGGGTCAGATACCAGGGAAGAGGTTGAAAGAAAAAGAGATGGTATTTTCTAGAAATGAAAGTGAGTTGTTCCTTTAAATGTTATTCTTTTTATGGGTCCTATAGCAATCAAATAGAACAAACAATAGTCTTGCTGCATTAGGTTCACACCTACTTTCTATCTGGTTGCTGTCAATATTTCCACTGTTATACAATAAGAACAGAGATTGCTGCCATTGCGTAATGACCAATGGAAAGCAAAACAAAGTTTCTATTTATACAGACAACTGCCTCTTGAATGTTAGCAAACCGCACTCTACCCTAGCAACTAGTAGAAATTTGCATAACCTGATATTATGAATATTCATTTCAGTGGGACTATCCACATGCTTATGTGTTTTGTTGACTAGACATGGGATTATTAGCATTCTTAAATCTAAGTACATGCATAATTGAATCAGGGCCTTAACTATGTTGATGTAAACATTTCACACAGGACTGAAGAGCTATGCAGCCTTAACGTATCCCTGTAGATGACCTATATTCTGCCTTCCCTATCCAAGCTCATTGAAATCAATGGGATTGTACAAAGTGTAAATAAGCACAGAACTTGTTTTACAACACAGCAAGAACTAAGAGAACTGAATATTTTACCCATCTAAATCTTCTGGAGTTTATCAAAAAAATTTTCATGAAAATTAACTCAGTGATCACTTGATTCTTTTTAGGGCTTCTACAGCCTAAATTAGCCATAACAAAACCTCTTGTCTCTTACCTACGGGGGTGGGATTATCACACCACCAGTCTTTTGACACTGTGGACCAGACTATGAGCCTGATCATTCACCACTGCATTGTAACAGGTTTAGACTGATGTAATTCCACTGAATTCAGTGGTGTGACATCAACCTAAATCTGGAGAAACACAGTGGTCAGTCAGGCCCTACAGCCTAAGTAACACTAGTGTAAAGCTGGGGTAACTCTGTCAATATAAAAAAAAAAAAAAAAAGGAATGCATCGCATGAAGTGAGCTGTAGCTCATGAAAGCTTATGCTCAAATCGATTGGTTAGTCTCTAAGGTGCCACAAGGACTCCTTTTCTTTTTGCGAATATCAATGGAGTTAGTCCCAATTTACACTCACTATATTTAGGGCCAAATGTCTGCCTGTTATTGCACCAGCAGACCTAGGCTATGTCTAAAATGCTCTAGCTGCAGAGCAGCAGCGGTGCTGCTGTAGCACCGTCAGGGCAGACTCTTGCTACAGTGATGGGAGGGATCTCCTGTCTCTGTAATAAATCCGCTTTCCCAAGAGGCAGTAGCTAGGCTGACAGAAGAATCCTTTCATCAACCTAGCACTGTTCTATGGGGACTTAGGTTGGCTTAACTACATCGTTCAGGGAGATGGATTTTGTCACACCCCTGAGCGATGCAGATGGGTTGATATAATTTTCTAGTGTAGACCAGCCCTTAGATGAATGGTACCTTATGCAAATTTCAACAAATACAAAAGGGGCCAATTAGGTAGCCATTGTGAAAGGACTATATGAAACAAAAGGCAAAAATAAGCAATGCCCCTCTGCCATGTACCTTGGCCAAACTGGACCGTCTCTACGTAAAAGAATAAATGGACACAAATCAGATGTCAAGAATTATAACATTCAAAAACCAGTCGGAGAACACTTCAATCTCTTTGTTCACTCGATTACAGACCTAAAAGTGGCAATTCTTCAACAAAAAAACTTCAAAAACAGAGTCCAATGAGAGACTGCTGAATTGGAATTAATTTGCAACCTGGATACAATTAACTTAGGCTTCAATAGAGACTGGGAGTAGATGGCTCATTACACAAAGTAAAACTATTTCCCCTTGTTTATTCCCCCCACCCACCGCCCACTGTTCCTCAGACGTTCTTGTCAACTGCTGGAAATGGCCCACCTTGATTATCACTACAAAAGGTCCCCCCGCCCCGCTCTACTGCTGGTAATAGCTCACCTTCAGTGATCACTCTCATTACAGTGTGTATGGTAACACTCATTGTTTCATGTTCTCTATGTATATAAATCTCCCCACTGTATTTTCCACTGAATGCAGCCAATGAAGTGAGCTGTAGCTCACGAAAGCTCATGCTCAAATAAATTTGTTAGTCTCTAAGGTGCCACAAGGACTCCTTTTGTTTTTGCGAATACAGACTAACATGGCTGCTAATCTGAAACCTGTCATAAAATCTTTGCAAGCTTTAGAGCAATTTCTGCTCTCAGACACATAGCTAACAACTTCTTCAAATATGGCACTGGATTGACTCTATTCATAAAAACTAAATACACTAGCAGCTCAGGGGTTCTCAAACTTCATTGCACCGCAAACCCCCCCTTCTGACAACAAAAATTATTACATGACCCCAGAAGGGGGGGACTGAGGCCTGAACCTGCCCAAGCCCTACTGCCGTTGGCACACCCTGGGTGTGGGAAGACGTTGACTTCAGTCCCGGAAAATGGAGCTCGAGTGTTGGCTTCAGCCCCTGGCCCCAGCAAGTCTAACACCAGCCCCGGCAACCCCATTAAAATGAGGTTGTGACCCACTTTGGGGTCCTGACCCACAGTTTGAGATCATTGCTAGCTTTTACCAGTGGAATTGAGTCCATTATGAACAGTCCAACATATCTCATTAAGGCCTAGTGCTGCAAACACTTAGGTCCATGAGCAACTCTATGCACATGAGTAGTCCTTTTGAACATATGTGTGTAAGTGTTTGAGGGATCAGGGCTTGCATCTGTCACTCAGACTTACAAGGAAATAACAGTTGAAACCGATTTTTAAAAAAAAAATCACATCTTCTGAAAATACTGGGAATTAATATTTAAGAATATTCATTACAGAAGACGAATCCTCTGAGGCAGTGTCGAGATGAGGCCATGACACTCTTTGTTATGTGATCAAAAAGACTCTTCGTGTTATAGAAGAGAACCTTTGTGCTCTTAGTAAAGTAATTTAGTTTAACCATGTGGCAGTGGGCAGTCACATGCAGTAAGTCCCTACCCGGTTGGGAAAGAGTACCATGACTGAAAAGAGGATATTCTGCAACAAGTGTGGTTTCCTCTGTGCAATGGCAAACATTGCATGGCTAAGCTTGTTTCAGAGTTTATAAAAACCTTGCTGGCTCTTTGGTCTTGTATGATAATATAGGTATGTGGTCTTTTAGTCCTCTTTCGGTGCATGTGTGTATGCCACCATTATTTGGAACTATTAAGCCAGGCACTAAAATAGCAGAAGTTTCTGGAGTTGTGTGGGGAAGATTCCAAATCTAGGGCCTTACTTTCATTAGCACTAAAATATACCAACAAATGTAAAAACCTGCTTCAAATGTTAACACCATAATCTCTCGCTTTGCCTCACATGCTGATCCTGTAGATATTTGACAGCTGCATGAATTACAGAAGCAGTACAAGGATTTCTATAAATAGGTTCTCCAGGCCATAAAGGATCCCAGAGACTAAAGGGATGTGCTTTCCTCTGAGATGTGCTGAATGCCCTTAACTCCCATTGAGGTCAATGATGAGTTGTAATCGCTCAGTACGTCTCAGGATCATGCTCTCCAACGGTAAGACTAACTATAACGATATGGATTGAATTTGCACCAACTAGTTCAGCATCATTATAAACCGTTGTCACAAGGTCCTGCCCATGTTGTGCCATCTGGGGCTTTCACTGTAGTCTGGGTCATGAAAGTGAACATCAGGGTTCCGGTTAGATTTCTTTTGGCAGCTGTGCAGCTGCTGAGCCTACCCTTCCATGCCCTTGGCGCCTAGAAGAGTGACTGCAGCCCAGGGACTGCTCCTCAGCCTCATGCCTTGGAGCTCAGAAGTACTGCAGGGTGGGCAGTGGGGAGCTCGCTAGCTTCCAGGCAGTCCGGTAACTCTCACCCAAAGAGCCGGTTAGCATTGTTTGGGGTTCCAGGAAAGGCTTATTCTTCCTCCTGTTGCAGAGCCAGTTCTGTGCTTTCTTTGGTGGTTATGGCTAAGAAAGTTGTGGCTATTTTCATCTTACACTTCTTAAATCAATGAGAACTCTGAACGCCAATGGTTAAAAATAGCCTGGCAGCCCAGACTTACTAGATGCATGCCCAGATTCCCAGAAAGCCCAGAAAGCGGGGATATTATATACGAGGGGAGGGAAGTTGAGTTCAGTAGCTACATTCAGATTAAGCTGCTGGCAGGATAAAGAAGTCTTTAAAATAGTGGGACAATGCTCCTATTAATTAAAGTGTTTATCTTGTTAACATAGCATTAATTGAGTTGATTCCCTGTAATCTTTTGCAAAGCATTTTCAAGTGAATTGTTTAGCTCTGTGGAACATATATGAGTAACACCCTTGACATCTGAAGCCGTCTTCTATAGCCTCCAAACAGGGATGGCACAGGTTTGATTTTAACATTGCATGTAACAAAAACATCCCCTATTTCTATTGACATTATTAAAGGTACTGAAAGCATTACTGAAGCTCATAAGGATGAGACCTAGAACCAATACTGTATGTTACTGTAAAAGGCTTTCTTTACTGGGGTCATGAGAGCCTTAAAATCAACTTGCTTAAGGGCAAGAACCTGCCAGATGCTGCGTACCATAAAGCATTGAGGGCATTCAGCAGTCAGTAGGATCAGGCTGAAGTGTGGAACCCTGTATTACTATCCATTTAGCACACAGCAAGTTTACGGTGCTTAACAGTAGCCTGCAAAGCATTGCACTGTGCATATCTACTGAACGCAATTTATGACTTTTCTTAAAGAAGGGGTGTTTTGTAACCGTGGCAGGATGCTGCAGAAGATTTTTGGAATCAGCAATTTGCAAGTGAAAAGTTCTTTTTTTATCATGAAAATTTAAAAAACATTTAGGGATAAATTATCCCTGGTAGGCACAGACTGTAATAAGTAGGGGTGCAGAGTCACACCACCATTGGGGGAACATTGAGTGGCAGTCTGCCTCAGAGAGGCACAATGCTGCCCAGATTTCCCAGAGTGTAGGACATAACTTGTGACACCCTCTTAAAGGGTTCAGGATATCCCTGCTGCATGGCCTGTCTGCTCTGCTGTCCAGATTGTGTGTGGAGAATGTGGAGCCATGGCTTTGTCTATTTCCATCATTTCTCATGAGATAGTCTTGTGAGGAGCACCTTGAGACAAGCCAGCATGCAGAGGCTGTGATTAGGGTCCCTTACATGGGCCAGGCAAGTGAGGAGAGGGTGCCTTGCTTCTTCCCTGTCCCCTAAGACAGGCCAACTCACAATAAACAGGTTTCAGAGTAGCAGCCGTGTTAATCTGTATCCGCAAAAAGAAAAGGAGTCCTTGTGGCACCTTAGAGACTAACCAATTTATTTGAGCATAAGCTTTCGTGAGCTACAGCTCACTTCATCGGCTGCATTCAGTGGAAAATACAGTGGGGAGATTTATATACATAGAGAACATGAAACAATGGGTGTTACCATACACACTGTAATGAGAGTGATCACTTAAGGTGAGCTATTACCAGCAGGAGAGTGGGGGGGAGGGGACCTTTTGTAGTGATAATCAAGGTGGGCCATTTCCAGCAGTTGACAAGAACGTCTGAGGAACAGCGGGGGGGGGGGGGGGGGGAGGGGGGGAGGACAAACATGGGGAAATAGTTTTACTTTGTGTAATGACCCATCCACTCCCAGTCTTTATTCAAGCCTAAGTTAATTGTATCCTGGTTGCAAATTAATTCCAATTCAGCAGTCTCTCATTGGAGTCTGTTTTTGAAGTTTTTTTGCTGAAGAATTGCCACTTTTAGGTCTGTAATCGAGTGACCAAAGAGATTGAAGTGTTCTCCGACTGGTTTTTGAATGTTATAATTCTTGACATCTGATTTGTGTCCATTTATTCTTTTACGTAGAGACTGTCCAATCTGGCCAATGTACATGGCAGAGGGGCATTGCTGGCATATATCACATTGGTAGATGTGCAGATGAACGAGCCTCTGATACTGTGGCTGATGTGATTAGGCCCTATGATGATGTCCCCTGAATAGATATGTGGACACAATTGGCATCGGGCTTTGTTGCAAGGATAGGTTCCTGGGTTAATGGGTCTGTTGTGTGGTGTGTGGTTGCTGGTGAGTATTTGCTTCAGGTTGGGGGGCTGTCTGTAGGTAAGGACTGGCCTGTCTCCCAAGATCTGTGAGAGTGATGGGTCATCCTTTAGGATAGGTTGTAGATCCTTGATGAAGCGTTGGAGAGGTTTTAGTTGGGGGCTGAAGGTGATGGCTAGTGGCATTCTGTTATTTTCTTTGTTAGGCCTGTCCTGCAGTAGGTGACGTCTGGGTACTCTTCTGGTTCTGTCAATCTGTTTCTTCACTTCAGCAGGTGGGTACTGTATTTGTAAGAACACTTGATAGAGATCTTGTAGGTGTCTGTCTCTGTCTGAGGGGTTGGAGTCAATGCGGTTGTATTGTAGAGCTTGGCTGTAGACAATGGATCTTGTGGTGTGGTCTGGATGAAAGCTGGAGGCATGTAGGTAGGCATAGCGGTCAGTAGGTTTCTGGTATAGGGTAGTGTTTATGTGACCATCGCTTATTTGCTCCATAGTGTCCAGGAAGTGGATCTCTTGTGCGGACTGGTCCAGGCTGAGGGTGATGGTGGGATGGAAATTGTTGAAATCATGGTGGAATTCCTCAAGGGCTTCTTTTCCATGGGTCCAGATGATGAAGATGTATCAATGTAGCACAAGTAGAGTAGGGGCATTAGGGGACGAGAGCTGAGGAAGCGTTGTTCTAAGTCAGCCATAAAAATGTTGGCATACTGTGGGGCCATGCAGGTACCCATAGCAGTGCCGCTGATTTGAAGGTATACATTGTCCCCAAATGTGAAATAGTTATGGGTGAGGACAAAGTCACAAAGTTCAGCCACCAGGTTTGCTGTGACATTATCAGGGATACTGTTCCTGATGGCTTGTAATCCATCTTTGTGTTGAATGTTGGTGTAGAGGGCTTCTACATCCATAGTGGCTAGGACAAGAATTATGACATTCAAAAACCAGTCGGAGAACACTTCGATCTCTTTGGTCACTCGATTACAGACTTAAAAGTGGCAGTTCTTCAACAAAAAAACTTCAGAAACAGACTCCAATGAGAGACTGCTGAATTGGAATTAATTTGCAAACTGGTACAATTAACTTAGGCTTGAATGAAGACTGGGAGTGGATGGGTCATTACACAAAGTAAAACTATTTCCCCATGTTTATCTCCCTCCTGCCCCTCGCTGTTCCTCAGACATTCTTGTCTACTGCTGGAAATGGCCCACCTTGGTTATCACTACAAAAGGTCCCCCTTCCCCCCACAACTCTCCTGCTGGTAATAGCTCACCTTCAGTGATCACTCTCATTACAGTGTGTATGGTAACACTCATTGTTTCATGTTCTCTGTGTATATAAATCTCCCCACTGTATTTTCTACTGAATGCATCCGATGCAGTGAGCTGTAGCTCATGAAAGCTTATGCTCAAATAAATTTGTTAGTCTCTCAGGTGCCACAAGTCCTCCTTTTCTTTTCACTTTAAACAGTACATCAGGCTTCCCTGCTCTGAGCTTGACTGACGAATGGGAGGAGAAGAGTGGGTTTGTTTCTTCTGTCTGTGTTTCAAGGTTGCTCATTTCAGTACCCCATACATAAATCTTTATACTCAGACCATGATTGATAAATGATGTCTAGTTATTTTATCCATGTTTGATGCATCAAACCTTTGAAAGAAACTGAAGGAACCATATCATTACGTGTACTATAAATCCCCCCCCTCCCTTTGGTTAAGATTTGCTAATTCTTCTATATGATTTTGGAAGGTGAGGTTTAGCAAGCAGTTTGGGAGGTTTTCTTCTGAATTAAAGATGACAAAGACCTTCTCATGCTACAGGTATGAAAAACAACAACAGGGAAACTTACTAAAACAGGAGGAAACAGAAAAGATTGTTGAAGCCTTGATAAAGAACAAATATAATGGCAACCTCTAGAAAACTAACACATGAAATCAAAACTACTGAATAAAAAAATCATGAAAAGGCAAGATTCTTAATGTACTAAAAACAACCTGCATTCATGAATGGTCTTTCCTTTCGCTACTCTTCTCATACAGTTAAAGTCTGATCTTGCTCCCACTGAAATCAAAGACAAAACTCCACCCTTACTCTGTTTCAGTAAGATATTGTGACAAAGTTCCCGCTCTACCTTGGTGGGTCTTGCGCTTATTGGTGGATTTGCTCGCCTTGGAGCTTCACGGCAGCCCTCAGCTTGGCCGTTTTTCTCAACCCACAGTCCACGTCGACTCCTCCTGTGTCTGACCAGGAGTTGGGAGGATTTGGGGGGAACCCGGGCCCGCCCTCTATTCTGGGTTCCAGCCCAGGGCCCTGTGGAATGCAGCTGTCTAGAGTGCCTCCTGGAACAGCTGTATGACAGCTACAACTCCCTGGGCTACTTCCCCATGGCCTCCTCCCAACACCTTCTTTATCCTCACCATAGGACCTTCCTCCTGGTGTCTGATAATGTTTGTACACCTCAGTCCTCCAACAGTTTGCATTCTCACTCTCAGCTCCTAGTGCCTCTTGCTCCCAGCTCCTCGCATGCACATCACAAACTGCAGTGAGCTCCTTTTTAAAACCAGGTGCCCTGATTAGCCTGCCTTAATTGATTCTAGCAGCTTCTTGATTGGCTTCAGGTGTTCTAATCAGCCTGTCTTAATTGTCTCCAGAAGGTTCCTGATTGTTCTGGAACCTACCCTGTTAGCTTATCCAGGGAAAAGGGACCTACTTAACCTGGGGCTAATATATCTGCCTTCTATTACTCTCCTATAGCCATCTGGCCCGACCCTGTCACAATATTTACATTCCAGTAAAAGAAAACTCTTCTTTCAGTCTAGCTAAACTTTATTCTGACCTCCAATCAGAACTGTGCAGACTTAAAATTTGTTCTTTGAAGTGTTGTTGTAGCTGTGTTTGCTTCTAGGATATTGGAGAGACAAGGTGGGAGAGGTAATATCTCTTTTTGGACCAAATTTTGTGGGTAAAAGAGACACGCTTTCAAGCTACACAGAGACCTGAAGAAGAGCTCTGTGTAGCTGGAAAGCTTGTCTTTCCCACCATCAGAAGTTTGTCCAGTGAAAGATATCTCACTCACCTTGTCTCTCAGACTTAAAAATGTCCTTGCAGAGAAGGAGCTTGAAAAATTTCCAACAAAAGCTGGGATTAACAAGCTCCATGCAAAATGGGATTTTCCCCCCTGCAACATTGATATAATTTAAAATGACATTTAACAGCGCTGGGGAGGTGACATTAATCAATAAAAAAACTGGGAAGCTTTGTTTCTGAAGTACTGACTTATAGGGCTGGCTGCATGAAATAAAGCTGTGCGATGGGGTGACTGGTACCCCATCCTGCATCTGGCAAGGAGGGGTTTGAAAAACGCACTTTGTACAATCCGATGTCTCTACAAACGTGGCTAGAATTGAAGAAGTAGGTGGTCACTTGATAACATCACTACAAGAATCTGGCAGAAAGGTCTAATTAGTGTGAAGGAGCTCCAGAGGACTGCTAATGAGCTCAAAAGGCAGCAAGCAGGCAGGGCACTGGGGGAGTACAAACAAGAGCCAGGAAAAAGAACAGGAGGACTTGTGGCACCTTAGAGACTAACAAATTTATTTGAGCATAAGCTTTCATGAGTTACGGCTCACTTCATCGGATGCATGCAGTGGAAAATACAGTGGGGAGATTTTATATACACAGAGAACATGAAACAATGGGTGTTACCATACACACTGTAATGAGAGCGATCACTTAAGGTGAGCTATTACCAGCAGGAGAGTGGGGGGGGGGGGAAGGGGAACCCTTTTGTAGTAATAATCAAGGTGGGCCCTTTCCAGCACTTTACAAGAACAGTAGGAGGGGAAATAAACAAGACGAAATAGATTTACTTTGTGTAATGACACATCCACTCCCAGTCTTTATTCAAGCCTAAGTTAATTGTATCCAGTTTGCACTGAGGGAATCTATAGGACACTACATTTGGGTGCTGGAAGCCTTTTTCCTTGTGTGGTTGCTTAGTGAATGTGTGTGTCTCTCTACCATGCCTGCACTGAAAATCCATTTGTGTAGGGTCCTTTTCTTGTTTTTGCCTCTGCCGGTGGCCCATAACAGTTACTTTAAAGTACTGTACCACGTGTGAGTGTATAGAGAGAACTTTATGCATACAAATCACAAACACAGCCCCCAGGACCTCCTCTTTCCAATACCTGTCTCTCCGTTGTCAAAGAGAAATAGTTCAGCAGTAGGATCAAAAAAGCATTATATGTATTTAAAAATTCCTAAGAATGGACCCATTTAATCATTTGGTGAGCACTTTCGCCATTTCAGAGCTATCCTTGAAAGAGGAGACTGAAAACATGAACTCTATTTTTGTTTATATTTCTGTGCCATGAATATAAAAGCATCAAGCTTTCAAAGACCTGTGAGTTGGGAAGGGGTGTTTTGTCTGAAGTTTGAAAGCTGTTAGCTTCAGGCAAATTGTGACCTGATCACAGTGACCTGAGTTGAACCAGAGAAACACCCAGAAAAATGTAGCTCTTTATCAAGGAATCCCTTGGAATAAACTGGATATCAACAAATATGAGGAATGAAGGCTAAACCACCTAATTTCTGCCCTAGATGTGTTTTATTCCTACTTGTTTTTAGTAATATTTCAGTAGTGCCGATAGAACCCATTAAAAATAAGGATCCCATTATGCTGGGAGCTGCATGAATAAACAGGTAGACAAGGTCTCTGCTTCAAAGAGCTTACAATTTAATTCAGTTCCTTTAAAACACAAGAAATATGTAGCGACAGCATAATCATCTGTACATTCCTTTTGCCTACTTGAGCAACAGAGAGTTGTTTTTCCGAGAATCTCTCTTTTGGGTAAGGCTATGTCTACACTACAGCTCTGATGCAGCTATGCCACTGTAGAGCTTCTGGTGAAGATGCTCATAGCTGATGGGAGAGAGCTTTCCCGTTGACTTAGTAACTCCGACCTCCATGAGAGGCAGTAGCTTTGTTGGCAGGAGAGAGAAGCTCTCCCACTGACACAGTGCTGTCCACACTTGCACTTACGTCAGTGTAACTTATGTCGCTTATGCAATGTTTTCCAAACTGTGGGTCGCGACCCATTACTGGGTTGTGACATGTAAGATGCTGGGTTGCCTTGCTCTGGTCAGCACCGCTGACCGGGATGTTAAAAGTCCCGTTGTCAGTGCTGCCCAGCTAAGACAAGTTAGTGCCTACCTTTTCTGACACTGCACTGTGCCCCAGAAGTGGCCAGCAGCGGGTCTGGCTTCTAGGCAGGAAGACCATGGGGCTCCATGTGCTGCCCTCACCCCAAGCACTGGCTCCGCACTCCCATTGGCTGGGAACTGGCCAATGGGAATGGCTGGGGGGGGGAGAGGGCAGTGACTGCAGGAGAGAGTCGTGCGAAACCGCTTGTATGCTTCCGCCTAGGAACCAGACCTGCTGCTGGCCGCTTCCGGGGCGCAGCGCAGTCCATGATGCCAGGAAGCCTGTCTCTGCACCCTAGCTGCACTGCTGACCAGGAGCTGCAGGAGGTAAGTTCACACCCCAACCCTGCCCTCCAATTCCCTGCCCCAGCCCTGAGCCCCCCCAAACCTGGAACCTGTTCCTGCACCCCAAACCCCTCATCCCCAGCCCCACTCCAGAGCCTGCACCCTCAGGCCAGAGCCCTGACCCCCTCCTGCATCCCAACCCCCTGCCCCAGCCCTGAGTCCCCTCCCACATCCTGAACCCATCATTCCCAGCCCCACTCCACAGCCCTCCCCCCAACACTGCAACCCTCTGCCCTAGCCCTGAGCCCCTCCCACACACCAAACCCTTCATTCCCAGCTCTGTTGGGTTGTGGGCATCAACAATTTTCTTCAACTGGGTCCCCAGAAAAAAAGTTTGGAAACCACTGGTTTATGGGTGTGAATAATCCACCATGAGCGATGTAAGTTATACCAAAGTAATTTGTAGTGTAGACATAGCCTAAGTCCCATTCATCCCTCCCCAAATTTGACTTTCTTCCAGAAAATTCCTGCAGCCAAAATAAACTGCATGTTAAGTAGCAAGCATTATGCTAAAACTCTTCTTTGTTTCATAGGATTAAGCTATCATCAGTGTAAACTGGCTCCCCAGGATGCAACCTCTATCGATACCCTGAGGAAGTCATTACAAATGACAGGAAGCTAAAGATAGTAATTGAGACAAACCCCACAAAGAACAGATTTCTGCTAAATTGCTCAGAATGTGGAGGCCCATGCAAATAGACCCAAGGTCAAACAGATTCTTAGGGCTTGTCTACACTATGCAGCTTTTAACGACAAGGCTGTGTTGACACAGCCTTGTCGCTAAAAGTCAGCGTGTGTGAACGCTCTTTTGCCGTATTTTGTCGGCACTTTTGCCGACAAAATAATTCCAGCCCCGCAAGCGGCATAAGCTTTGTAGGCAGGAGAGCGCTCCTGCCAACAAAGCCATGTTCACACAGTCACTTGCGTCAGCAAAACTTTTGTCTTTCTTTGAGGGTGGGCTTTTTAAAGGACCCAAGAAAGACAAAAGTTTTGGCAACAACGGTGCAGTGTAGACATATCCATAGTTACACAAGTGTAAATCCAGGGCAATTCCACTGACGCAAAGGGCTTAACATTAGTGTAACTGAGATCAGAATCCAGTCCATAATCTCCAAATTCCAACAGAAAAAGAAACAAGTTCTTTAGTTTTTGGATGTAGCTATTCCTGTATCCTGTCAGAGCCAGTGAATTAAAAGGTTTCAGAGTAGCAGCCGCGTTAGCCTGTATTCGCAAAAAGAACAGGAGGACTTGTGGCACCTTAGAGACTAACAAATGTATTTGAGCATAAGCTTTCGTGAGCTACATGATGAATATGATGCCTCTGATGAAGTGAGCTGTAGCTCATGAAAGCTTATGCTCAAATACATTTGTTAGTCTCTAAGGTGCCACAAGTCCTCCTGTTCTTTTAGTGAGTTAAAAGTTTTCCTTGTTAAAAATGAAGTGTACTCCTCGTGGATCAGCATCTGAGTTGTTGATACACTGCTTATTGAGTGTTTCAGCCAGGGCTTCTGGACCACAGAGGAAGACGCCTACTCTGGAACTGTTAAGAAAGAACATCACAGTGTGGTAAGTAACTAAGCAGGTATTCAATCCACAACAACATGCGTAGGGTGGGTGAGCAAATGGATCATTTGATCTGCAGCTGACAGCCATTAAAGGCACTAAAATAGAACCTTGTATTATAATATGAGCTACTTAATATTAATACTTTTAACATCTCTTTAAATCTTCACAGTGCTCTTGAAACAGGAACTAATTTATCCTCCTAAAACCCGTGAGGTAGACAGGCAAGATTTATAACTGCTTTTAAAACAGATGACGGGCTAAATCCTGGTCCTCCAGAAGTCAATGGCAAAATTTCCACTGATTTCAATGGAGTCAGAATTTGGTCGAGAGAAATTGAGACAGAGAGGTTAAGGCTCAGATTCTCATAAGCAGCCTCTAATTTTGCTGCTTCCAGTTTTGGGTTCCCAAATGCAGCCCATCCATCTTAAGGCCTGGTTTTCAGAAGCATTAATCATTGACTTCAGTTGGAGTTACAGATGTTTCTAAAACCAGCCCTTCCATGCATGAAGTTTAACACCCAAAATTAATGGACATTTTTCAAAATGTAGGTCTAAAGTGGTTTGGCCAAGGCTATCCAACATTTCAGTGGCAGAGCTGAGATTAGAATTTGGGAGTTCCTGGCTCTGAAGTCCATATTCAGTCTCTTGGATCACTTTGCCTCTCAAATATTACCAACATAAGGAGTAAGACAATTTTTTTATGGCAGCTAGTTTGAGGTAGTCCATAGAAACTATAGATCTGAACTCTGGTTTACCTTGGGTGCTGACTTGCAATGGTTTTGAACTCATTTTCCCAGTTGGGTCTGCCATAAAAGGTTTTCTGTTTCAGACCCGTAATCACATCTTTCTCTTCATCATGGTGTACTGTAAAATGAGTGGCCTATGGGAAAGGAGACAAAGACTTTAGGGAACAGTGTAAGGAGAAACTTAGAGATGGATACTTTAGCATAAGTTTAGAAAGTTAGCCCTATTAGCATGCAGTGGGATTATCTGCAGGCCAGAAGAGCTCCTCCTGGATGTGGAATTTATGTTTGATCTCAGGGCTTGAAAATATTAATCCTTAAAGCAAGTAATTAGCTTTCTGTTGTAGTGAACTGCCTGATTTAGGTTCTTTGATGGTACTGTAAGGACAAGATTCTCCCCCCCATTTATACTGGTGGGGTCCCATTCAGGTTGCACCGGTATGTCTGAAGGGAACGTGTGTCCCTGTGAAATCTTTTCTCTTCTCTCTATGTAATTTCCATCTACATCAACAGAGTTAAGTGCATGATTCAAAGTTCACAGAAGTCAATGGAAAGACTTATGTTTACTTCAGTAGGATATGGATTAGGCCCTAACAGAATTACTAGTTATATTTGGGGAAAGAATTAGAGAAGTGACTTATTCGGAACCAAGAGGTATACAACCTTACTTCTCTTCCCCACATCTAAAAGCGTGACAACTTCCCGCCCCCTCCACTCACAGAATTTTGTGTGGGTGGAATATAAGTAGAGTGAAATATAATCAAAAGAATTAAAATAAGCCTCTTTCCTGACTGACTCACCCATTTCTCAAGTATCCAATGGAAGGTTTGGGACCTTGGTCTCCCAAAACCAGTCTATATTGTCCTATCCCATAGGGAGATGCAAAAGAGCCAAGAAACTTCTGAAGGAAATGTGTTGCCACTGGCTGAGTCCCATTACTGTGCACTAGCTGGAGTTACTGCTCAGTTGCAGGTTTCAGAGGAACAGCCGTGTTAGTCTGTATTCGCAAAAAGAAAAGGAGTACTTGTGGCACCTTAGAGACTAACCAATTTATTTGAGCATGAGCTTTCGTGAGCTACAGCTCACTTCATCAGATCACTTCATCATCACTTCATCAGCTCACGAAAGCTCATGCTCAAATAAATTGGTTAGTCTCTAAGGTGCCACAAGTACTCCTTTTCTTTTTGCTCAGTTGCAGAGAGACAAGCTCTCTTAAGGGAGACCACAGGTCCCAAGGAGGAGGGCTAAACAATCCCCGAGCCCAAGGAGAGAGACTTTATTTCCAGTGTATTTGTATTGAATAAATTAGAACCTGAGGAGGGGAATTTTATCTCACATTCTTTTAGACTGGGTGGAGTTCTTAAGCAACCCTGAGAGAAGAGAACCTGAGACAGGGAGAGCCTGCAGCACTACACTAGGTCAAGGGGGGGCGGGGTGCCAGAGGGCGGACAGGCCCTATGACAGGGCAATGTTGGGTTTTAAGCACTATTACCAAGGCTAAGACTTTAGTCATGAGTATTTTTAGTTAAAGTCTGAAACCAGGCAGTAAACAAAAATTCATGCCTCGTGACATGTCCATGACTTGTACTATATACCCTGGGTTTAAATCTTGGGTGCCCTGGATGGGGGAGATCCAGGGGGACATTGTGTACTCTGGGGCAGGGGACTCCACGGGTGCTCTGGGGCAGAGGGTGGCCCGGGACTACCACTGGTATTTCGGGGGGGGGGGGGGGGGGGAGGGCGGTGGCACGCAGCCCGTGACTGCCACTGGTGCTGGGGGGGAAGGGGGCACAGCCCATGTCCCTGCAGTCAGTCACATCAGCTGCTGCAGAAGTCATGGAGGTCCCGGAAAGTCACAGAATCTGTGACTTCAATGAGAGACTCACAGCTTTAACTATAACCAATAGAAATTCTATTTTTAGCATATGGAAACTTCTCAGTTGGCCATAGGTTTGTGCAACTTTTCTTTCTGACAATATCCTTCTAAAAATAAAATCCCTGACAGCCATACAAGGGCCAGGAGAATGGTACAGCTCCTTTTTGAATGTTTTTACCTTCATAGAAACAAACCAACCACCCCCAAATGATGTTAAAATAATAAAAAAAATCCATGACACTTAAGGGACTGACATTTCCCCAGAGTGGTTACCTGAGATTCATCCCAGCCTGTTAGGTAGATGTTGTAACTGAGAAATCCTGCATTGTCCCTCTCCTGCATTTGATTCTCCAGAGACTGCAAGAGGTCAGCAAACCATTCAAAGGCATGAGTGTCTCTGCAGAGCCAGTAAAAATAGATCTGAAAGAGACAGAATTAAACTCTTATCTTCTGTATGCACTTACGCATTTCCACATCCATCATGTTTGCTGATTCAAATGGGGATTTTTAGAGGCACGGTTTACTGGTGGTTTAGAAATTCCCCTTGTGACTAGAGTTGATAGGAAGTTCATCTGGCATCATAACTGTTTGGAGGCTGGAAGAGCTGTGGGGCAGAGTTAATGATTATGTGAGAAGGGAAACAGTTCCCCCTTTTCCCTCCACCAGTGACCTATTTACAGTATCATGCTGCCTCTCCATCCCTGCTCCCTCAGAGTAGCAATTTGTTAAGCCATTCAAAAATGACTTGGAAGAAAACCTGTCTCCAACTGTGCAGCCAATGAGGCAGTAGGCAGCAGAACTGGTCCAGTTCCTCTACCCAAGGGGAGGGGGCAGAGGGGATGTGACCTCAGGTGCACAGAGGAACTGTGGGGGCTCCCTCTGCCCCAACACATAGGGCAATTTCAAGACCAAAGGCACGGCTGGTGGACCAGCGACTACTTAGTTCCATTGACCTAAAATCCCACCCTGCCCTGAGAGAGGAGTGCAGCACATGCCAACGCTATTGGAACCCGAAGCTGGCAACAGTGTAATAGAAGTGGTGAAGTGCCTTTATTGCTGCCTTCCTCAGTTCAGTGGAAAGCTACTGGGTGTAGCCCACCTTCCCTGTGCTGAATTTGGCCCATAGGCTTGTCACTGCTTCTTCTGTCATCTCTTGAGTTGCGAACAGAGGAGAAGCAAACAGAGGAAGTTCGGCTGGGGGGGGGGGGAGTTCCCACAGAGTTTTTTGCCCTTCAGGCTTCTGGGAGCAAGAAATACAACATCTGAAGAGGCTCTTAGAAGGAAGACAATATGGATAGTGAGCGATCAGCTGTTGTGACCTGCACAGGATATGCCATGTTTGTCTTTCTCCCAGAGGATAGAAGTGACTTTGTCTGTACGAAGTGCAAGCTAGTCTCTGTATTGGAAGAGAAGGGTAAAGGACTAGAGACCCAAGTATCAACCCTACATTGCATCAGAGAAAATGAAGACTTTCTGGATAGAAGTCAGCGCATGAGCATACTGAAGAATCAGAGAGGGCAGTGCAGAATGGGGAAGAAAATTGGCAGCATGTGACCTCCAGAAGAAGAAAGAAGAGAACTCATGTACCCGGAATGCAGATAGAGGTAAGAATCCATTTTCAGGCTCTCTGCACAGGTACTATGGTGGAGAATGGTTTCGAAGAGTCATCTGAGGGAAGGGAGCAGAGGGAGACCCCATCGGCCGGAAGGCATGGAATGCATTGTCCTAGGGAAGGGGTTTCCACGACTACCACTCCCAAGAGGAGGGTTGTGGTGGTCGGGGACTCCCTCCTCACGTGAATGGAGTCATCTATTTGCCATCCAGACCGGGAAACTCAAGAAGTGTGCTGCTTGCCCGGAGCTAGAATTTGGGATGTGACGGAGTGTCTGCCGAGACTGATCAAGTCCTCGGATCGCTACCCCTTCCTACTTCCCCACATGGACACCAATGATATTGCCAGGAAGGACCTTGAGCAGGTCACTGCAGACTATGTGGCTCTGGGAAGAAGGATAAAGGAGTTTGAGGCACAAGTCATGTTCTCGTCCGTCCTCCCTGTTGAAGGAAAAGGCCCAGGTAGGGAACATCGAATTGTGGAGGTAAATGTGTGGTTACGCAGGTGGTGTCGGAGAGAGGGCTTCGGATTCTTCGACCATGGGATGTTGTTCCAGGAAGAAGGATTGCTAGGAAGAGATGGGATCCACCTATCAAAGAGAGGGAAAAGCATCTTCACAGGCAGGCTTTCTAACCTAGTGAGGAGGGCTTTAAACTAAGTTCGCCGTGGGATGGAGACCTAAGCCCTGAGATAAGTGAGGAAGTGGGATACCAGGAGGAAACACAAGGAGGAGGGTGCAACGGGGAGGCCTCCTGATTCATACCGAGAAAGCAGGGCAATCATTCATTGGGAAGGTTTTGTACACCCAGGGGACATACCTTTTTGAGTCTTAGATTGGTTGCATCATTGCAGTATTTGTACCAGACAGACTTGAGTACAGATGCAAATGGAGTGACCCCTATTCCAGCTCCAACAAGCATCACAGTTTCATAACTGAATACATCTTCACTAGCTGTGCCAAAGGGGCCATCCACAAGTATCCTAAAAGAAAGAGTACAATTAATAATATAAAAATATCATCTATATATCTATCACCACACACAAAAAGTGTGGGCTCGAGTCTTCCCTATAGCCAAGTACCACTTGGTAAAGGGTAGGGTGGGGCACTGTAAAACTAGTTACAGCTCCCTGATTCTGTGACACCCAGCCCCAGTCTGACATAGAGCAGTCTAGGGGCTGCTCTAATTTACACCAGTGAAGGGTTGGTAAAATGGAGCTCTCCCCAATTAAACCCCCTTGCTGGTGGTGGGAAAGACCAGTGGCACAGAAGCTGTTTCTACTGATTTCTACTGAAAAGTGTGGAGTTTTCGTCCACTAGTGGAATTCTGCACTGATCACTTATAGCCAGAACCAGAGCCTGAGAATCTGGCCCATAAATTTAAGGTTAAGGTTGCTCAAGTGCATTTTCCATTGACAGAATACCTAGATTTTGGAGTCAGTCACCAGATTCACCTCCTCAAAAACACTTGTCCCAGTTCAGCAAAATGTGCATTTTAAGAAAACTGATTTTTATGAGCAGGCATGGAATGAAAATTTAGAGGGTAGCCATCAGCCAGGATGGAGGGAGTCAAGGAATGTGTGACGCATGCCGCCAAAGAGAGTAGGTCTAATTTTAGGCCTAGCAAACTTGATATAACAATGTCCCTTTTCAGAAATTATCATGGAGATTGCACATACTTTGGCAATTTCCATGCTTCTTGAAATTCTTTTTTGTCACATCCACAGGCACTGGACAAGCCCTCTGTCCAGTCTCCTACAATACGGATGTGAATGCTGAAGTAATCCTCTTCAGGGGCAGAAGTCAGTGTAAAAGGGTGCCACTCCAGATGAGACACTGTGGGACATTGGACAAAAATGTACTGCCCAACTTCCATCTTGAAGCCCTTTTTCATCATCTGGAGCTCAAATGTTTTGAAGGGATGATTGACCACCTAAGGGCACAAAATACAAAAGGCTGTCAACAGCTGCACTGTTAGCCCCATCCATTATCACCACATCCATCACCATCACACATCATATTTCACTGTGAGAGCAAATTAAACTGGTCAAACTGTCTTTCAAAGAACACAGGACAGTCTGAGGAACAGCATCTGACAGCTGGACAGGAGGCTGTAGAACGGTCTAAGTTGTTGATAGAAACATTTTCATACCATTCTTGTGACTATTATTTATCATTTAACACAAACTGTTATAGGGCAGCCAGATACATCTAGTACATTGTCGGGGTTGTGTATGTGTGTGACTAATTCCAGGTGCAGTTTGTCAGTGCCACAGAATGGATCACATGTTCATGAAGTTGTGGGGTGGAGGTTAGCACACTGGCAGGACATTGGATTGACAGCACTGGAAACTGAAGCCTTCCGTGTATACCCACATGGGAGTTATAGCATGGGCATTTGCCTTGCCCCTATGGTTTTTTAAGCCTACCTGGAAATGACCATCTTGAGGCGCAAGACAGTAATTCAGTCTCTATGACTATTTAACATTGACCTCTCTGCTGAGTCTGCCAGCAATTTTCAGGAGAGGTTTGGAGAAGGAGATCTAGTCTATTGGCTAACTTCAGAACTGGCTAGCTTTGTAATTATTTGTATTACTGTAACATCTAGAGGCCCAACTGAGAGAGGACCTCATTGTGCTTGGCACTGTACAGACACATAGCGAAAGACATTTCTTGCCCAGGAGAACCCACAGTATAAGCAGACAAGACAGATAAAGGGTTGGAGAAAGGAAGTATCATTATTCCCATTTTGCAGGTGGGCAACTGAGGCACACAGAGATTCAGAGTAACATTTCTAAAAGCACTTAAATAAATAGAAGTGCAGCTGTGCTGCTGAAGGGACCCATTTTGGTTAACAGCATCCAGAACACTTCCCAAGGGTACTTTCTCTAATAAACGCATCCTGGTGTGGGGAAGTCCATGCCTTTTCCTGCAGACACAATACTGTATTCTCGACTACTGATAGCAAGTAATGGGAAGACTGAGGAACATTTTGCCCAAGATAAACACATAACATTGATACACACCTTTGTGATTACCACCTTCTGCTGTGATCGCCAAAATCGCACCAACCTCTCAAAGAAGTACAAAATCATAGGAACCACTACCCACTTCCATGTCTGTTAGCAGAACAAAGATAAGAAGAAAATGAGAAGGGGAAGCAACATATATGTTGATAAGATATTTTACATAAAATACTGGCGGCTTTATACACACAGACATTCATTTCAGTGAATTGATGCTCTTCATCACTCAGTCTGGGGAACCTGATACATCACATCAAACCTTCAAAACAACTTCCTCCTTTGAGAGTGGATTTTCCCTCTAGCAAGTGTTGCAGATGGATTTACAATCTGCTACCATACAGCTGGCTAGTTATAGAACAGGATTCTCCTGTGGGTGGTCCTTCCCCTTTGGCTAAAGTTCAGAGTGACTGAGCACAGTATGGGTTAATAGGTATATATTTTTTTCTTTCGAAGTAGAGTCAGGGTGCAGGATAGAGATTCTTAAATCCCAACGTGAGGATCAGAAGACTGGAAGAACAAGAGGCCTACATTTGGTGGATAGGATTTTCTGAAGTGAAGAGTTTAGAGTCATCAGGTGTACTTTCTCTGGAAACTTCTGAGGTTAATTTGAATTGGTCAATTCTAGTTTCAAAGCAGAGGGCTTGGATTTTTCAGGCTTTATATGAAGGAATAAGTATAAATAGTCTCAGGATCCAATCACTTTCTTAGTTCAGCATTTATTTTCTCTTGACTTTTGACTCTTCATGCACATACAGTATGTAAAACTAAGAGTACATTATACATTAAAAAGGTTAGTAAAAAAATCATAAGAATAAATTAATACCTGGTATAACCACACTGATTGAAATGGAGCTACACATGCAATCAGTTTGGCACATTTAAACTATGTGGGTTTGTAAACTGGTGGTTATGTGACCTCTGATGGGATCTGGGTGATGAGTTCATTTCAAAAATATTTTCAAAGAAATGGGACTGTCAGGTTGAGTAGCAAGCCCTGGAATATTATGACATTTAAAAAAATTCCATTATGATCTAACAAGTTTGAAAAGCAATCAAGAACCAGCTGAGTTTAGACTTGCCCCTCATGAACATAATGGAGCAAATTCTGCTCTCATTTACACACATGCAACTCCATAGCTTTTACTCAGAAAATGAGTCTGCTTTTGTCACAAAAGTACTTTTAATAGTGACCCAAAACACTAGGAAATAAGAGTCACTCAGCACATTAGAACTATAATGCTGACCCTCTCCTGGTGATTATACTCTCAGTTGATTATGCTGAACAGTGCCTTCTCTTCACATCTGGATCTAAATCTGTGGTAGTCTTCCTTCATCTTCACAAGACAGTGGTTCCTACTGATAGATTTGGATGGAACCTGAGATCTAGTCAAGGAATGCAGCTGCACAGTTGGCGATCACGTGAGTGCCAGAAGCTTTGGTAGCACAATAAGATCGCCAGTGACAGACATGAACTGAATACCCAACTGAACAGACATGAACAGACAGACTACTTTAAGGATCTAGCTAGTGATCAGTCCAGATGATGCTGGGTCTCTCTGGGGTTTGCCATCATGATGAGGTCTCAGTTGAAAACTCCCTTAAAATGAACATATTATTCTCAACGTTCCTTAAGCCATTGTTTTACATTAATGCATGGTACCTACCTTAATGATACGAAATATTCCCTCTCAATATTATTTCTTATTTGTATTTCAGTAGCACCTAGAGACTCCAATCATAGGCCAGGAACCCCATTGTGCTACACATTGTACAAACATAACAAAAAGACTATCCTTGCCCTGAGGAGTTTGCAATTTTCCCTTTCCTGAGCATGCTAATATATAATTTTGAATAAACCTTGCAAGGTCATGATTATATTCTAGTGAATGGTTCTCATATTTTTTTTGGTATGTCAATCTTGTTCAATATTTTTCCCTTTCCTTTTGCCCATCCTGTTAAATATGAACATTTTAGTTTAGAGATGGTCAGAACCAATACAGGAAACTTAAATTGTCTCTGAAGAAGAGGTATTTGGAGATCCACAGATGGGACCAATATCGGAATTACTGCAGATGGTAGTTCAACCAGCTTGGGAGGCTGGGTTGGTGCTATCATCTTGGATGTGGTCACTCAGTGCTGACTGGCCAGTGTTCTTATGTCAGATGTTTTCCCCAGAAGTTCTTCTTTCCCTGGGTAGCCCACCCAACAATGATATACAACTTGGTGATCTCCAATACCTGGGCCTCCAAGTATCAGCTCAAAAGCGAGACATTTAGGTGATACCCTCCACATGCAGTGGAGTTGGGGAGTCCTTCTTTAGTCTGTCTTTGATTACAATCTGCCATTTCAAAATGTTAAAAAACAAGTGATTTCCCACTGAAGCTCGTGGTTTACTGCATATTTAGATTCAGATGAATCTTTCTATAGTATCTAAACATGTAGTTTCACACAAAAAGTGAAAGATTTTGAAGACTTTCACTACTGTATTTATACTTAAGACAATAGAACATACCATAGGAGGATTTCCAGCAAACTGGGGGATAGGACATGATGGTATTTTTCCCCACTGAGTGAAGTTCTTTTCACATATTTTTGGATCATGCTTTTTCAAGCTCTCAGCTGTCTGTCCACGTACAATACGGCTTGAAGATAATACAAAATGTTAATGTAAATTAAATGATATCTAATACTTATAGTTATTATATTCAACAATTTATTTCTGCACTGTTAATATCCTTTTTTTCTGGTAAGATTCTACTACACTGCTCAATCTGCAGATTTGCTACTAAAATAAGGAGAAAGGGGAGGCAAATCTGTATTGATTTCCTAGGGGAAACCTCCTCACATAAAACATCAAGTGAAGAATTGAGAAATACTACAGTTACAATTTGTAATAACGTGGTTACAAAGGGAATATTTCATTTGTTTAAAAGAAAGCCTGAATTTTCCTTCTGCCTGTTCTATTTCTATCCCTTTGAAATAAAAGGGGTGGAAAGATCAGGATCCTCTGTTTATCAGTGACCATAACTAGAATTACTGCAAACAAACTTCAGCTGTACAAGTCATGTTTGACTTCTCCCTGTCTCTTGGAAGCTGTGGACTAAATCTTCAGCTAGTCAGTCTCTCACATCCTAGCTGGTGCAAAAAAGTCAATCACTATAATGACTGACACCATTTGAGGATCTCCCCCTGACTTCTAGCATCACTTTGGTTATTGTTTTTCCATACACAGATGACATGCAGCTATGAGTTGTATATTTTCCATCACTCAAACTATACTGAGTCTGCCAGTACCTGGTTACTTGTGACATCTATCCATCACACATTAAAGACTAATCTTCCTTCTAGGTGAAAAGTCTTCTGTCCAATATTTCTGATTACCTTTTCATTCTCCTTATACTCAAAAACTTCAACTTTGCTCCTAAGGCCAAATACACTGGAATTATTTTAGTCTCAAGCTGATCCTTTCTTCTAACATCTCTCCTCTCTGTACAACTGCCTACTACCTTGAGATCATAGCTAGAACTTATCCTTTCCTCTACAGAAATCTTATTCCTGCCTTCATCGCCTCCCATTTAGACTACTGAAGTTCTCTCTTGGCAATGTTTCTAATCATTGCTCTCAAAACTTCAAGGTTTTCATTATTGCAAGTTTAATCTATCAAGGTTGTAAGTAAAAAGACAACTTTGACTGATAGTTATTGCTCATTTACCTCCTATTGTAAATAGAGACAAAAAGATACCACTGCGTTGTAACTACTGACAAGTGTTGAATTTTAAAGAGAGGTGTTACTTTTGCTCCAGGAAACATGAACCATTCTTATCCTCTCTTGCTTCATTAGCTTTCTATTCATCCCAGATATTAAAAAAACAAAAATTTCCATCCTAGTTTTCAAAACACGTCCTGGACTTACATCTAACATGTTAACTTCATAGTCACCTTCTCATCTGTTTGCTATTTCTACTCCTCCAGTTGTAATCTCTGTGACAGAGTGTACCAACCCACACTGGGCAAGCAGAGGTTAACCAGTCACTTTGGGCCCAAGAAGTCATGCCCCTGTGTCTCTGCTGTGCATGTCTCAGGTGGCGGGAGCAGATAAAAGGAAGCTGGCCAGCTCAGTCAGGGCTGACTGAGGAGGAGGATGACGTGTGCTGCTTGTTCCAGTAAGCCCTCCAGACTCCTGAGGCGGGTATCCCGGACTACGCTACGGAGAGCACACTGGCTGTGGAGACCAGCTTGGATGCTGAACGTGGAAGACAGGCCCACAAATGGACTTAAGGGTACGAAGTGACCCAGGGAACATATTGGAGGCGATACTGGAGCCCTAAATAGGGAGGTTACCGGCTTCACAGGGCCCTGGGTCAGAACCCGGTGGAATAGGGTGGGCCCGGGTTCCCCTGCCATGCTGGCAGGTGGGCATTATTGCTGGAGACCCCAGCCACAGACTGTTCATTTGTTCTGCCTCAGCCAGGGGGATGAAGCCCTGATTGCGATTGTTTGCCCCCGGCAGGAGGCCCAGAGCCTACAGACCGTTCATTTTTTCTGCCCTGCCTAGGGGGCCAAAACCTCTTTGTGGTTATTAATCCCAGCTAGGAGGCTGAAAAGCTACAGACTGTTCATTTGCTCTGCCCTGCCCAAAGGGCCGGAGTCCCTGACTGTGTTTGTCTGGCCCAGTTGAGAGTTGTGACGACTTTGACAGGGTGTATCAACCGTGCACTGGGCAAGCGGAAGCACCCCTCCCTCCGATGGATGCACAGAGCCCCTGTAACAATCCCTTTTCTGGACTTCTCCCTGGGGTCATTCACAGTTGAGGGAGGAAGTGTTTTTGCACAGTCATCGTTACTGACCATTTTAAAAGAACTCTTTCCCATCTTCTGGACCACTCAATTTCTCTTTTAAAAGATCACATCAAGAACTTCCTCTTAACTGTAGTTTAAGAGCATGAATTAAGAAATGCTGCTTGTGACTAAATGCTATTTAGCTTTCTGTCCTGCTTTATGCATCTGTTCTATAATTTTAAACAGTAACTGGAGTTTATTTTTCCTAGTACTAAAGTTGCCTCACTTTCACTTTATAACTTCTAAAGCTATTTTGCAAGGGGAAAAAAAGAGGAACGAAATAAACGATTCACAGGGAAAGAATACGCCTGTTTGGAATTTAGGAGCTGTCTCTAAGCCACAACAATTAATGTTTGTCTATAAATAAACCTGCAATCACTGAAATCCAATTTTGAAACATTAATGGACTGCTAATATTAACAATGTTTGGAAAGATAATTCTTTGTTAGATTTAGCACTAAGGCAACAAAAATGTGTTTGTTGTTGTGTTATTTCCTTTGGACAATTTCACGTGGTGCATTATGTTATTCCTTCTAGGAAATAAGACTGAGCTAAATTATAGGAAGAGAAACCCTACACAGGAAAGAACTTTCTAATTAGAAAATCAAAAAGTGAGTATCGGTGAATCTAAATATGACCAGCTTTTGTAAAGATTTATGCATGTGACAACTTGTCTCTGATATGCGTAAGTGTTTGTAGGATTGGGCCAATAATCATAGAATCATAGAATATCAGGGTTGGAAGGGACCTCAGGAGGTCATCTAGTCCAACCCCCTGCTCAAAGCAGGACCAATCCCCAATTTTTGCCCCAGATCCCTAAATGGCCCCCTCAAGGTTTGAACTCACAACCCTGGGTTTAGCAGGCCAATGCTCAAACCACTGAGCTATCCCTCCCCCCCCACTATCACTAATCAAGATAACAGCATCCTAAATCACTAATCAGATACATTACATGTCTCTGTTTGTTGGCCTTCAATTTATAGTACATGAACTACCATTGACAGAATAAGGAGTAATGGTCTCAAGTTGCAGTGGGGGAGGTCTAGGTTGGATATTAGGAAACACTATTTCACTAGAGGGTGTTGGAGCACTGGAATGGGTTACCTAGGGAGGTGGTGGAATCTCGTTCCTTAGAGGTTTTTAAGGTCAGGCTTGACAAAGCCCTGGCTGGGATGATTTAGTTAGGGATTGGTCCTGCTTTGAGCAGGGGGTTGGACTAGATGACCTCTGGAGGTCCCTTCCAACCCACATATTCTATGATTCTATGTATCTTGTAGTGTATGCAGTGAATGTTTACAAATACTTACCCAGCTCCATGAATGACAAGTCCAATAAAGAAGATGACAAAGAGATGGTGGGTGTACCAAAATACTTCAAAATAGGACCTTCGAATGGTTTTAGTGGATGATGTGATGATTAATATAAGGGCCAATGTAATGATGACACCACTGAGACCTGCCAAGTACGTGAAAGCTACATATAGGCCACCTTCGGGGTTCTGTGAAATAAACACACATAGGGGTTTCAATGAAGACAAATTTATCAAAATTGAATTGGGCACCATCAGTCTTTTTCATTTCAGAATCTTTAAGGAGATGACATTCTGTAAGAAACAGCATGGGAATAGTTAAAGTGTCAGCAGTGATCAGAAGTTGATAGGAAAAAGGGAGGGGGATAGAGGAAGTCATCTGGGGTCTTTGAGGACGAGAGTAATGCAATCACACTTATTTATACTATATTTGAAGTTTTTGGTTAGGGATACATCCAAACCCCATCCATGTCACCAGAGCTGTAGGCATGTCTAGAAGGCTACTAGAATTGGGCTGGGTTACAAGATGATGTTCTGGGACACCGTGGTTACAGCATGTTAAAAAACAGTCAAAGTAGTAGAGTTGACTGACAATTGGAAGAAGCCTTTTGAGCCTCAGAAGCTTCAACCTGAACCCACCATTCATCCACACTGGGGTGAAATCCTGGTCCAACTGAATCAATGGGAATTTTGCCATTGACTTCAGTGGAGTCAGGACTTCACCTCGCAGGTGGCATTTTCAAATGCACCTAAGTAATTTAGGAGCACAAGTCCAATTGATTTTCAAAGGACTTGTGCTCCTAAGTCACTCCAGTGTTTATGCACACCCTATGTCTGCTACACTGCACTTGTACTGAATCTGAGTAAACTAAATGGAAGAGGGAAAGAAAGTATTTTCTACTCATTGGCACATGGAAGTGGGAGTCAGAAATTCTGGGTTCTGTTTCTAGCTCTGCCACTGGCTAGTTGTGTGGGGAAAAAATGTCACTGAAGTCCATTTTCACAGCTGTGTGTCCAAAGTTAGGAGCCTACATCCATATGTAGATACCAATATGAACGTTCTGCTTTTCAGTGGTGCTGAGCACCTGCAGCTATCAATAAAATCAATAGGAATTGTGGGTGCTCAGCAGATGTGTGTGTTTGTGTGTGTGAGAGAGGGGGCGGGGGGGACAACAACAAACAGACCTTAATTGTAGGAATTCAAGTTTGAAGATTTTAATCTTCACATCTCTGTGACTTTCTTAGCCCATCTGTAAAATAGGGGTAATAGTGATGCTTATCTAGCTACCTTGCACAGGCGCAGTTTAATGAATTAATGTTTCTAAAGGACTCAGACTGTTAGAGGACAAATGTGAGCTATTACTGAAGTTCAGCATCACTATTATTAATTATTGCCAAATATAGAGGAATACATTGTGCAGGGTTTGTTCCTGTAATGTGGTTTAAACACAGATTCAGCCTACTAACCATACTGAATAACAAAATGTCCTTGACACAGTTGCATAGGTGAATATTCCCCATGGCAGAGGGTCACTTACCGGAATTTTTTTTCGGACAAAATTCAGATAGGTTTCTTCTGGCTTGTCACCAAGATCAGAGAGAGCAGCTTGAATAGTTCCTTTCGCTTCAACACGTGCATCCACACACCTCTCTACGTTAAATAAGTGTGCAATGGTGTGTATGGCTGTGAGTGACAGAGAAAACAACATGGCTTGTGTTAAGTAAGTGTTATACCATTTCCTGTACAGGTACCTCAGAAAAAGTTTCTGGCTTTTGACCACTAGGGCATTGTCCAAACTACAGAAGAGAACCTTTGCTCTCTATCACCATGTATCTGGGAGACTCGCAATCATCAGTGGATTTTATCCCCACAACTACCCTGTCAGGAAGGAGAGTGTTATGCCCATTTTACAGATGGGGAACTGAGGCACAAGACAGACTAAGTGATTTGAGCAACACAGAAAGTCAAGTGGGGGTGCACGCTCAGCACTTTCTGAAATTCAGGCCCCTTTGAGATGTCTTTAGTCACATTCGAAAATTTGGGCTGAGGGGTCTGATCCTGTAATTGTACAAAACTCAGGCGGTCTGAGCTGTGTTCCCAGCTCTGGCACAGACTTCCTGCTTGACCCTGAGCAAGTCACTTAATCGGTTTGTGCCTCAGTTCCCTTTCTGTAAAATGCCAATAATAATACAACAGCCGTACCTCAGGAAGGGACCACAGCGGTAGTGAGAAGCTCAATGTATTCTTGTTTGTGAGCTGCTCAGATACTGTGATGATCAGCACCATAGAAAAGTCTATGGCGAGTCTACATAACAAGAAGGGGAGAAAGCCCATTTACCCAATCCTTCATATGCAGCTTGTCTTTCTTCACTCTCCTTATTTACTACAATTTACTACAGTTTGGAAACAAGCCTCAGAAAGCATTAAATGCTGGGTACCAATTTTTCTGAGGGCATGGCTGAATACCCTTTATTAAAGAGTAGCCTGCACTGGAATAACAGAGAGTTGTCTTTTGCCACTTCGCTTTCTGCTAGTTTCAGACTAGCATTTGGAAATGGATTTAACCCATGCCATGTGTCATTCTCTTAGTTTAGTGAAATGAGGTACCTGGTCATAAACTCCAGAGACACTGTTTCCATTTGGATTCTGTGCAAGGTGAAATGATAAAGCAATGATCAAGAAAATTCTTAAATACCTACCAGTATGAAGGGCAATCATCCAAGCCACCATTTTGTGAAACGTGAGGTTCCTGTCTAACTGTCTCCTGATACGGGTTGAGCAGCACTTTGGGTTAAAAAAAATGAAAAGTCTTTGCAGATTATTTGTGGTGTGAAGGATATAGTTTGGTAACAGTTGTGACACTGGTTTGCATACTTGAGGACTGATCCAGAGCATACTGAAATCAGTGGAAGTCTTTGGATCAACTGGAGACTATACTTATCTGTGTTCTCCTTCTCTTCCTTGTATTCTTAAACATTCATTACATTGTCCTCTCTTTGCCAGCCATGAAAAGCAATCACCAGGAAACATGATACAAACAGTCTAAGATTAACAGTTAGACATGGAAACAGGACACACCAAATTATTTTTAAGACGTCTGGAGAAAATACAAGCATATTTTTGCAAGAAAGCACTGAAGTCCTGAGTGTTCATGTGTCAAGTACTTTTAGCATTCTGCGTTTTCAGTTTTTATTGATTTTCACTGATAAATTACCAGTTTTTTTATTAAAGGAGTTCAGTTTTTACTGATTTATACCCGTTTATCAATCCACTTAGTATTTTTGGGGTACTTATTTTTGTTAAACACTAAAGCTTTACACAATTGTTGTGTCCTGCAACTATGAGATTGAAGCAGTTCCACAATGTAAAACACAGAGCACACACGGTGGACGTCGGAAAAACCAAACATTTTTAATATTGCGCTATGATTGGCTTACAAGGCTGCCTGCCTATTTCTTTGCATCCCTTTAGTGTGGTGCTCAATTGAAACAATCAATCCTCCACAGATAAAGATATGTAATGCCCTCTATCCACCCAGATACCTCCTTTAGTGCCAGTCTCCTTATGGGTTTGGATGGATGGACCTGGATCCCCACACAGCCAATCCTGCCCTTTTTGTGACTGGCTCCAGACTACTCCCAATATGGCTTCTCCCCCTCCAGGGCTCCCAGAGGAGGGCATGTCACTCCTTATTGGTCAGGCTAGCTCTTCTTCCCAGGCTTTCCCTTGTCAGCCATTTCACTCTGCCCCTTCCTCTGAGCAGACATGCCTGCAATCCTTCCCCAAACCAACAGGGCTCCCTGTTGCTCTAAATAGCCTCACCCCTTCTTGGTTGCCTAGCAGACTTTGAGTCTGCCCTTGGCTCCCCCTTCCTACCAGGGACAGCGTGCCTCTCCCTGAACTACCAGTACACAGAACCCCAGGAACCTAGGTAAGCTCCTTGGGGTTACAGATAGTTAAGATAAAAAGGTAAACATGGGGCAAAAACTCAAATCTATGCCTGAATTACCAACAAGAAAATCAGTGCTTAGAAATTTTCAAGACAAGTAAAGACGGGAGCGAAGAGGACACATTGTGTTGCAAGTACTGCAGTGCTGAGGTCAGTGCACGTGCTGACAGAGCAAAGAAGCATGTTGACAGCAAGCAACACGAGAAGTTTAAAGAAGAAAGCGAGCTTCAGGATAAACAGTCAATATCAGAAGCTTTCACCAGGGCTTTAATGAAAGAGAGGACACAGCACGATTGTGTCAACGAATTTGTGCGTGCTCTTTGTTTTGCCGGACAACACTGTTAATAGCAGAGGGGCCTATTGGTGACTTTGTGCAACAATACAGTCCAGTAGCAAAAACTCTTCCTAATGAGTAAGTATTGGAAAGAAAAATGATGATGCTTTAGTATCTAAACTGATGGAACGAATTGATGGAAAAGTGGAATCTAGTCTGATTTTTGACAAGTCTCCCAATGCTTTGGACCATCCAATTCTTGGCCTTTTGTTTTCATTTTTTTATTTCAAAGCAGATGTAAGCAGAGTCAGAATGAGCTCTACCCGACATCTGGTGGTGAGCTGTGGAAAAGGACTTCAGGGGCTGATCTCGTTTGCATGGGCATTCTCGTTTGCATGGGCACACCCACCCTGCCTATCATATGGACTGCTTGCTCAAATGGTCACTTTGGCTGCTGTGGGATCCCCAGTCTCTCTGTTGTTGGGGCAGGAGTAATAAAGCGTTGTTATCCTGCTTATGTGAATCAAGGACAGTAGAACTGTACTTGGCATTTTATGATGGAGGGACTCGCCCTCAACTAAGTAGCACTCGCTAGGCAAGGGACGTGGGTTCCAAAACCCAGTGAATTGAGAGAAGCTGCATACAGTAATGTGTACCTAGTAGCGTGGATCCCTTCTGAGGGCCCTAAACACTGCTTTGATCCCTCTTCTTTTCATGGTGTAATAACAGAGCTAATTTTGGCTCCATTGGGAGTCTTGTTACATGCTGCAGAGCTACAATCACCGATACCTAGGTCTAATAAGCATTAAACCTACTTTGGGCTAGTGGTGCATCAGCACTGAGGCTCCTCTACTACCAGCTAAAAATCACTGAGTGCTGAAATCACTGAAGAGCTGAAGTTGCTGAGAGCTGTGTTAAGTGTGTGTGTGTGTGGGGGGGGGGGGGGGGGGGGCTGAAGACAAGTTGGTGGGCGGCTGGCAAAGTGGAGTGGACAGCTGGAGCGGAGTGGAGCAGATAGCAGGGTGGTTGGTGGAGAGGTGTGGCTGGCGGTGAAGACTGCAGCAGAACCCCATGGAGAGGCATGGCACTCGGCTGTCGACCCAAGCAACGGAGCATATAAGATGCCCCCCATACCTCCCTTCACTTCCACCCAGGCTAGGAGGTAAACTCTGCAGATGAACTTCTGAACTCTGGGGGGGGGCTGCACTGACCAAGGACAGAAGCTGGGGGAGGGGGGTGACTATTGGGTTGCTGGACTTAAGATCCTAAGGGGAAAAGGACGCTGCCAAACTTACTTGGGGGTGGGTCTTTTGCTTATGGTTGGTGTTATGAATCCTGTTTGTGGTGTTTCCCCAACATAATGGTGCATTGTTTCCCTCCTTTGTTAAAAGGCTTTTGCTACACTCAGACTCTGTGCTTGCGAGAGGGGAAGTATTGCCTCTTAGAGGCGGCCAGGGGGGTGGGTATGTAATTGTCCCAGATCATTAGGTGGGGGCTCGAGCCGGTTTTGCATTGTGTTTTGAAATGGTACCCCTAGATACTGAACCCGGCCCTTGTTGCTGCCAACTCTGACAGGCAGAAGGGTTACACAAAATAAACCCACACTGTTTTGTGTTGGCTGTGACATTCATCCCCTCTGCTGATAGTTATTGGTGCATCGGCAAAAGAGCTGACAGAAGTGTTTCCAGAAGTCACCTACTACAGGACAGGCCTAACAAAGAAAATAACAGAACGCCACTAGCCGTCACCTTCAGCCCCCAACTAAAACCCCTCCAATGCATTATTAAGGATCTACAACCTATCCTGAAGGATGACCCAACGCTCTCTCACAAGTCTTGGGAGAC
Organism: Caretta caretta; assembly: GCF_965140235.1. Classification (NCBI taxonomy): domain Eukaryota; kingdom Metazoa; phylum Chordata; order Testudines; family Cheloniidae; genus Caretta; species Caretta caretta. Next base: position 152,452,458 of record NC_134206.1, on the reverse strand, counting down.
AGGCCAGTCCTTGCCTACAGACAGCCCCCCAACCTGAAGCGAATACACACCAGCAACCACATACCACACAACAGAACCACTAACCCAGGAACCTATCCTTGCAACAAAGCCCGTTGCCAACTGTGCCCACATATCTATTCAGGGGACACCATCACAGGGCCTAATCACATCAGCCACACTATTAGAGGCTCGTTCACCTGCACATCCACCAATGTGATATATGCCATCATGTGCCAGCAATGCCCCTCTGCTATGTCATTGGTCAAACTGGACAGACTCCACGTAAAAGAATAAATGGACACAAATCAGATGTCAAGAATTATAACATTCATAAACCAGTCTGAGAACACTTCAATCTCTCTGGTCATGCGATTACAGACATGAAAGTTGCGATATTACAACAGAAAAACTTCAAAACCAGACTCCAGCGAGAGACTGTTGAATTGGAATTCATTTGCAAATTGGATACAATTAACTTAGGCTTGAATAGAGACTGGGAGTGGCTAAGTCATTATGCAAGGTAACCTATTTCCCCTTGTTTTTTCCTACCCCACTCCCCCCCCCAGACGTTCTTGTTAAACCCTGGATTTGTGCTGGAAATGGCCCACCTTGATTATCATATACATTGTAAGGAGAGTGATCACTTTAGATAAGCTATTACCAACAGGAGAGTGGGTGTGGGGGGAGAGAAAACCTTTTGGTTTGTGTGTATAAAAAGATCTGTTGTACTTTCCACAGTATGCATCCGATGAAGTGAGCTGTAGCTCACGAAAGCTTATGCTCAAATAAATTGGTTAGTCTCTAAGGTGCCACAAGTACTCCTTTTCTTATTTCAGATGTACCAACTAATTTGGGAAAATGTGGCCACAGCTAACACAGAGTCTGCTTCCTACATGACTAAGTTTGCACAGGAGATTAAACTCAATCAGAAAGTGGAGCTGCTACGTATTACCTGTCCTGTTCATCTGATTAATGTTGCACTGTCAGTAGCTACTGCTACAGGAGAAATGGAAGATGTGACATCTTGCATCATTGGATTCGCGGCCATTTTCAAGCATGCACACACGTTGAAGGCTTTGTTTGACACCAGTGCAAGACGAGTGCAGTGTCGGGTGCTGATTACTACGCCTGTTGTGCCACATCAGTAGATGAGCTTGTATTTCACTGCCGGTCATGTAAATAACATGTGCACTGTGCTACTGCCTCTCCTAGATCAGCTTGGAGTTTTGTTGGTTCTAAAGCAGAAACTCTGAAGTGACTGGCAAATAACCAAAATGATCACCAGATTCTGCGCACCAAGTTAATGTTCATGGTTGAAAACTTGGAATCACTGTGCGACACACAGAAAACACTGGAATTTTCCTCGGATTACTGCCAACGTGTTTGCCAGTACAGACATTTACTGGATCCTGACAACTAAAATCTCAGCTGGAGTGAGCACAAAAGCTGCAGGAGAAATATACGATGACAAAAACCCAGCTGTTTCTAGAAATCCTTCGCCCCCAGAATATGAGAACCAAACAAGCATTCAAAACCTTCCACACAATGCTCAGCCGGAAATGGGAGATGACTGTGTCTCAATCTGAATCCCGAAGTGTTTGGTGCTGAAGATTCTTTTTGGAATGTCATCCTGTTGTTGCACCCCTTCCTCAAGGCAAATTTTGCAGCAGACTATGACCATTTTGCCAGAGTGTTTCAACCATTTGCCACTAAACATGAAATTTCAAAGTTGAAAGGGTAATTTACTACTTTCATGTACTTGCCTAACCCTGACAATGTGAAACTCGATGTGCTGGTGTTTTGGAACAGTCATCAAGATGCCGTGTCACTTTGCTAAAGTTGGGAACTGTAAGCTTTGAGTGTACCCACTGGATCTGTTGATGCAGAGAGCTTATTTTGAAAGTTGGACTACCTCCAAGACAGCAAGAGGTTCAACATGAGTGAGGATACTTTGAAGAAAATTATACAAGCATATGCAAACAAGGATTTCTGGAAAAACTACTAGCTCTGAGAGAGACAAAATAAACCTTTGTACATAAAAACAAACCAAAAAATTATAACATTTTTCTACGGTATAATCAAAAAATTCTCTTCTTTTTTCCCCTGATTTTTAATTTTTTTTATTTTTAACCCGATTTCATTTCAGTTTCAATGTTTGGAAAATAAACACTGAAAAATTCTTGGATTTTTTTTAAACAAATAAAACTGAAGACGTGGACGAAGTACGTTACAGCTAATTGGGAGGACACCTTACAATTCTGTACCAATAAAGCAGGGTTGATCTCATATACCTTCCAGGAATAAAACAAAGAGGGGTTGGGGACAGAAGGAATGTGGGAAAGGGAGAGGAAAAAAAAATATCAGGGTAGGTTAATTTCTGATGCAACATCATTGACTTCAATGGAATTACACCAGCAATGAATTTGGTCCTCCACACCAGTCCATTTCTCGATCTATCATGGACATCCACTATACTAATAAAGGTAGTTTCAGACTAGCATTTGGAAAATGATTTAACCACACTTCTCTTGTCTGACTATTTGCTAGCTGTTACAGTAACCTACATTAGGGGACGAATCCTCCTCACACACTACTGCTACCCTGCTGACTTCACCAGTCACACGGTGATAAACTGACGGGAGAGACTGGCCTTCCAATACTTTATTTTAAATACATAATTGGAAACGCTGTTAAAAAAACCCCAGTGTAATAGAAAATTGTTGCTCCTGGATGCCTGTCTCTAGACTGTACAAAGAGGAACTTTGAACTCTTTAGCTTCCTGTTTTAAAAGGCCAATCTGTGAAGCACAGCGATGGCTGTACAGTGTTTCCCTGTTTGATGGAATACATGTTGATTCAATAAAAGAAGCAGAATTCCTGCCACTTGATGTACATAGAGAACTCAATTATTCTTTCAATTATACATTAACATTTCTTTTGTGGGTTTAGGGAAAGGTTTCCGTCGCAGTGTTATTGAACTATCACCTTTTAAAAAAAACAAACAAATAAAACCACTCCTCCACCCCAAACCCCTGTGAAGCTTCGGGTGGCAAGAAACCCACTCTTTAGGAAATTTTTCAGTCACAAAATAGGATATAGTCATACTTTCTGTAGTAATCGTTATGCCGCTGACATCTCCTGAATGCAATTAATTTAAAAAAAGACTGACAGCAGGTAAGCTGCAGGATTCCCCAGCCTGCTCCAATCTAGGACTGCACAAAATTTGCATAAGATAAAAAAACCCCTTCTTCCTGTCATAACTTTCTTATGACTAAGTATCTCAAATTAAATAAATTCCAACTGCCCTAGGAGTCCTCCTGTACAATCTCCCTCTGTAGGGCCCTAGCTCCCTCCTCAAGGCATCTAATCCAACCCAGTCATGGGGACAATTCACAAGTCCCACATGCCTCACTGAGAAATGAATCTGCAGGGTCCCAACACTTGTTAACTGGGTGTAGCAGCAAGAAACTCCCACCACCTGGCTACAGCAGCCAGCAGAGCAGCAGGATTTGCCCCAACCATTGAACAACAGAGGAGAGACAGCTTTACACGGACACAAGACAAGATGAGCTGCACATCTCAAGGAGTGAGCAGTTTAGTGCTCAAAGCAGAAGGTCCAATTTACAACTAAACCCTTGTCTTATTGGAATTAATTTCATGATTTCTTTAACACCAGGAGTTGGCTTTTAATCTTGATTGATACTAGCTAATCTGTCTGTTCAGGGAAAGAACTACCACAGGAAAATAATTTTACATTAGGACAATAATACTTACTGTTCAGTTTTTACATAAGTGATGGGGATGTAACCAGTCTCCACTCCATTTACACCATTCCAGTGATGGAAGGGGAATAGAGCAAACCAGAGAATCTGGCCCCATGAATTCAAATTCCACCTCTTTCACAGGCTGATTTTAATATTTCTATGCGCTTTGCAACAACTATTAAACAGAAGGGCACCTCTGGGAGAATTGGAAATAGAACCTAGAGCTCTAAAATAGCAAACCAAAGCCCAGCCACTTAACCAAGTATTTCTACCTGAAAGAAAGTGTGGCTATGGTACCTTTAACCACTTTTCTAGCCACTAGACTACACTCTTTTCTGAGAGCCTGGAAGAGTACCCAGGAATCCTGAAGTTCAAAATTTTACTCCTGGGGGAATTCTGCACCACTGCACCCATGCAGAAACATGTCCCCCCTGCAGATTCTCTTTGCTTCCCCACAGAAAAATGGTTTCTGCAGGGAAGAAAAGAGAAGCTGCACCAGTGCTCACTCTCCCCTTCCTGGCAGCATGGGCACATCTGTTTGGGCACCTGGAGGAGCCAGGAGAGAGGTAAGTCATTGTTGTGGGTGGGGTGGGAAGGTCTGGGGATGCCCCAGCCACCCAGAGACATTAGTCCCAGCTGGGCTGGAGGGGACAGGGGGAGGAGAATGACAGAGATGGCGTTCCCCCTCCCCCTTCCCTGCATGGAGCAGCCAGGGCTGGGTCAGATCAACCCCCCAGAAACCTCCCCCAGCTGCAGGAAGCTCTGCATTGTGGGGAGGCTGTTAGCCGGGGAGTCTGGGTGCAGGGAGTGAGGCTCATTGAGGTGTGGGTTCTGGGAGTGGGAGGGGTGAGGCTCAGCTGATGGGGGGGGTCCAGATGCACAGGGATTGGGCAGACAGGGGAACAGCTCCTTGCACAGTGACCTGCCCCCCCCCCCCCCCACTTCCTGGCCCCTTTGCTTCTCAGCCATGGGGGGAGGGGTCATTGTCTGGGGATCTGCTTCCCCTGTCTGCCTGAACCCTATGCATCTGAACCCCCTGCCAATCCACATGCCCCACCCCGCACCCTGAATGCCCCCCCATCAATCCCCCTAAGAACCTCCACCTCACTGAGCTTCATCCCCTGCATCAGGAAACCCCTGCACCCAGACGTCCCTGCACCCAGAACCTCCCCTGCAGCCAACCCCCTGCAGCCAACCCCCACCCCACCAAGCCTCACCCCCTGCATCGGGAGCTGCCTATACCCAGAACCCCACCCCACTGAGCTCCAACCAGCTACACCCTAACCTCCACACCACCAAGTCCCACTCCCCCAGCACCCAGACCCCCACTGAGGCCCTCACACTCAGAACCCCATCCCCACTGAGCCCTAACCACCTTCACCTAGACTCTCCTGCAGAGTCCCATCCCCCCCTGCACCCAGAACCCCACAATGAACCCCTGTGCATCCAGATCCACCCCGCACCCGGCCCCCCCACACCAAGATGCCACACCCAGATTGCACCACACAGCACCACTCTGGTACTCTTGAGGGAATTCTACACCAAAAATAAAATATTCTGCACCAAAAACTTAAATATTTTTAAGTTCTGCATATTTTATTTGCCAAAATAACACAACAATATAAAAATCACACCATTTTCAATTCTTTTGGTAATTTATTTCACAATGCTGGTCAGCAAATAATTGAAAATGAAAGGTATGATTATATTGTGTTATTTTGACAAATAAAATGTGCAGAATTTTGAGAATTTTAAAATATTGTGCATGGTATTTTTAATTTTTTGGTGCTGAATTCTCTCAGGAGTAATATTTTACTGCTGTCTAACAACCCATTGCCAAGGTGTGTATTATGGCCTTCTCTAGGGGTTATTCCACATAAAGGATAACCTGCTTCCACCTCTACCAGTTACTCTGTGAGCACAAGTGGTAGAAGTCTGTACTGTGACTGTGAAAGTCTTGGGTTCATACCCTGCTGACAACACGTGGAGTATAACTAAGTTTCTGTGGGTAGATTTTTTTTCCCATTTCTCTTTTTTTAAAAGTCTAGGAAATGTAATAATAATAAAAAAAAGAACATTCAGGTTGCAAAGTCAAGCAGTCTTAAGGTTTCCTGTGAAACCTTAAGTCACCTCCTGGTGCACATGCTTTATGATACAGTTTTAAATTACATGATTGCATAGTATTTTTCCACATGTTCCTAATGAAATCAGTGGAATTTTGGAATATGTAAATAATGCATCAGGTGCTATGTAGTTGTAAAAGTCTATATAATGCTGGAATAAAATAGTATCTGACATAAGACCGGATAACCTTAGATGCTGTTAAATGACACTTCATCTGATAACCCATAACAACTGTGCTGTTCAGTTTTTGGCATAACTATAGGAAAGAGATTGTACAATCTTTTTAATTTTCTCAACTCTGAGCTCTTTTCCCCTTTTCTCAGTAAATAAGTGTTACTCGCCATTAGGAAAGAACAAGTTATCTGAAAAATGAGAAGTGAAACTCATAGCACATTGCTTATGAAGCAATGGCAGAGACATGGAGGCTGGACATTTACTCCAATTTTAACTCTTATAAGTTAAAAGCATTTTTTGTATTAAAGTTAGATTTTTAGCCTGGAAGACCCCGTCTTGTAGTTTCTAGATTTGCCCATAAACTGATGGGACTAACAGTAATAGTCTGAGCCAAGCATAATGTAACAGATGCCGAGGAAGTATTTGCCCACACAGCTCTGCCAAGTCAACGGAAGAATGACCAGCAAGCAGCACCTCTGCTATTTGAGTCCTGGGTCTCTCTCAACATGAAAACTAAAAGCTGTGCCGAAGTGTCTGACCTTTTGTAGTGACTTGGTGACGTGGGAAAATGTTCCATGTTCCAGGGCAGGATGAGGCCAAACTCCTCATTTATTTTTCGTTTTATTCACAAGACCTGTTGTAGCTGCATTTATTATAAATATCACTAAAACAAACAAATCCTTCAACTATAAAAGAACCCCTTCTAGCCTACAAACACTCAGCCCACCAGCCTCATGCAAAGGCCTGGATAAACCTTGCAGCGCAGTCTTTAGGCTAACAGCCTTGGTCTGAGGGCTGCCTACTGAGAAAAATCCGTGTAGGAGACCTGGAGAAACGTGGTAAGAAAGTCCCAACTGATCTCAACCCTTGGGATGACCTGTAAGCAGGGAAGGCATATCTAAGACATGAAATCTTAGAAGGCTTTTACAGAGCTAAATCAAATCCTTGAACTGGAGCCACTAGGTATGTACGTGTTTGTGCTGAGGAGTACAGGAAGAAAGACAGGGAAGATAAGATGTTTTGCGTGAAACAGTGCTGTGATTCTCTTTCATTGGCCCATGATAGAGTAGCATCTTTAGTTTCCCAGTGCCTGCCGGTAGCTTTGGATGAGAACAAGGTGACCAAATGCAATTCAGATAAATCGGAGGTGATAGGATAGGGTTGGGAGGGGAAGTAACTAGATGAGATGGTAACTCCTTTCTCATTTGAACATTTTGTGTTAGTAAGGTTTGCAAGCCCTGACTGTAGTAGCCAAGGATAGGTTTGTGCTTGGATAGAATATTTTCCTCTCAGTTCAGTTATCCATGTCTTGATTGCTAGATTGCTGCAGTGTGTACTGGTTAGGGCTACCATGGAAGACCACTCACAATTTCAGTTAGCACGGAACACCACTTAGTGGTGCTTCTCATGTGCAGCCTATTGCACCTGTGCTCCATAGGCCGGAGAAGGTCAGAAGGCTGTTAAGCAATTTTAGGCTGAGTCTGGCATAAACCATGCAGAGCAGAGAAAGGAGAATATAATAGAAGGATCAAGTGTGAAAATCCAGCTCTAACAGCTTTTGAAAATATCTGTCTTTCTTTCAAAATTGCAGGCACAAAGTTAGAAGCCAGGGGCCAAATTCATCTCTGGCATAAATGGGTGAAACTCCAGGGATGACATTTGAAAGTAAGGCCTTTGTGGTTTAGTTGTTCTCAATGTATAACCCTCACTTCTCTTCCACGGCAAAACTCTAGACTTCATTACTTCTGAAAAGGGGCACATAAAAAGGAAAATACTTTTGGGAAACTCAAGCTCAGTAATGTGGGCTTCTTGCTCTCAAGTATTCTGAAAATCTTTCTTCATCTTACCGCACTGGATCCTCTGAGGAAGGAGAGCAGGTTTCGACAGACTGGCAGCAGAATCAGCAAGCAGTTGAAATTCAAACAGGCTGCAGGTGCTCGTGCCCAAGCCAAAGCAGACTGTAATGCAATGTAACATAGGGCAAAATCAGTACAGCACATGGAGTAAAAAACTAAGGGTATGTCTACACAGCAGCTGGGAAGGAGGGTACCTCCCAGCCTGGGCAGAGGGACACATGCTAGCTCTGCTTGAGTTAGCATGCTAAAAATAGCAGTACAGCCATCATGGCATGGATGGAAGCACAGGCTAGCTGCCAAGTACAAACCTGCCTGACTGCCCCTGCCCAAAGTCCAACCTAGCCAATGCTGCAACAGCCACACTGCTATTTTTAGCACACTACTTCAAGCAGAGCTAGCGCGTCTGTATACCCAGGATGGGAGGCTCACTCCCAGCAGCACTGTAGATGTACCCTTAGTCCTGATGCTCACCCACCCTAGAACTTCTTTACACTTAGCCCGAGTACAAATGAGAATTAAGGATGTCTTTTAAATTTCACCCGAGTACTGGTCTCTACAGATCAGTTGAACACACATATAGCAGCACAGAGATGCCTTGCTTCTCTTTTCAGTGTTTAAATTATCTCATTATTTTAAAGGTTCATTGTTAGGTCTGACAGCTGAGGCCAAACACAGAGCAGATGTAACCAGTTAGCAGTCCCCCACCTGATGGCTATTAGAATCTGGTCTTATTGAAGACTGGTAGGGAGTTAGATGAAGACGGGTACAGCATACTAGGAAACTGTATCTTATAATATGTATATTCAAGAAAGAAACCAGGACTAGATTTAATCCAATGATTTTCTGTAAATACAGGTTTCTTTCTTTTTATGACCAGTGCCATTTTAAAAGAAAACTTTGTATTGATCATCATATTCCTCATGGTTTCAGATTTACAACTTCAGCAAAGAGCATTAAAAAAAAAAATGAAGAAGCTTGCTTCTTTTTTTTTTTTATTAAGGATGGAGGAACAATTTGTAAATCTCCATTCAGACTGAAAAGGAGTACTTGTGGCACCTTAGAGACTAACAAATGAGCAATTTTGGAAAAATTCTCCTTTCAGTTACAGAAGCACCCTCAAAGGGCATTGCACCCTTATAAATAGGAGCAGAATTTGACCAATACGTTTGAGCAAGATTCCCAGCTTTGTTGAACCAAATCAGTAACTGTGTGGAAAATATCATATTGTTTTATGACTCAGAGCCAACAGTAATTTTTGCAATAATGAGGTTCTACCGTGATCACTTTTTTAAAAATATGAGCAATCCCCATTACTGACTTCTCTGTAGAATATAAAAATACTAATAGAAATCAGCTTGGTTTGAATCTCTTGCAGCATCTCACAAATTGGCTTTAGCAACAGCCTGTTTTATCGTGCCTAATGCGGTAATGTGATCGGAAACCTTTGGAAACTAGTTTAATAGGTCACATGACCTATCTCAGCCAATATGATTACATTTGGTACTCCAGGGTCTTATATACAGCTATATTTTGATATAATCATAAATGACAACTAGTCTTGCGGGCAAACAGCTGTGTAAACTATTCATTTCAAGATAGAAAAATGATTATGAAAAAAATGATTAAGATAACTTTTTTTTTTTAATATTCCAGGGCAATACTTTGCACTGCTTCTGCTTAATAAAGCAGTCACAATAGGTGTTCTATTTTTTAACTAAAAGGAGTGTGAATCTTCCTGGAAGACATCTCTAGAATGGGATTTGTCTGCTCTGCATTCCATTTTTCTGTTTGAAAGCACCATGTGTGTTCAATTATCTGTTTGTATGAGTTTTTGAACTGCTACTCTCTCTGCCAAATAGAATTGAGGACAAAATAGGAAGGCTTAGTTACAATTGTATCTGTTCACTATATGCCGTGGTAACGCACGTGCTGTACTTACCCCAAGAAGCACTCTGCTATAGTGGTATTTGACTGGAACATCATATACTCCGTAGTACCACCAAAAGAGGAAGGCATTTAACCCCAGCCACACAAGCTGAATGAGAAAAATACATGATTGGATGCAATCAAAAGATACGTTTTGGTCAGACACAAATTGGGCTCAATATAGGAGTTACTGGATGGAATTCTATGGCTTATGGTATTCAGGAGGTCACACTAGATGATCTAGTAACTCTTTCTGGTCTTAAAATCTTCACCCCTATTTACCTCTTTGATAGAATGGAGGCTGCCATTTCCTCAGGGGTAGTGATTAAGGTGTTTTTTTATTATGATTATTTTGTGCTAAGTCCAGGCAGGAGTTCTTCTTAACTACCCCTTTATTCTATATTATAATTTCCCCACACTCCACCCCGTCTCCCATCCCCATTAAATCCCGTTTCCTCTCCAGGCATATACACTAGTGAAATATCCCTAGAGCTTACTGTGCTACAAGTATCTTCCCTAAGACTACACGTACTGACTAACATATATTTATACCATTGCCCTGAATTGGATGCAACATCAGATCTTCTTAAGTGTATGTGATTAGACCACCCTCTCAAAGGTTGTAGCCTATGGAGGAAATAAGCCACAGTACTACAGCAGCTTACTGAGTGTCCACTTTAGCTCAGGTGGTTTTGTGAGGTACATGTGACCCTGAGGCCATGTGTGCATGGTTGAGCTGATGACTATTATTAATGGCAGGTCTTCAGTCAGATTTCCCCTTGTAGGAGCCAGGGGTTAAAGCTGCATCAGGCCTGCCCTACCCAGTTTTAGAGATAGTTGTTTGGCTTCAAGTCCCACAGAGCAATAGCTGGGGGCTGTGGGCAGCTTGCACCCCTGTGCCCTGCCCCAGGTGGATTTACCAGGTGGGAAAGAAACACATGGGAGGGATGGAGAGGAGGGAACAGAGAGTTGGGGGTGAATCAAACCTTCTGTTGGGGGTTAGGGGTGGTAGAAATTATAGTGCCACACTCCCACCCTAAGGATTCAGGTGTTGCTTCTGCAATGGGCCCTGGCCCTCACTAGCATTGTGATAAAGCCTGGGGCCAACCTAGACCCTGAAGGCTTGTTTCTCCTCCCGCTTACATTAGGGTAAATCAGGAGTGACACCACTGAAGGGAATGAAGTTCCACCAGTGTAAAACTGGAATGTGGGAGAGGAGAATCCGACCCCAGATCTCGATTATAGAGGAAGTGCAAAGCAGGAAGAAAAGTTCAGAAGAACTCCTAAGGCTGCATTACAAGTCTAGCCAGGGGAACAACACCCAAGTAGCATATAATACTGTAACAGTGAACAGTGCTGAACACTGTTCCAATCAGACCCTCTAAAGAAGCTTTCCTTTGGCTTGTTTTTGTCTCTACAACTTCCCTTATTTTTATTTCAATCTATTTCAAATAACTCCTCGTTTTTCTTACTCTAGTGAAAATACACTTTTGTTTTAATTCAGCTAATATTCAGCTCTTGTGAGGGAGAGATGCCAGAGCTCAGCTCCTGTGAGCTTTTGCTTACTTGAAGCTTTGACCATGACAGCACAATACATTGATTTGTCAAGCCATCGGGATGTTCAAACTGCATTTTTAAATGTGTCCTAGCTACTGATATCTTTACGGACAGTAATTAACAGTAAATGGCAGGCACAATCCATTTCTGACTACACAGGTTCACGTTTCAGCAAGCACAAATGTTACATTTTTAAGTCTACTTTTTTCCTATTGGTATATAGGATATTAGCTTTAATAGCATCTGGCAACAAATTCCGTGACTAGTTATTTGTAACTTATTACAGAATTGAATATCTATATCTTTTGTATCATTAATATTTTCTTAAGACAAGCTCTTTACTGTGAAAAAAAAAAAAAGAGCAGCTGAGCTTTTAAATATGAAAGTATCATTTCTTTTGCCACAGGTAGATTAAAGCCCTGATCCTGCAAACACTTGCTCACATTCTTAATTTTAGGCACCTGAGCATTGATTTCAGTGGGACTGTTCAGGTCTATAAAATTAAGCATATTCAAAAGTATTTGCAAGATCAGGACCTATGATTTTCCAGACTAGTTTATCGCTATTCATTTAATAAACCTATTACACATCCTGAGGTCCCTTCCAACCCTGATATTCTATGATCATCAGCATTATTACGTTATTTTTAGACATTTGGAAAGCAAATCTAAAAATCAGTTCTAGTAACTCTTTTGAAGAAATAGAATCAATTAGCTATTTCTCATAATTGCACTGTATATCAAGTCAGATTTTAAGATATCTGGCTAGCAATCAACTGTTTAAAAGAAAAATACAGGAACATAACAGGAATCAAGGTTGAATTCACATCCTGCTTCTAGTACGTGTGTTGCTGCTTATATATACACACATGCGAACATACAGGCTCTGTAGTCTGAATCTAGTCTTTTGGGGGCATTTGGCTTTATTAATAAATCAAATAAAACATTCACTTATTAAACCCCCATCTAAGTTTTCCTCTCCAAGTTTGGCTTTTCCAGGATGATCTCTCTGTCCCAGACCCTAGCTCCCCTACGCATGAGAGGGATTCCAACCACTTTTATATCCTGGCTGGAGCTAATTGAACCCACTGGCTAGAATGATATAGCATTGTTTTCACTGCATATTCATGCAAGAGTCAAGCACAGCAAATCTTAAAGGATCCCCACATGCAGAATCTCAGAATCTGCCACTCTGATATAAATAGCCTACACTGAGCACTGTACATTATAGAAATTCAGTTTCATTAGCACTTATTTCTAGCTAGTCTGATAAAGTATTTCTTTACTTTCATTCAGAATTTACATTGTAATGTAATGCTATTAGCGCTCTCTCATGCCATGATCACTCTCCCATCCAAACACTTACATACATATGACTAATCAAATGAGACTTAAAATACAAAATGAAAACCTGGCCCCATTGAAGTCAATGGCACTTTACTACTAAGGACCTCTGGGATTTCACCCAGTAATTCTCTTCAGGTTCTATTGCTTACCCATAGCCACAATATCAGATACGTTAAAACTGACTCAAAGTGATCAGCATATTTCAACTCTCACAACACATGTGGCCAAATGTGAATCACAATAAGGTGTTGTACTTACAATAACAAGGATGGAGAGTCCCTCGTTCACCACCCAGTTGCCCATCTTTGCTGGGACAGAGTGCACACTGGGTTTGTTCTTTTTCAGGCAATGTGAGTATCTCCCCACAGAAGGAAGTGAGAGCAGCTGCCTTGATGCAACCTGTTTCCTTTGTCATTCATCTAGAAATTAGCTAATCATCAGCCCATGCAATGGTTTAAATTTGCTGTATCTTTCCTGACATCTCTACAAACACAACATCTTAAAACCCCAGCCTTAAATAAGGAGAGCTTGAAATTGACATTTTTCTCTTGTGTATGAATTACTTTGGGTTAAACAAATGTCACTGGAGGGTGTTTCTGCCCGAAATCATGGTGTCACTTTGCACTAAAAGGTTTCAGTGTTGTAAAGTAATGAGAAACTACACATGATCAGACTCCTCCTCAGTTCATCCTCCCCCCCCCCAGCACTACACCCTGTCCCTCCCACACCTGCTCCCTCACCTTCCTCTCCTCCACAATGTATTACTCTCCTGCAGCTCAGAATCCCACAAAAGCCTCCAAAGTTGATTTACCATCCCCCTTCCTGATAGACATGCACTAGCAACTCTGGCCCAGATAGTCAGAGGTATCTATGCTCCTAGCTTCTCTTGATTTCAATGGAGGTTAGGGAACCTACATATGTCTGAAGATCTGGGCCTCTTTGCCTCTCAGCTGCTTTCTGCTTGGCTCTTCAGATCAGTGCTGTGGTGTGGACATGCCTTCCCAGCTAGCCCGGAAGCGTTTCCAACTCTCATGAGACTTGGTGCTTTTTATAAACTCCCAGCTCCTGGAAGCATGTGATTATGAAAGAATCTCAACTTGAGTTTTTGTTAAAAAAAATAAAGCAGGGTGTGTGTGTGTGTCGGTGGAAGACTCTAGCCTTTGTGCTTGCAGAGCGAAGTGTAGAAATGTGATCCAAATATATCCTAAAGGCTCAGACACCAGACAACCCCCACATGTGTTCCCTTTTGGAAGGCTTGTGGTTTTTTAAGCCAAACCCCTGGACTTGACAATGATGTGACTCCCAGATGCTGTCCAAGGCTGGCAGTACATAGTAGCAAAAAGGTAGATTGGGGCAAGGTCATGACTCTTGCCTGTGGTAACTTCCCACTTCCAAAAATGCCCCCACCTCTCGACTAGCATTTCCTGTGTGATCCACCTCCCATGCCCTTAAAAACAGAGAGTGCCCAAGTGTCTGTCAATTGACTTTGACAGAACTACACCAACTGATACCAGCTGAGGATCTGGCCTTGCATTTCTGGCTCTTGTGTCTGTGAAAAGAACATTCTGAAGGCAAAAAATTTGCAGTACTTAGGTGCTGACTTTGGTCTGCTCTCCAGCCCCTGTACACAACAAGAACCAATCAAATCTCCCCACCAGGGAAAACCAGTCCCCCAGTTTAAAGGGGGATTTGCTGGTGCCATAGAATGGCCCCAAGGGAGAAGGGAAGGTGTGTGGCCAGACTGCCCTAAATTCCAGCTGTTCTGGGCTGCCAGACATTCCCTTAGATATAACTTATGCCTTGGCTGCAGTGGTATGGGTCAGGAATAGTTCCTGGCCCCCCAGGAATCCAAGAGGCACTGAGCTCAGCACAGTCATGGCCCAGAACTGACGATTGCACTGGGGGGGGAGGGGATGTCTGATCCATGGCATTTCCAATAATAAATCAGACATTTTGTTGTGGTTTTGAAATGTCCCGTTATCAAATGCATATGGACTGAAGAGAAATTTCTCCTCTGCCCCAGGAAATGGTGCTGTGTAATTAGCTTCAGAATAAAAAAAGGGTGGTACTGAGGGCAAGAAAAAAATGCCACTTAGACTATCTGATGTTTTTTCTCTTCTCTAACCAGAAGCTCCCTTAGAAGAATAATATCAAATGTCTCATAGGAAGAGAAATGTAACCACTGAAAATATTATTCACTTCGATAAGCTAGTGAAACATACTTCTCTCCAACAACCTGTAACTGCCACACCAGTGATTACCCAGCAGAATATGGCCACCTGATGTACAATACCTCCCTTGAACTGGGATAGCTTCTTGGAAACAGACTGGAGCATTACACTCAGTAAGTCGAAACAAAAGATGGATGTCAGCTGCTCTCACAGCTGATGTGATCTATGGGAGAAATCCTGGCCACATTGAAGTCAATGACAGTTTTGCCATTGGCTTCAATGGGACTAGGATTTCACCATGGGTGACTAACTCATAGAAGGCACCTGTGCTCTATGTGGCCCTTGATTCTCTTCATGGCACTTCCATGTTCTATTATAGTTGATGAACAAGTGCAACTTCCCTTCATCTGGTGTTTGTAAGTCTTTGAAAGCTTTATATTTACCGAACTCCATGAAGCACAAGACAAGGAAATATTGCCAGCAGACTGCATTGATAAAAATAGTTATTCTATAAGAGTGTGAGATTGTAGAACAAAGACATTCCCCTTGTTTCCATGCTTCAAAATTTCCTGTTTGTATAAAATGTTGCAAAATGGCCAGTTGGGATAGGGAAAGATTTCTGTACATGTGAAAGTTTTCACTGCAAAGATGTGCAATTTTCACTAGAAAAAGGTCCTATTTTAGCACAAATGTTTTGCAAAAAATGTTCAAGGCTCAAGGATTTGGAATATCTTGTGACTATTGCACACACACACACCTCTAACACAAATTCAACAAGTCCATCTCCCTGCCAGCACAGTGTTATTCCCTGTTCTGTCCCCATGTAAAAGCCATGCAGTTGCACGAGACCCATGTGTTTAGCACCTGCCTGCATTAAAGAGTTGATCCTAAACAGTGCACAGCTGTGAAGTGTTGCAGGTATCAAACCAAGGAGAGCAAGCACAAAGGAACCTGACCCTGCCTGACTGAGCACATTGCTGAGCAGCTGTTATGTTGCCCCTACTTAGTAGTAGAAGTCAAGTCAGGAGCCCATCACTATGCACTTCTTTTCCAAGCTGAGGTTACCCTGAACTACATGTCTCTGCTGATATACTCCTTTCTGCTAACTCCCTGCCCCTTTGTTACCTTGCACACTGAAGGGAAGAAAGTGGGCAGGCAAAGGGCTTGAGAATTATTTTTGCTCAGTACAGATGACTAAAGCTTCATGTTTCATCATACTAGCATTCACAGGTAGCATCTGCTCACACTTGCACTGGAGTGCAACAGTTGTATGGTGCCTGCTATGCCTTGCAGAGAAAAGGTCTGTGCTTATGCACTGGTGGAAATGGTCACTGGGTTACTTGGTGATCCCTGATCCCACAGAAATAACATATTCCGAGACTCCTTGGATCCTGTTAGCAAAATTACTAAACAACCTCATGACAGTGCCAGTGAGTGAAAAAGGGCACAATTGCATTTCATAATGAAATAATAATAAAAACAGCTCTCCAAAGCCTCATCATGCTGAGTGGACATGAATGGCAGAAGAATAGAGCGGACACAATGGATTCCACCTGAGACTGCTTATGACAGGCCAAAACTGCAACAGACCCCCACCATTATCCCTTCAGCACTACAGCCTTGTTAGAGAGAGATTCCAGTGGGCTTAGCAGGTCTGTCTAGGTCTCTTGGACTTTAAATTGTCCTTTTTCAATTCTCAGGGCAGGTGGCTCCTGATCATCTTCTTAATCATGACATTTCACAACATCTTATTCCAAGCAGGCAGGAGAGCCATGTGCAGGGCTCCAACAAGCTGCAGGCTCAGTATCACTGACGTTTATCGGAAAATATCCATTGGTGATTTCAGCATCTCACAGCAGTTTAAATGGTACAGCAGGCCTATGCTATACAGAGAAATAGCACCCTCAAGTGGTGTATCCTGCATAAGTACTCTTGGAAATACAGTCCTGCATATATTCTCATGTAAAGTGGACTGGTTTCCAGGCAGATGTTCATTCAGACATTATTCCCATAATAAATGTAGAGCTGTAGATAACGCCTTAAAGCATACATTCACACACACCTCCTCCTCCGCACAAAGTCAGAGGCCAAAGTAAACTGGGTTTGGGTAGGACTGGAGAATCCACCTCCATCAGCAAGCAGGACACAAGGCAGCTTCACAGCCCCTCTGCAGCTGGTATGCTGGCTCTTGGGCTAGAGCAGAAGCCACAACTCACCCGTTTCCCCTCATGGGAGAAATTGTGGTCACTGGATCCAGTTAATCTCAGACTCATTGGTTTGCCCTTACCCCTGTGTTAGGCTTTACAAAGCTGGTGTAAGGTCACCTTGCATCCCTATTCAGCCACTCTGCCCTGGTGAGGGGGAATGTCAGCCAAACCTGCTATGATGGACACATTTCTCACCAAAAAAAATATCCAAAGGTGAAAGGCAAGGTGTCCTTCCCCTTCAATCTCAGGCCAATATACCCACTTTTGAATGGAAGGTCTGCTAAATTGGCCCTAGGTATATTATTAAATATGTTTATAAAGTAGGATTCCAACTAACGTGATCCACTTCCCATGCAGTAGGAACTGCCGAGAGGAATATCTGCTTTAGAGCAGGTTACCTAGGACAGTTTCATCAACAAAAAGTCAACACACTGAAATTTCACTAAATGGAGTGAAATCAATGGTCACACATGGAAGGTGAAGCAACATTTGAATGGATTAAGAAGGGCAGGAGAGGCAGGATTTTAGTAGCGTGAGAGTAGGTAGTGTAGCAACCTCCCTAGAACTTGGAAGGAGGAGCAGATGTTGAAGGAGGGAAGAGTTTGGAGGAAGCATATCTGTGTGCACATGGCTAGAACGCTAGCTGCAGTTGCAGCATCTCTGTAAATGGTTCTCTTAATAAAGAGCCAGTTTAAAATTTTGCAAGCATGGAATCCTTTCATTTTACTACCCAGCCCAGGGTAGAAAAAACAGAATAGGTTGCCAAATTAGAGGTTACAGGAGTTAAAAGTTAGGAAGGACAACACAATCTGGAAAAAATGTCAGAGTCACCAATATGCAGTGTCATTGTTGCCATGTCAGTCCAAACGTATTAGAAAAACAATGTGAGTGGATGGTCCCTTTACAGTATGTGCTAAACTTATGCTGAACAATCTGTTCCACCTTGCACTTATCTGTGATGCTGGGAGTATTTTTCCCTGAAAAGAACTCTGTGTGGTTTGAAAGCATGTCTGTCTCGCCAGCACAAGTTGGTCCAATAAATGATATCACCGCCTCTCTAAGATCCTACCAATGTATTCATACAAGGCAAATTAGACATACATAGTTTAGTCAGTTACCTCTACCCCTCCTTCCCTCCACCCACCAAGACACTAGCTCATTCACCTTCCTTCTCCAATTACTGTCCTTACTTTGTTTCTTCAATTTCCACGGTACCTTGCTGCCTCTATAGATGAGCCAAGTAAACACTGCACTATTGAGGCCTTCATTTTTAACCTGGCCAAGAGGAAAAGAAGGTCAGAACAAAAAGCTGTGAGGGAAGTTCTATTTCAAGAGAGAGATTTAAAAGTGTACAGGAGAGAAAGCAAGAGCAACAGAAGGTTGCCTGCAGGCTGCAGCCAGGGCCAAGCATGAGGAAGCAGGTAGCTAATATACTGAATAATTAGACAGTGCCATCTGGTGGACACCAGGCACTTACACAGATAGCACATTTGCGTGCTGTGCAGTCAGCTATCTTAGCCCTGGTCTACACTAGGACTTTAGGTCGAATTTAGCAGTGTTAAATCGATGTAAACCTGCACCCGTCCACACGATGAAGCCCTTTATTTCGACTTAAAGGGCTCTTAAAATCAATTTCCTTACTCCACCTCTGACAAGTGGATTAGCGCTTAAATCGGCCTTGCCGGCTCGAATTTGGGGTACTGTGGACACAATTCGACGGTATTGGCCTCCGGGAGCTATCCCAGAGTGCTCCATTGTGACCGCTCTGGACAGCACTCTCAACTCAGATGCACTGGTCAGGTAGACAGGAAAAGAACCACGAACTTTTGAATCTCATTTCCTGTTTGACCAGCGTGGCAAGCTGCAGGTGACCATGCAGAGCTCATCAGCAGAGGTGACCATGATGGAGTCCCAGAATCGCAAAAGAGCTCCCGCATGGACCGAACGGGAGGTACGGGATCTGATCGCTGTTTGGGGAGAGGAATCCGTGCTATCAGAACTCCGTTCCAGTTTTCAAAATGCCAAAACCTTTGTCAAAATCTCCCAGGGCATGAAGGACAGAGGCCATTACAGGGACCTGAAGCAGTGCCGCATGAAACTGAAGGAGCTGAGGCAAGCCTACCAGAAAACCAGAGAGGCGAACAGCCGCTCCGGGTCAGAGCCCCAAACATGCCGCTTCTATGATGAGCTGCATGCCATTTTAGGGGGTTCAGCCACCACTACCCCTGCCGTGTTATTTGACTCCTTCAATGGAGATGGAGGCAACACAGAAGCAGGTTTTGGGGACGAAGAAGATGATGATGATGATGATGAGGTTGTACATAGCTCACAGCAAGCAAGCGGAGAAACCGGTTTTCCCGACAGCCAGGAACTGTTTCTCACCCTGGACCTGGAGCCAGTACCCCCTGAACCCACCCAAGGCTGCTTCCTGGACCCAGCAGGCAGAGAAGGGACCTCCGGTGAGTGTACCTTGTAAAATACTATGGTTTAAAAGCAAGCATGTGAAAGGATTACTTTGCCCTGGCATTCGTGGCTCTCCTGGATGTACTCCCAAAGCCTTTGCAAAAGGTTTCTGGGGAGGGCAGCCTTATTGCGTCCTTCCTGGTAGGACACTTTACCACTCCAGGCCAGTAACACGTACTCGGGAATCATTGTAGAACAAAGCATTGCAGTGTATGTTTGCTGGCATTCAAACAACATCCGTTCTTTATCTCTCTGTGTTATCCTCAGGAGAGTGAGATATAATTCATGGTCACCTGGTTGAAATAGAGTGCTTTTCTTCAGGGGACACTCAGAGGAGCCTGTTCCTCCTGGGCTGTTTGCCTGTGGCTAAACAGAAATGTTCCCCGCTGTTAGCCACAGGGAGGTGGGAGGGTTGAGGGGGTAGCCACGCAGTGGGGGGGAGGCAAAATGAGACCTTGTAACGAAAGCACATGTGCTATATATGTAATGTTAACAGCAAGGTATACCCTGAAAGAGTGTAGCCACTGTTTTATAAAATGTGTCTTTTTAAATACCGCTGTCCCTTTTTTTTCCCTCCACCAGCTGCATGTGTTTCAATGATCACAGGATCTTCTCCTTCCCAGAGGCTAGTGAAGATTAGAAAGAAAAAAAAACGCACTCGAGATGAAATGTTCTCCGAGCTCATGCTGTCCTCCCGCACTGACAGAGCACAGACAAATGCGTGGAGGCAAATAATGTCAGAGTGCAGGAAAGCACAAAATGACCGGGAGGAAAGGTGGCGTGCTGAAGAGAGTAAGTGGCGGGCTGAAAACAGGGCTGAAGCTCAAATGTGGTGGGATCGTGATGAGAGGAGGCAGGATTCAATGCTGAGGCTGCTGGAGGACCAAACCAGTATGCTCCAGTGTATGGTTGAGCTGCAGCAAAGGCAGCTGGAGCACAGACTGCCACTACAGCCCCTGTGTAACCAACCGCCCTCCTCCCCAAGTTTCATAGCCTCCACACCCAGATGCCCAAGAACGCGGTGGGGAGGCCACCGGCCAACCAGCCACTCCGCCACAGAGGATTGCCCCCAAAAAAGAAGGCTGGCATTCAATAAATTTTAAAGTTGTAAACTTTTAAAGTGCTGTGTGGCATTTTCCTTCCCTCCTCCACCACCCCTCCTGGGCTACCTTGGTAGTCATCCCGCTATTTGTGTGATGAATGAATAAAGAATGCATGAATGTGAAGCAACAATGACTTTATTGCCTCTGCAAGCAGTGATCGAAGGGAGGAGGGGAGGGTGGTTAGCTTACAGGGAAGTAGAGTGAACCAAGGGGCGGGGGATTTCATCAAGGAGAAACAAACAGAACTTTCACACCGTAGCCTGGCCAGTCATGAAACTGGTTTTCAAAGCTTCTCTGATGCGTACCATGCCCTCCTGTGCTCTTCTAACCGCCCTGGTGTCTGGCTGCGCATAACTAGCAGCCAGGCGATTTGCCTCAACCTCCCACCCCGCCATAAACGTCTCCCCCTTACTCTCACAGATATTGTGGAGCACACAGCAAGCAGTAATAACAGTGGGAATATTGGTTTCGCTGAGGTCTAAGCGAGTCAGTAAACTGCGCCAGCGTGCCTTTAAACGTCCAAATGCACATTCTACCACCATTCTGCACTTGCTCAGCCTGTAGTTGAACAGCTCCTGACTACTGTCCAGGCTGCCTGTGTACGGCTTCATGAGCCATGGCATTAAGGGGTAGGCTGGGTCCCCAAGGATACATATATGCATTTCAACATCCCCAACAGTTATTTTCTGGTCTGGGAATAAAGTCCCTTCCTGCAGCTTTTGAAACAGACCAGAGTTCCTGAAGATGCGAGCGTCATGTACCTTTCCCGGCCATCCCACATTGATGTTGGTGAAACGTCCCTTGTGATCCACCAGAGCTTGCAGCACTATTGAAAAATACCCCTTGCAGTTTATGTACTCGGCGGCTTGGTGCTCCAGTGCCAAGATAGGGATATGGGTTCCGTCCATGGCCCCACCACAGTTAGGGAATCCCATTGCAGCAAAGCCATCCACTATGACCTGCACATTTCCCAGGGTCACTACCCTTGATATCAGCAGATCTTTGATTGCGTGGGCTACTTGCATCACAGCAGCCCCAACAGTAGATTTGCCCACTCCAAATTGATTCCCAACTGACCGGTAGCTGTCTGGCATTGCAAGCTTCCACAGGGCTATCGCCACTCGCTTCTCAACTGTGAGGGCTGCTCTCATCTTGGTATTCATGCGCTTCAGGGCAGGGGAAAGCAAGTCACAAAGTTCCATGAAAGTGCCCTTACGCATGCGAAAGTTTCGCAGCCACTGGGAATCGTCCCAGACCTGCAACACTATGCGCTCCCACCAGTCTGTGCTTGTTTCCCGAGCCCAGAATCGGCGTTCCACAGCATGAACCTGCCCCATTAGCACCATGATGCATGCATTGGCAGGGCCCATGCTTTCAGAGAAATCTGTGTCCATGTCCTGATCACTCACGTGACCGCGCTGACGTTGCCTCCTCGCCCGGTATCGCTTTGCCAGGTTCTGGTGCTGCATATACTGCTGGATAATGCGTGTGGTGTTGAATGTGCTCCTAATTGCCAAAGTGAGCTGAGCGGCCTCCATGCTTGCCTTGGTATGGTGTCTGCACAGAAAAAAGGCGCGGAACGATTGTCTGCCGTTGCTCTGACGGAGGGAGGGGCGACTGACGACATGGCTTACAGGGTTGGCTTCAGGGAGCTAAAAATCAACAAAGGGGGTGGCTTTACATCAAGGAGTATTTCAGGCAGGACTTCACGGAGGGTTCCAATAAGAAATGGTGCACCTAAGTTATTGTTCTTATTGGAACAAGGAGGTTAGTCTGGCCTCTGATTGATACATGGCTAGATTTACCTCGCTGCACCTTCTCTGTGAGTGACTACAGTGTGACCTAGAGGAATGAGTCCCCTAGACAGGGGAGGGGGGGAAGCAAATGAGTACAAAACAAATCTGGTCTATTTCTTGTTTTGATCCACTCCATCTATCTTTTACATCTTTGGCTGGCAGCAGACGGTGCAGAAGGACTGCATGCCATCCACATCTCATGGCTGCTCGGCAGAAGATGGTACAGTACGACTGCTAGCCATCCTCATCTCTTGCCTGCCCGGCAGAAGATGGTACAGTACGACTGCTAGCAATCCGTATCGCCTGCCTGCTCACCATAAGACGGTTCAATAGGACTGACTGCAGGACTAACGAGAATGACCTGGTCAAGTCACTCCAAATTTAGTCCCTGCGCCCATGTCTGCCCAGGCGCTCCCAGCCGACGTGGCCAGGAGCACCTCGGACACGACGATGACAGCTACCAGTCGTATTGCACCGTCTGCTGCCACAAAGCAAGGGGTTGCTGCTTCTGTGTAGCAATGCCGTACCGCGTCTGCCAGCACCCAGGAGACATACGGTGATGGTTACCTGAGCGGGCTCCATGCTTGCCGTGGTATGGCGTCTGCACAGGTAACTCAGGAAAAAAGGCGCAAAACGATTGTCTGCCCTTGGTTTCACGGAGGGAGGGAGGGAACGGGGGCCTGACGATATGTACCCAGAACCACCCGTGACAATGTTTTAGCCCTATCAGGCATTGGGATCTCAACCCAGAATTCCAATGGGCAGCGGAGACTGTGGGAACTGTGAGATAGATACTCACAGTGCAATGCTCCGCAAGTCGACTCTAGCCTCGGTACTGTGGAAGCACTCCGCCGAGTTAATGCACTTAGAGCATTTTCTGTGGGGACACACACACTCGAATATATAAAACCGATTTCTAAAAAACCGACTTCTATAAATTCGACCTTATTCCGTAGTGTAGACATACCCTTAGTCTTTCAAATGTGGCTTAGGGATGCTGGAGGAGATTTGCTTTTATCTACCCAGTAATTCCTACCATGTTACAATTCAATACAGCATGGTCCAAATAGAGTTTCTCTTGTTGTGTAAACAGGAACAGACCATGGACTTCAGTGGGGCTGTTGTGCTGTTCGGGAATATTTGAAATGTGGTTTAGTCCCATCTGTGCAGCAAAACCAAGCCATATCAGGAGGTTACCATATTGACTCTGGTCTTTCAACACAGCAGGAATTTCAAGGTGCACCAGCCCTAACAGATGGGGTTCTGGAGTTCTCCGAAGCTGGCGAATGGTGGAAGGAGGATTTCTGGGATGGGGGGGTTGGACATTGTCCATGTGAGGGTGCATAGCAAGGCAAGGCAGCCAATAGCCTGTCATTACAATACCATTTATGGGAATAAAGAATGATAGTGTACTAAATAATTTACTATCAGTGGCCAAAGTTCTCCTGTCTTCCTCTACAGGCAGATATGGATGAAAACCCATCAGAGCTAATGCAAGGGGAGGGTATGGAAGAAGAGAGTCGTCCTCTGCCTCTGTAACCTTATTCTTCCTCTTCCATTAAACAGAGGTGTAACTCTCTGTTAGAAGATTTGCAGAAACAGGGTCAGGAGCGAGAAAGCATTGGTGCTCCTGGCACTCAGACAGGTACCTAAACGAGGCAGTAACGTGTGCCTGGGTAATGGGAAACCAGGTATCCCTCATTCCCCCCTCCTCCGCAACAATTACACCCCTAAGCCCCTTGGAGGGCGTTAGAGCCTAGTCAGCATTAACTCAGGCACTTTCTCTTTGTGATTAGAGCCGAGGAGGCAAAGGGGCAATGGCCGTAGAAGGAAACTCAGCAGCACAGCTCCACTGCTGTGTCAGGGGAGGGTCAGGATGCAGCAGAATGCCACAGCGGCTCCAATGGGGAGGGTCCCTGCTTGCAGCGCTGCCTCTGAGATTCCAGCCAGACTGGAGTCACAAACACTGGCGTGGACGATCTGGTGATGATCCACTGACACCGGAGCTCTTCCGCACAAATGGAAAGGGTCAGGCAAGCATGTGTGCATCCAGGCAGTAGTCTCCTGAATCCAAGGCCTGGTCTACACTTAAAAGTTGCATTGGTAAAACTACGTTGGGGGATGTGTGTGTGTGTGTTTGGGGGGGGGGGTTGTCTTTTTAACCGATACAGTTATATTGATAAAAGCCCTAGCATGGATGCAGTTATACTGATACAAAAGGTGCCTTATACTGTAGCATAAAGCTATATCTACACTAGAAGGCGGTTGTCGGCATAGCTTTGTTGGTTGGCAGCGTGAAGCACTGTGATTTTTTTTTACCAACATAGCTGGACTAGCAAAAGCAAAAAGCTATGCCAGCAAAACTGCACTCTTAACCATATAGTTTGTGTCGCACAATGGAGATGGCAGTTTTGCCAGTATAGCTGTATCCACACAAGGAGTGCTTTGCCAGTAAAGCCATACCAATCTAACTGTCCTGCCAAAGCCTTCTAGCGTACACATGGCCTTATTCCCCTTCTGGTATGGGAGTAGCTATATTGGCCTAAATGCGTCCATGCTGGAGGGGTTGTACTGCTTTAACTATATCAGTATAATTTCACCTATCCTTATGAAGTAACTGCTCGATGGCATCTCACTTATTATCCCTTTGACAATACCTCTGTGGGGCAGTGACCAGAAGACATAACTTACCCATCATGTACCTGTGGAAAGGCACTGCCAGTTCCACGTCTTGTAGATATGACTTCTGACTCATTCCTATTTGGAAGACAGTAATTTAGTTTGAATAATATCAATAGGGGAACCACTGTGGGATAATGTCCCATTTAATGGACATGTCCAAGCAAGATACTGTAATATAATGAACCCTGCTGCCAGGGAGTAGGCTACGTAGCTTTCAACTGAAAATCATAATCTAGCTAGAATGCCAATACATGGCTGGTGAAATTTACCCACGTACCAAGGAACAGCCCAAGGCCTATGTGCCATTTAAGTCCCACTTAAGCCCTCTCCTGATGTCGTATTTTACATCTCTTGCCACCAAATTTGCTAGTTTTACGTTTTTCCCTTTGGTCAGTTTCATTAGAAAGACACTAGCTACAACTTCTCTTCCTCTGGGATTCCCCCCCCGACAAGTCAAGAGACTTGTCTGAATTAGCATGCAAAGCCCTCAATGGCTTAAATGAGACACGGGGTGAATTTCAGCTGGCTACAGTGGGCAAGTGGGGGAATAGCTCCCTTTGATGGGCACCCACCCAGCCAGTTAGCTGTAAAATCCCTCTTGGTAGTGGTTCTTTACTTGCTTTACCTGAAAAGGGTTAAAAAGTCCCACAGGTAAAAGAAAAGGAGTGGGCATCTGACCAAAAGAGCCAATGGGAAGGTAGAACTTTTTAAAATTGGGAAAGAAACTTTCCCTTTGTCCCTTGTTCTCTGGGCTGCAGAGACAGAGCAGCAATACTATAAGCAACTTAAGCTACGTATGATCCTAAATCATCAGATTATGCCTAGAACTACTTATCTGAACTCCAATGTTTAGCTAGACGCGATTAGGATTATTTCTTATTGTCTTGTGAACTCCTCTGTGCTAACCCCAGATGCTTTTGTTTGCTTGTAACCTTTAAGCTGAACCCCCAAGAAAGCTATTTTGGGTGCTTGATTTTTGGAATTGCTCTTTTAAAAATCTAGCAAAAGCCTAAGTTCCAGTTGTATTTTCTTTCTTTTTGTTTTTAATAAAATTTACCATTTTTAAGAACAGGATTGGATTTTTGGTGTCCTAATTGGTTTGTGCATGTTGTTTGATTCGCTGGTAGCCACAGCTAATTTCCTTTGTTTTCTTTCTCAGATCTTCCCGCGGAGGGGGTGTGTGTGTGAAAGGGTTTGAGGGTACCCCATAGGCAATAATTCCCAAGTGCTCCTTCCTGGGTTCAAAGGGGTTTTTTTGCATTTGGGTGGTGGCAGCATTTACCAAGCTAAGGTCAGAGAAAAGCTTTAACCTTGGGAGTTTAATACAAGCCTGGAGTAACAAGTATTAACTTTTAAAATCCTTGCGGGCCCCACTTCTGCACTTGGAGTGACAGAGTTGGGGTTCAGCCTTGACAGGGCATAATAAAGTTTCCAGGAAAAGCTCTGAGATTGCTCTCCCTATTTGCTTGAGTATGTCTTCTGTGCTCAATAGGCCTTGCACTCGCCGTCTGCACAGAGGTTAATTTAATCCAGATAGAATTTCTATTGGGCTTTTAATACTGAACACTTACAGAAGCTTGCACCATTGTTTACCGAAGTTTATATCTAAAGCCTTGAAAAACAGATCTACCTTTTTCAGCTGAACTCTTGTCTAAAAATGATATTAAAAGGAGCAGGATGTGAAGGTCACATAGGTATTCTAAAGAGGTTACATCAAAGGAAGAAAAAAAAGAAAGATTACTCTTTATTTGTTTTTAAATAAAAGCAGATTAATTTTGCAAACCTATTTCCAGGCTGCTTGAGATACTTGGGAGCAAAATTTCAAACCAGTCCTACAAAATCACACTCCAGAAATCTGCAGAAGTCCCCCATGTATGTGTAACAGCATATATCACACATGGAAGGTCTGCACAAAGAATTTAGCCAGAGAATTAGCACAGGAGAAGTTCTGATGAATAAGTGATGTGTCTAAGTCCACAGCAAAGTTATGTTTTGATTTAGATGTCCCCTTAGCCAGATTTTTTCCCTTTCCTTGCAATGAACCTTTTGGACTTGAAGTTTCTCCTTTCTTTGTTGTTTCAGAGTACTGAGAAAAGAAAGGTTATTTCTGCTTTGCTTAGTTAAGACAACAGCTCAAAACACAGACCATGGCTTCATTTTGGGATGATTATAGGAAGAGTGATTTATAGGTGTTTGCTAATGGATTCTGCTCAGGTCTCTGGGATTTTCCATTTCACTTTGTACCAAATGGCAAGTCAAGCTGAACAGTTAAACGTACCTGGCAGGTGGGTCATTTGGTTAGTTAACCCTACGGAACGGCTTCCAACCTTCACAGGATTTGCCTTATATGCACAATAAGTCATTAAGACACAGTCAATATTATTACTCTGGTCCTTAGTTCACTATAATACAGCAGTAATTTTTCACTTATTATACTTCCCCCCCCACTCCAACATCCCCAATAATTTGCTTCTCTATCCCCTTTCAGAATGTTTTTGCCTTCCTCTGATTCCAGATGGCTTTGGTCCATTTCTGGTTTTACACAAGCATGTAACTATGAAGCAGGGCTTGTCATTTGCAATGCCCTGGCCATTCCCACTCTAGCATCTCTCATTTGTACATGTAGAACACATTTCCTAATAGAGGACTCAAATGCTGACCTTTTGGGGAATCACTTTGTTAGTTTGGTAAAAGATTCCAGCAAGACAGTGACACTGATCCCTGATCACATTGTCCAGAGGGGCCCAAGATACTGACAAAGTTAGTCTTCTTTCCACAGACAATGGAGGCAACAATCCCTATGACCTATCTTTGCTTTGTGGTTAGTTTTCTTTCTGCTCATTGCCTCTTTATACCATTAGCATATGCCTGAACACTACCCTGGGTAGAGGAAGTGGTAGAATTAAGTTCCTGTGTGTACTGCAACAAAACATAATTAAAGAAAACTAATCTTGAAATCTAGTCTACTATTAAAACAAAAACTAAGAGAAGAGGTATTAACAATAGCTATGCATACTACATCTGCCACTATGTCACCCTCCTCATTATTGTGGTTTTACAATCAGTTTCCATTTTCTAAGGTGTTTCTCTCTTCTCTATTGCTGTAGGGGGGAAACTGATTGGCTATTTAGGAGAAAATAGTGAAATTGACTATATAAAATAAACTGAAAAAAAATCACTTTTTCCCCTCTGTAGTGGCCCGTGACCATCCCTTCCCGTCAGGCTTGGAGGGAAGCCATGCTCCTCACTATGTTGTGCCTATAAATGCAATGCTCAACAGAGGAATTAGCAGTTTACAGGCTCTGGCCAGTGCAGAGCAACAAGCAAACGCAGGCCATCTGGCCTAAAGTGGGTAGGCTGCCATCCCAGGGGTGGGGCTGGCAGTAGGGGGTAGAGGGACCCAGGCCCACCCAACTCCACCAGGTCCCAGCCCCAGGGCCCTGCCAGTGCTGGAGAATTCTGCTACTGGGTAAGCGGGGATCCCGCCCAAACATGCTGACCTAGACTCTGGCAACACAACTGGACTAATGTTGGTTGTCCCTGGGCTACTTCCTACTACTCCTTCTGAGCGTACCTCTGTCTCCTGGGGTACATGGCCAGCAGCAGTCCCAGTAGCTCCTCTAGGTACTGGTCAGTCGGCAGTCCCAGCACCTTCTCGAGGTCTGTGGTGCTGTAGAGCACAGTCTCTGACGCAGGGCTCAGCCATGGGCAAGGGACATCTGCTCCCTTCCCTGGCTCTTGCAAAACTGAGCTGTAGGGCCCACCTTTTAAACTTCCTGCCCTGCCCCTTTGCTTCTGGCATGGGGATGTGTGGCTTGCCTGGCTCCACCCACCAAGGGGTGGAGAGTGGTACCTCCCCGTCAGGCTCAGAGGGAGGCTATACCACCTCACTACACCCTCTAATAATTTTCAGTGACAAATTAGAATAATAGGAAAAAACATTTCAGCTAGAAGAGTGATTCTTCACTTGACATTAACCCTTTAAATCAATCCTTTGCTTTTGTTATTAATACAGCCTGGGGTAATGAGGCAGAGAGCAAAATAATGTGTACACACATTATAGTATATGTGTGATTAGTATTATCTGACAGTGCTTATTGTCTCTCTGTAGAGGGACTTACCTGTCTTGGTACTTGGTAAGGCCTCCCCCCATTACCACAGTATCTGAGCACCTCACCACCTTTAGTGTATTTAGCTTCACTACACCCCGTGAGGTAGGGAAGTGCTGTTATGCCCATTTTACAGATGGGGAACGGAGTTACAGAGAGATGAGGTGACTCATACTGGAAGTCTGTGGCAGAGTAGGGAATCGAGTGCAGGTCTCCCAGGCTAGCACCCTGCCCACTGGATCATCATTCATAGTGAGATATAAAATGATCTTCGGGGCTGGTCCTGCAAACATTATCCCAGACTATGGTGTTTACTGAAGTCACTAGGACTACTCACAGTAGTGAGTATTACAGCTAAAACATTTTAAAGTGACTAGCACTTCTAAGTTTTTTAGTTCTGGAGTGCTTATCTGGAGACTCCTTAAAGGAGCCTATCTGAAATCAGCCCCTCTGAAAATCAGGTCCCTCTGAGGAGTCTCAGGATGGGTGCTCAGGCACTCCAAATCACTAGTCGCTTTGGAAAATCTTGCCTGTATTTGGTAGTAAGGATTTGCAGGACTGGCGCTTTAGTTGGCAATACTGTGTATCTGCTTTCAAAACATCGTCAAATGTGATCAAAAGGTGTCTTGAAATACCCAAGCGTTAGAGTTGAAATGACTCAGCCATATAGCTTAGCATAAAGATGTAATGTATATACTTTTTTTAACCCCTGGAATAGCATTATGTAGCTACACAGTTTAGGGCTGGTTTGGTTTTAACAGAGCACCATTATAAACATAGAAGATTAGGGTTGGAAGAGACCTCAGGAGGTCATCTAGTCCAATCCCCTGCTCAAAGAAGGACGAACACCAACTAAATCATCCCAGCCAGGGCTTTAGCCAAACAAAAATGCTTTGTTTGAACACTGAAGCACACTGTAGGTCTAGGTCTCCAATGGGGTTAACGTAATGTAAAGTCAGATTGTTCTAAATAGCTCTTTGATGCTAGCATTGGTTTGTTAGATCAAAATTAGAGGAAATAGCATTACTACGGATGAAAGCAAGGCTGTATCCATTTGTAGTTCTAATAACTGTATTCTCTAAATGTAGTTCTGGTGTCTACTTTTCTTTTCCAGGAAAATCTCTTTTCCAGTCCCTTTGTAATGCCTTTTTTCAGCAGGTTCTGAATGCATTTGAGCAGAATCTTGCTAGCAGTCTGCATATAGTATCAACCATTTTCAAGGACATGGAAGCATCTGTACACTCCCATTTTCACAACAGTGACCCTTTGATTAAAAAAAGCAACCCTAGAAAAAATGATGTGAATGTTTTGTTGTTCCTTTCTGTAACAACACCTATATTCCAATATTGCCTTCATAACGCAATAGACAACAAGGAAAAAACAGGAAGAAATACAGCCTAAAGAACATAAAATTTATTAGGGTCACTGACTGCAGAGCAGCAGATGCAAGCATATAGCTTTGTATTTTTTACAGTTACTGTATTTGGCACAACTCAGGATACAAAACGGACAGTCTGTTTACAAGCACAGCAATGCATATATAACCACGACATAAATATAGTTCAAGTGTCTTTCAGTGAGATGCTATAGTCCTCATTTAATGCTTAGAAGCTCAGAAGGCTGCAGAAGTCAAAGTGAATTAATCTGTAACCTGACTGACTCTGTTTTCTGCTTATCAAAATATACCATGCATCATTTTGTTGGACACATCATTTATGGATGATTAAAGTTGTAGACTGCCAGGAGAGGTTAGCCAGATGAAAAGAATATTTGAAGAAAATTTTCAAAAGCTAATCGATGAAACATATATTATGTATGGCTATTTTCTGCTAAAATGTGTATGTGGATATTAATTCTCATGAAAGTGAGGACCTAATAGCAGAGGTTTAAGGTAGATGTAGTGTGAGCATGCACTGTGCACTGTTTCCCCACAGAGGTCTGAATGCCCCTAAGGCGGATTCTATTCTTCAGTGAGCTAATCAGCTCTGTACCTGGTCTCAGGTCAAATGTCCTATTTTTGTCCTGAATGTCCTATTTGGAGAAAGTAAAGGCATGTTGCTCTTGGCCAAGATTTTCAAAAGTCACTAGTGATTTTAATTGCCTCAATTTTTGGATGCCCAACTCGGGACACCTTAGAGGAGCCTGTTTTTTCAGAGGGTAGCTGCTCAGCACTTTATGAAATTCAGGCCTGTCTGAAGGGTTTCAAGTTGGACATCCAAAGAGTGGATTTACTTGTTACTTTTGAAAATCTTGGGATACTAAATACAGGCTATCTTGAGAATCGGGAATCTGTGCAGACACCTAGCGCACACCCATACATTAATATGTTTAGACATTATTTTCTATTTATATCTCAAATACATGCTATGCCTGTCCCCGTTTTTTCTGAGTTCACTTTAACCAGAAAGGCACAAAACTGCAATCGAAACTGTTGCTGTATTGCTTAGCTTGTTCATGCAACCATGTGTCCTTTTTAACATCTCACCAGGCAACAATTGGCATCCTGCAATTGGCTCCCACTTCTAAATGTACTTAATCCTGGCCTGTAGTTAGAGCTCTGCAGGTATGCACTGCATTCATTTATAAATTGAAAATTTCACAAGACCTTGCTACTCAGTTAAGGGGAAATGATTGCCATTTCTATCAGCAATAATGGGTTACCACTATGGCCTGGGTAAAATTTTAGCAAAGAATAGAATTGACAATTTTTTCTCTGGTAAAATTTTGCTAATTTTTATAAGATTGGATCTCTCTCCCCCACCTCCACCCCCAGCAATATAGTAGGTTGTCTGGCTGAACAAACTGGTGGGTCCCGCTTCCCATAGTGGCCCGAGATCCCTGGGCAGCTCTTACCACAGCCCAGCTCCGGCTTCTGGCCTGGCCAGGGGGCAGGGCCTTGTGGGAAGAGGAGGAGCTTTTGCCTTTTGAAAATGTGGTCACCCTAACTTAGAATAGCACAGGGAGTGAAATAAAATTTCTGCTTTATGTGTTTGGATATTAGCAATTCTTGCAGAGAAAAGCTAGGAGCTGGTATGTTCATAAAAAACTGGTTTTCAGCTATTTTGTTTTAAAATATATATCAGTCTTGCCAACCCCAAGCATCCAGAAGTCATAGATATGTAGTGCTTGAGAAGCTATCAAGTTCAGCTCCCTGCACTGACTTTTTATGAGTCAGGTCCCCAAAATCATGAGATTGGCTAAAAACTATGAGATTTAAAATGTGAGTGAGAGAAAGTTATTTTCATTTGCCTTCTGGTTCTTGAGATTTTAGAGGATCTCATTTTCAATCTTTTCTCTGCAACGATGAGGGCTAGGGTCTTACTTTAAAAAAATGAAAAGCTGAGATTCTTACCCAATCACGTAACTCCATGATCTGGGTCTTGAAGGAAAACATCATGAGATTCGTGATAAAAAATCATAAGAACTGGCAACCCTACAGTCATTTGCAATATAATGTTAGGGTTTCCTTTCCTTATTTGACTCAAGTCTCTTTATACTGGTAGCTCACTTACAAAGCAACTTTTCTGATTCATTAATATCTTTAGTGGTACATGCTGTCCATTAAGAACACTGATTCCTTTTTCCTTCCCAAATATACTATCTAGATAACACAAACCCATGTTACATTCTGTCCACATGGACCTGGTGTGACATGAAACATGCCAATGTGGTGTAACCTTAAACTTGGGTTTCTAAAAAGTGAAGTTCTAAGAACTGTGACTGACACAAATATGTTTCATCATTTTAATCAACATTTCTTTGTTTTACAAATATGTGAGAATAGACAAGAAGAACCAGGTCCTGCAAGCCTTTATTCATCTGAAAAATCACACACACACACACTCATTGCTACCACTGTCCCTTTCTCAATATGAATAGCTAGGTAAAAGCTTTAATTCATGCTCCACACTAACCCACTAGAGTACAGATCTGACACCAGTGTTTCTGATCAGTGACAGTCAATGTTGAAAAAGGTTTTTTGTGTGGACTCCTAGTCACTACATGCATAGGATCAATGTAACCATTAGTACCCCAGGACAGTCATGCATCAGAGCCTGACCCATAGTACAATTAGGATGACGGGGAAAATGTGACTCAACAGCTATCCTTTAAAATACAGAGTCCAACACTGCACAGGGCTTTGGCCTCCGTCCTTCCTTCATATACTCTTCCCACCAGCAGTAAGACAGCTTGATCAAAAATTTATATGGCAGCCATGTTATCTGATGGGTTTATTTAACCTCCTCTCTTAGATGTAGTGACTGAATATTTGGAGCATGGCAGCCCTAAACAATAACACTTACATGGAAGAAGTATTTGACCTATTGTCTCAGATATAATTGGCTACTTCTGCATAGCTAAGGCAAAGGCATCAGAACTGCAACAAAACCCATATATAGTCATCATTATAATTATTTAATATATTCAGTAGTCTCTACATGCATTTCAATAGACCAGTATAAAAATAGTAAACAACACAGAACATTCTCTGAAAATATGTATATACATAGAACTTCATTATTTGTATGTAAAAGAAAACACTACTGACTATGGCTATGTGTATACTAGACTCTCAGATGTCAGCTTCTGCTATTTATTTTAGTGTGGTATAAGTATCTTATTGGCCTGAATTTGGGAAGATCACATTATTCCCAAATGGCAAAATCCCACCACCATTATTTATCCCACGTAAACCATATGAATTACAGGGGAAAATGCTTTAGAAATCTCAGAGAACTGCATTGGTATTATTCTTAATATCCTATTTGTGGGGGAATTCTGCACCACTGCACAATGCAGAATTTGCACAGAAATTCACATTTTTGCGCAATTTCCTTTCCCCCACCCCAGAAATGGGCTGTAGAGTTGCTAGCTGCTACTAGGGAGCACTGGACCCAGCAGAGCCAGGGGGAGGAAGCTACAGGGTGCCAGACAGCTGCAGTTCCCCGGACGCCCTGAAGGAAGGAGGCACCGTGCATGAAACTCTATACAAGCCCTGGAGCCAGCATCAGGCTGTTTCTCCCTCTGGATCCCTACTCTCTGTGGCGGAGGGGTGCAAGTTTCCGGGCTGGAGGTGCAGCTGGGCTCTGGGGGTGGGTAGGGGATGCAGGTGTCTGGGCTGGGGGCAGGCCCGCAGCTTGGCTCTGGTGGGGAGGGGGTGCATGTGAGTGTCTGGGCTGGGGGGGGGGGCGCCTGCAACTGGGCTCTGGAGAGGGAGGGGGTGTGGATGTCTGGCCCCCCTGCTGGGCTCTAGCAGGAAGGGGCAGAGGAACTGGGTTGTTGTAGGGGCTTCCTTAACTCTACTCCTGCAGCAATTTTTGTGTGTCTGTATTGTTACAGACATTAGGCTGGTCTACATTGTATAGTTGCTGATGGTGTTTCATTTCAAAATACCTAAATAATTGAAATTGGTGTGATTGTATAGTGTTATTTTGACAAATAAAATATACAGATTTTTCAGAATTTTAAAATATTGTGCACAGAATTTTAACTTTTTTGGCACAGAATTTCCCCAGGAGTAATATCCTTTCTTCAGGGTAAGCTAAACTGCCTTAATTGACAAGGGGCGAAATGTCAGACCTAGGTGCTAAATTAGCACTTACTTAGGTATTCAGGAACCTACTGATGATTTTCATAGTCATCAATTGGGTGTCTAAATATGAAGTTAGACACCCAACTTCAGCAAAGTACAGTAGAACCTCAGAGTTACGAACACCTTGGGAATGGAGGTGGTTTGTAACTCTGAAATGTTCATAACTCTGAACAAAACGTTACAGTTGTTCTTTCAAAAGTTTACAACTGAACATTGACTTAATACAGTTTTGAAACTTTACTATGAGAAGAAAAATGCTGCTTTCCCTTAATTTTTTAGTAGTTTACGTTTAACCCAGTACTGTACTGTATTTACTTTTTTTTTTTTTGGTCTCTGCTGCTGCCTGATTCCTTACTTCCAGTTCCAAAGGAGGAGTGTGTTTAACTGATCACTTCTGGTGTTTGCAACTCTGAGGTTCTACTGTAAGTTGGAAAATACACCCCTGTGTGTCCAACTGTACAGGCTTGAACCGAGAAAAAAAATTCTGCACTATATTCTTAGCTGGTGTAAATCACTGTAGCTCCACTGAAGACAATTACAGCTTCCACGATCTGTTCCTCTAACTCATTGTTTAAGAAACTTCTGCAAATGATCTAGAATGTTTTTTCTTTGCAATATTTCTGTGTAGTCTCCCCAAGAACTTATTCCAAATCTACCTGGGGAAGTGGACTAATTGACAGAGTAGGTGTCAACCCCACATGTGAGTCACGTGCCCATGCCAAACTCATGCCAAGAAAGCCTTTACACTATCCCACCTCATAAAGTAATGAGGTATTATATATATATACCACATGCACACACACAGACCAAAGTAAAAAAATAATAGCTACACTGTACAAGCGCAGCATGAAAACATTCATTTAGACTCCAGTAATAAAAAGAGCTCAGACTCTTGCAGCATTCTAGGAGCGAGTGCAACTTTCCATGTCTCTGTTCCTACTCCCATCTCATGCCAATTCTGATACAGATGCATTGATATCATGGTTTCTTTCAAGGATGTCACATTCTACTTTAAAGCAGAATAGAGACTTAGCCTATGAATGGTAAAGGGGATTCCAGCTAATGAATTCCTATCATTTATTTCCAGTAGCACCCACAGTGTGTTAGGCTCAGGACAAACACAAGGCGCTGAATCAAACGTGAAAGGCTGAATAAGTGAATACATTCTTCAGACTTGCAGTCAATAGATTGCATTTTAAAACAAAACAAACCTCTTTTTAAAACGCTTCTAATAAATTGTCTTTCTGGGGTGCCCAGCTGCCAAAGCGTTCTCAGCACCTTATGAAGCACACAAATCATTTTGATTAATCAAGATGATGTTGTGCCAAAAAGTCTTTAAGCTCCTCTTTTAAAAGGACTCAAATCTGTGGCACTTCTGATGTCAACAGGGCAAGGTAGTCCAGAATACTGATGCTGTGATAACCAAAAAACATTAAATGAAAAAGATGAGCTGAATTTCTTTTGCTGCTATACGACCCATTGATATGGAAGCCCCACTCTGCCTCTAGTTAGAGATGGTTCCAGACACACTGTGTCAGGCGTTTGGTAATGTACATGACACCCCGTCCATTCAAGGCTTTAAACATTACAATGTATACTTTAAACTCCATCTGCAAACTAAGAAGTGGCAAATGCAGACAGTGAGAGAGTGCATCAGCCTAATGCCCTCTGGCCATTCTCAGAAATAATCACACTCCAATGCTAGCAACTGGCCTGTGTCTTAGGCAGCCTAGTATAGAATGCCTTGAAGCAGTCCAATACTGATGTCACAAAGGACTGTGGTATGGTATTGCACCAGTCAGGATGTAAAAGCTGGCAAAGAGTCCTGTGGCACCTTATAGACTAACAGACGTATTGGAGCATGAGCTTTCGTGGGTGAATACCCACTTCGTCGGATGCATGTCATGTAAGAGCTGATTATCTTAAAAGCAGAAAACCAGCTAGACCACAGCTAGTCATCTACAATTACTAGGTAGTCCAGGACTATGCTCAGCTTCCATGCTGAAGGGGCCTGCTCTCATGATACTCTCTACAAATTGCATTTCCTAGGTCTTCTCATTCTCCTCAGACCTCCTGAAGGAACCAGACCAGGGTCAGGTCCATTTTGCTACGATTTAAAGACATCTCCTGTAGGGATTTCAGACTAAGCAGATGATAAACCTCTGTGTGGAATCACCATGTAATATAAATCCACAGACACTGGTTGCTGTATGTGTACACATGTCAAGTGTGCCGTATGCGTGTGCATGTCAGAGTACCCATGCAGTACAGCTGGACTGGCAGAAAAATTAACAAGGCTCAGAGTCCAAGGTACACAATTCTTTGGGTAACTGCAGTAGCTTTCCGGTTCTGCCTGCTTGCCACTAGCCACTTTACGCATTGGAAGAAACACTCTGATGCGGATTCCCATTCTGAGACTCATTTGTCTTGTAACTGGCCTGTGAATCATCACCAGTACCATCCGGTGATTTCAAGTCCACCTTATCCACAGGCACGGTGGCCTTAGGCAGTTTGCAAGCAAAGCAGAGGTACTTGAAACATGACAGCAAACCTTCTGAAATACTGGATGAGAAGAGCTTTTTGCAAGGGTGACAGAACTGGTAGAACACCAGCATGAACAGGATGGCCATGCAATAGCCAATCAGCAGCTGCAAGACTAATAAAGGGGCACACACGTACAGGTAGACATCTGTTTTATAGACATACCACAGCAAGAGGAGGAAGGCATTCTCAGTGAACCGTAGCATATAATATACGGCCAGTCGGTACCAATTTTGGGATTTGTTAATTAAGTCAGGATCATTTAGCTTCAGCTGCACTGCTGACCAGCAGAACATGTTAATGCCAGCATA
This sequence comes from Caretta caretta, assembly GCF_965140235.1. Lineage (NCBI taxonomy): Eukaryota > Metazoa > Chordata > Testudines > Cheloniidae > Caretta > Caretta caretta. The sequence continues at coordinate 152,414,736 of NC_134206.1, read as the reverse complement.
CAAGAAGGTGAGGAGGCACAGTACAATGGTTGTGCCCACCCTGGTCAAAGCCTTCTCTATATTTTCAGGGAAAGGGGACTTGCTTTGCCAAAAGAGAATCCAGGGGTAAAAGAAAAAGCCAAAGAAATTCAGGAGCACCACAGGCAGGACCCAGATTTGAAGCACAGAACTGAAAAGGACCAAGACTACAACCCGGGTGGCAATCTCAAAGCTTCTCCAGAGGAATATGCAGAGGTAGGCTGCAGCTTTCACGCTGATGTCATAATCATCATACTTAATCTTAATAGCCAGGATATTGCAGCGTAATGCACCATATACAATCGACAGCAGAGAAAGGACCATGAAGATGCCTGGGAAAAGAAAAGATTATGAGAACTTTCTGTTTTAGTAAATGTTAAATGCAACACATTCAGGTAGTACAAAGCAACTGGAAAGCTACTTTAACAGGCCAGCTGGGGACTTCCCTTCTCTAGTGCAGTGGTCCCCAAACTGTGGGGCATACCCCTTATAGAGCGTAGAGGAATGTTTGGGGAGGGGGTGTTCAGTGGGGCCCAGGCCAGCCCTCCAGAGGCGTGGGGAGCACCACCCAGCCCCGCTCTGCCCTCAGCCCAGCTACCCCCCCAGCCGCAGCTCCACTCTAACCCCAGCCGCAGCTCTGGCCCCAGCCGCAGCTCCACTCTGCCTTCACTCTGTCTAGGGCTGCCAACTTTCTGGCTGTATAAAACCGAACACCCTTGCCCTGCCCCTGCCATTTTCACCTGGCTGGGGCAGGGGGCTCTGGGCTGGGAGGTAGAGCTGAGGGGTTTGGAATGTGGGAGGGGGATCAGGGCTGGGGCAGGGGGTTAGGGTGCGGGAAGGTGTTTGTGGTCTTGCTTACCTCAGGCGGCTCCTGGAAGCAGCTGGCATGTCCCTCTGGCTTCTAGGCACAGGGGCAGCCAGGGAATTCTATGCGCTGCCCCCATCTGCTGGTGACAGCTTCCACTGGCCACAGTTCCCAGCCAATGGGATCTGCGGAGCCAGCGCTCGGGGTGGGGGCAACACGCGGAGCGCCCTGGCCGTCCCTGCACCTAGGAGCTGGAGTACATGCTGGCTGCTTCTGGGAGCCTCATGGAGCCGGCGATGGCCGCGGTGAACCGGGCTTTTAGTGGCCTGGTCAGCTCCACCTTCAGCCTAAGCTCCTCTGCTGAGCCAACTACGGGGTGTGGACAGATGCCATGACTGGTAAGGGGGGGGGGGCGGGCGGCAACAAGAAAAGTTTGGGCACCACTGTTCTAGGGGAATCCGTAGGTAGTATGCAGCCATTCTACACCACCCACGTCCTTTCACTGATTTAGGAGGTGTGGTCACAGTGGGTGGGAGCATCACCAAAGTGCACCGTGCTCCGGCAATCCAGGGCTGACAAAATGGCCCCTATGGAGTTGTTCATAGCCAGCACAAGTCAGAGGCTCTGAGGTTATTCTAGCTTCTGCCAAGGGCTAAACCAGCTCCTGGACGGCCCCAGGATTGGGGGATAAGGGAAGCAGAAAAGTAGGAGAAAGCAATGTCTGTCCTATTCTCTGGGAAAGGAAACAGTCTAGCAATTGTGATCAAAACATACTACCTCACTCTTAGAGAGGGAGCCCTTCTCCCTGCCAAACCTGCACACTAAAAACAAGGGTGAATTTGGTGGCAGCTAATACCTAGTTCATTTTTCCATGAATGGAAAAGATCTAATTAACTACACTGTGTGAATAGGAACAAGAATCTGCTAGACAACTCTGACACCACATTCTACAGGCCATCACCCTCTGACCCCACTGAGGATTACCAAAAGAAACTACACCATCTGCTCAAGAAGCTCCCCAATGCAGCACAGGAACAAATCTACACTGACACACCCCTAGAGCCCCAACCAGGGGTATTCTATATGCTACCCAAAATCCATAAACCTGGGAATCCTGGGTGCCCCATCATCTCAGGCATTGGCACCCTGACAGCAGGATTATTTGGCTATGTAGACTCTCTCCTCAGGCCCTATGCTACCAGCACTCCCAGCTATCTTTGAGACACCACTGACTTCCTGAGGAAACTACAATCCTTTGGTGATCTTCCAGAAAAAAACATTTTAGCCACTATGGATGTAGAAGCCCTCTACACCAACATTCCACACAAAGATGGACTACAAGCCATCAGGAATAGCATGCCCGATACCATCACGGCAAACCTGGTGGCTGAACTTTGTCCTCACTCACAACTATTTCAGATTTGGAGACAATTTATACCTTCAAGTCAGCGGGACTGCTATGGGTACAATCATAGAATATCACAGGGCTGGAGGGACCTCAGGAGGTCATCTAGTCCAACCCCCTACTCAAAGCAGGACCAATCCCCAATATTTGCCCCAGATCCCTAAATGGCCCCCTCAAGGATTGAACTCACAACCCTGGGTTTAGCAGGCCAATGCTCAAATCACTGAGCTATCCCTTCCCTGCATGGCCCCACAGTATGCCAACATTTTTCTGGCTGACTTAGAACAATGCTTCCTCAGCTCTCGTCCCCTTATGCCCCTACTCTATTTGTGCTACATTGATGACATCTTCATCATCTGGACTCATGGGAAGGAGGCCCTTGAGGAATTCCACCAAGATTTCAACAATTTTCACCCCACCATCAGCCTCAGCCTGGACCAGTCCACACAAGAGGTCCACTTCCTAGACACTACAGTGCAAATAAGCGATGGTTACATAAACATTACCCTATACCGGAAACCTACTGACCACTATACTTACCTACATGCCTCCAGCTTTCATCCAGACCACATCACATGATCCATTGTCTACAGCCAAGCTCTAAGATACAACCGCATTTGCTCCGATCCCTCAGACAGAGACAAACACCTACAGAATCTCTATCAAGTGTTCTTAAAACCACAATACCCACCTGTGGAAGTGAAGAAACAGAGTGACAGAGCCAGAAGGGTACCCGCAAGTCACCTACTACAAGACAGGCCCAACAAAGAAAGTTACAGAACGCCACTAGCTGTCACCTTCAGCCCCCAACTAAAACCTCTCCAGCACATCAAAGATCTACAACCTATCCTGAAGGACAATCCCTCACTCTCACAGACCTTGGGGTACAGGACAGTCCTCGCTTACAGACAGCCCCCCAACCTGAAGCAAATACTCACCAGCAACTACACACCACACAACAGAACCACTAACCCAGGAACCAAACCCTGCAACAAACCCTGGTGCCAACTCTGTCCACATATCTATTCAAGGGACACCATCGTAGGACCTAATCACATCGGCCACACCATCAGGGGCTCGTTCACCTGCACATCTACCAATGTGATATATGCCATCATGTGCCGGCAATGCCCCTCTGCCAAGTTCATTGGCCAAACTGGACAGTCTCCACACAAAAGAATAAATGGACACAAATGACATCAGGAATCATAACATTCAAAAACCAGTAGGAGAACACTTCAGTCTCCCTGGTCACTAAATAACAGACCTAAAAGTTGCAATTCTTCAACAAAAAAAAACTTTAAAAACAGACTCCAGCGTGAAACTGCAGAACTGGAATTAATTTGTAAATTGGATACCATCAGATTAGGCCTGAAGAAAGACTGGGAGTGGATGGGTCATTACAAAACCTAAACTTAACTTCCCCAATACTAATTTCCCCCTATTATTACTCACACCTTCTTGTCAACTGTGTGAAATGGGCCACTCTCATTACCACTTCAAAAGTTATTTTTCCTCCCTTGGTATCCTGCTGTCAATTGAATTGCCTCATTAGACTGACCTCACACTTGGTGAGGCAACTCCCATCTTTTCATGCATTTACACCTGCTCCTGTATTTTCCACTCCATGCATCTGATGAAGTGGGTTCTAGCCCATGAAAGCTTATGCCCAAATAAATCTGTTAGTCTCTAAGGTGCCACAAGGACTCCTCGTTGTTTTTACTGTGTGGTCAGTTGATCAGACACAGATCAGAGGCTGTCACTGGCACCCTATCCAGTGTGATCATAAAGGTTACTTGGGGGAGTTACCTTTGGGCATGGGATTTTGGCAATGATGCTCTACAGCTATGGAATCAACCACCCATCCATTAGTGGCTAGTGGTAGGCAGAGTTAGTTTTTTAAAATCACAGCTCACAGTGCTTTATGTCTGATGCTACTTTTATCTGTCTGTAAATTAGGAAACACCTTGAGACATTTGTAAAAAAAAACAAAACAAAACCCACAAACACAATGTAAATGCTTTAATAAAATAATACTTTGCAATAGCATAGTGCTTTTCAACCTAGGATTTCAAAACAATTTACAAAGGTATTATTATCCCTATTTTCTAGATGGGGAATGCTGAGGAAACCAAAAGATTTAAAGTGTTTTTTCCAAACTCTGTTGTCTGTGCAATATCTGTCTGAGGTACTGATATCCTTCCCTTTCTCCCCCCATCCACACTGCAGTATCTGAGTGCCTCACAATGTCTAATGTATTTATCCCTCATAACACCCCTGTGAGGTAGGGAAGTTCTACAGAGACTTGCTGAAGGTCACAGAAGAAGTGTGTGGTGGAGCTGAGAATTGAACCCACGTGTTCCAGGCCAGCACCCTAGCCAAAGAACCTTCTTCGTCTCCTTGTGGAAGAGATATACGTGGCATCAACTGAACATTTATTCACCTGACTACATTTTATGTTCTTTATTTCTCCGGCTCCCCCAAAATTATAGAACCTTCCAGACTGAATTTGGAGATGCTGACTTGTAGCTATGGAAATCCATCCTTCTGTATTTCCCCCACACCTACGTATGGTTCCCCAAGTGAAGGGGCTTCATTGTTATTTAAACGCAGCAAAGAGTGTTTGGTGTCTGGCACCTAGAGTGACAGCAGCTGGCACTACAGTAAGGCTTTGTGCTGCCAGGATGGGCATCTCCCAGGCACTTAAAGCAACAAAGTGCGGCCTCTCGCCATGACAAGAAATGGAGACGGGAGTTCAGAACTGTCACGCAGCATCTGAACTCAGTGTCATGTGAAACCGTGACAGCAGCATTTTGATACTCCATAATATCAGTTGCTAAAGTGCTTTTTTTAGCTGACTACTGGGATTTGAGCTGTGAATTAAGATACTGGAAAAATGCATCAGCAAACTCAAATAAATGAGAACAGAGTTCTCAGACCTGATGCCTAAAGTTAAGGCTCCTTAATCTATAATTAGACATCTAAAAATAGGTGGCTTGATTTTTCAGAAATGCTGAGCAGCCACAAAGCTATTGGGTGCTACATACGTTCGGCCCCCATGAAAATCAGGCCACTTTTATTTTAGGTGTTGAATTATAGATTTAGGACACAAGTTTCAGGCATCCATGTTTGAAATTTTTAGCCTTAACCTTTGCATTTTCATACAAGGGAGTGTTTTAAATGCAAACAATTAAAGTAAAACCAATAAGTTATACAGTCATTTCTTTTAGGGTTTAGGGGAAAATATTTGCTGAATATTAAACCAATTGGTGATGCTACAGCATATTCTATTTTATTAGATAAAATAAGATAAACAGATCAGGTAGATCTCAATTGCTGCGCCAATTATTTTAATTTAGTACTTAGCAACCAATGCTGTCTGCAACCTTCAATTAGTTTATGCTTCATTATCCTACAAAAGGACCAAATTCACTTCTTTATTACAGCTATTTAACCATGCTCATGAGGTTCTTCTATTTAAAGGAATTAATCTCTGAACATGACTCTAAGAAATGGAGCTATTTTAGGATCTTGGAGTAACTAGTGGGATTTTCCTTGTACATTTTTAACTACCAGTGTGTCCTGAAACATCTCTCAATTCATTTGGAATAGAACATCCAACAATGAATTACCCATGAATCTAGACACTCAATATCAGTTTGTAAGGCTGAATAGCAATTATAATGGCAATATGCATGTTCCATTACGAGGAAGGATTTCTCCAGTAAAATGCATTTTGTATTTGCTTGTTTCTCACTTGATTTTTCTGCAGTTTTTCCTTAAAAACAAATTCTTATGTTTTGTACATGGTATGAGGATTTTTTAAAACATTATCTCCTACAGAATACAGTACTGGCCAAAAGTAGAACAGCAAGTGAACACAGTTATGAATACCAATGAGAGCCTGTCCTTTCAGCACTCTTAGAAATCTTTTCTCAAGTTCAGAATTGGCTCTTTATTTTAAAAAAAATTGCAAAAATGATTTTTTTGCTTAATTAGCTCTTAAAAGTGAGTGAATGCTCTCACTAAAACTTTTTCCTGGTTCAGAAAGTTGCCTGCCACCTGTTTGATAAGCTGGCAAGCGTTCAGAACACTACCTGGTCCCCCTTTAGTGAGTCAAAAAAAAAAATCTCTTTAGCCCATTTGCCTTCACAGCTCCTGGAAGCTACTTCCTATTCTGAATGGGTATTTTCCCATTGGTAGCAATCATGTACAGCATCAGATTGTAGCCCAAGCTTGCTCTATACCCGAAGTCCCATGCTTGTAACAGCCTACCTGTCATCAATTCAAATGCCACAATCAAACCAGTGGGAATGATACTGTGGGGCAGCCAGGGAGGAAAATGTAAAGGAGTAACATTGCCTGCAGTGGACATGTGCCTGGCTCAGCACCCACTATGAAGATCAGTGAGGAAGTGAGGGGATGAGGGAGTCAAAGATTTTTTCCCCTGAAGCTGTCTTAAGTCCCTCAACTGCAGTACTGTGTGATAAAGGATTCCACTCTCCTTGGAAGATTGGGGCAATATTCTTTTTAAGAACCAGTAGTTTGAGTGACACTCTACTTCTAGCACTCCTAAGTTTTTGGTTTTTTAATGACTTATGGCTGACAAAACCTGTCCTTCCCCACCTCTTAGTAACATGAGGGTGACTGCTGCCTTACATGAATCGTACCATGGTATGCTAATAATACTGACACCTAGCAGAATCTAGCCACTAAATCCAGAATTTTCCATCTTTGGTCTCTACAATTAGTTACCTAAACCTGTGCTCAGGCCACTCTACAATTAAGGTCACTTATTTTGGTACCTAAGGTTTGGGACCGAGATGTGAAAATATGGTCTAAATCCATAATTTCCCTCTTTAAAAACACTTAATAATACTGAAACGTATCCCACACCTCTTAGAAACGTTGTCCTAAATACTGACAAGGAAGAGTTCTGTGGCTGACAGCTTGCTGGGATAGCAGAATCTGCAGCAGCATCTTAATATATCTGGCATTGGCAAGGATGCCTAGAAATCACATAATGCTTCTCCGTCCTTCCTAAAAATCCCAGTTTATATTCACTAGGATTGTCATGTTGCAGAAACAAATGTGTTTCAAAGGCCACGTAATCAGATACTGCATCTTTTCATAAGAGTTATAGTCACTACTACCACCTTCTTTAACACAATCTTTTTCAAAAGAAGCTGCTATACCGGTAGGAAATCCATCCATTTCCTAGGGTAAGCGAGTTAGGAGATGATCCTGTCAAAATAAACAGTAATTGAAGGTTATTTTAACTCCGCTGATGACAGTCTAAGCAAGGAGACGAAGGATTGGGGCATGAAGAATGAGTGGAGTGATGTGGTGTGGAGAACCTTGATGCGCTACAGCCTGAGCAATGAGCTTTTCCGTGACTAATTCATGAAGCTTTGAGTTCCCAAAGCACTTTATACATTTGGATAAGTATTGTACAAGTGAGGAAGAAACTGAGATGCGAGATGTTCTATGATTTGCCCAAGGACACACAGCAAATCAGCAGCAGAGTGAAGCACAGAACTGAAGCCTCCGGATTCCTAACCCTGTATTCTAACCACCAGACCATGCTACCCCCATGTTCACACCATGGCCCAAGTCACTGTGATACCTTTCACAAGTACTACATTCATCCAAACAATCTCAACACAAATTAGCTGTGAGCAGATAAATAGCACCATGTTTAACTCTAGGTATAAGAAAGTCCTTCTGGTCCTTGATTTAGGTCCTCCTCAGTATTACAGCTTATGAGAAGAGGCACCCATGGCAACATGCATTAATTCACAAACTAAACAAATGCACTCTTGCCAACTTTTAGCCTCCTGTTTAAAACAGGTTTAAGTCCAGTTTTGAAAGTTACAAAGAAATTTTAATAAGACCCAAATGTCTGAAGGAAGGATCACTGTCTGTGAAGACGCAGGTGCAATGCTTTCCAAATAATCAGTCGATCCCTTTCATTCAGTATTACATAGTGACACTTATCTGCTCTAAGCTGCTCCAAAGCCAGGAGCGTGGGGGAGAATGCAGCATGCATGGTAGTTGCTGTCTTTGTCCGAGTGGAGGAATTTGCTTATGAATTTGTGATTCAGAACTCTGTGAAGTTTTTTGACCATTCTGGTTTTGGTGAATGTACCAATTGCCATTGTATTTGTTATTCTGTATCAATCCTAATGACCCGAGACAGAGCCTTTCTTCTTGGTGACAGCGACTAGCAGCCAACAGTACTAGTGGGGGAAAAACAACCCAGATGACCTTTCTGAAGCAAATGCCATCTGCAGATCAGCACTTGGAGACCAAGTGCTAATTACGTTGCTCAATGCAGGATACTTCTATTCTGTTCTCATCCCCATGCCATGGTTCACCCTGAGCATGACTAATTCATCTTAGCTGTCAGGCACAATAAAGTAGCCAGAGCAATGCTTTGTCTTTCAATATTCTACAGCTATGTGCCTAAATAAGCACTTTGGGTGCCTTTAAAAAATAAAGCTGGCAGCTGCTTAAGCTGACATAATATCACTATATGCTGATTAATTCCTTGGTGCCAGCTGCTTTAGATGCATTCATGCTGGTAATGGACATTGCACTGTGAAAATCCAGTTCCCTGTACAAGTAGATCCATTGCTTTTGAGAGGTCTGGAAAAGGAAACTTCGTTTTGGCTGTTTAAAAAGTACCATTGCCAAAGGCTAATTGACTAGCTCTGAATAAGTAATTTGTTCAGTGATCTTAGTCCAGTCTCTTGCGACCATTTCACTATGTCATAATGTCAAAAAAATTCAGTGTGTACTCCCAACATGGAAAAGAAGGCTGCTGCCAGTCAGCAGTGAGGTACTTTGACAGATGTGTGTGGAAAGCCTGTATGTGCGTGCTTGCACTACACCTGGGCATATATCGATCAGTCTAAATTTCACTCTTTCAATCTCATAGATACTAAGGTCAGAAGGGACCATTATGATCATCTAGTCGGACCTCCTGCACAACGCAGGCCACAGAATCTCACCCACCCACTCCTGCAAAAAACCTCTCACCTATGTCTGAGCTATTGAAGTCCTCAAATCGTGTTTTAAAGACTTCAAGGAGCAGAGAATCCTCCAGCAAGTGACCCGTGCCCCATGCTACAGAGGAAGGCGAAAAACCTCCAGGGCCTCTTCCAATCTGCCCTGGAGGAAAATTCCTTCCCGACCCCAAATATGGCAATCAGCTAAGCCCTGAACATATGGTCAAGATTCACTAGCCAGATACCCAGGAAAGAATGTTCTGTAGTAACTCAAATCCCACCCCATCTAACATCCCATCACAGGCCACTGGGTCTATTTACCATGAATATTTAAAGATCAATTAATTACCAAAATCATGTTATCCCATTATACCATCTCCTCCATAAACTTATCGAGTTTAATCTTAAAGCCAGATAGGTCTTTTGCCCCCACTCCTTCCCTTGGAAGGCTATTCCAAAACTTCACTCCTCTGATGGTTAGAAACCTTCATCTAATTTCAAGTCTAAACTTCCCAAAGACCAGTTTATATCCATTTGTTCTGGTGTCCACAGTGGTACTGAGCTTAAATATTTCCTCTCCCTCTCTGGTATTTATCCCTCTGATATATTTTATAGAGAGCAATCATATCTCCCCTCAACCTTCTTTTGATTAGGCTAAACAAGCCAAGCTCCTTGAGTCTCCTTTCATAAGACAGGTTTTCCATTCCTCGGATCATCCTAGTAGCCCTTCTCTGTAGCTGTTCCAGTTTGAATTCATCCTTCTTAAACCTGGGAGACCAGAACTGCACACAGTATTCCAGGTGAGGTCTCACCAGTGCCTTGTATAATGGTACTAAAACCTCCTTATCTCTACTGGAAATACCTCGCCTGATGCATCCCAAGACTGCATTAACTTTTTTCACGGCCATATCACATTGGCAGCTCATAGTCATCCTATGATCAACCAATACTCCAAGATCCTCCTCCTCCTCCATTACTCTTTGCATGCTGAGCTGCACCTTGTAACTAGGGTGCATCACCTCTAAATCAGCACTGTTGTATTGTTATAGAATGCAAAGGTATGTCCATGGGGTGGTAGAAACACAGCTTTGCTGGATACACAGACCATGAATTGTGGCACCTTAGAGACTAATACGTTTATTTGGGCATAAGCTTTCGTGGGCTAAAACCCACTTCATTGGATGCATGCAGTGGAAAATACAGTAGAAAGACAGAAAGAGAACATGAAAAGATGGGGGTTGCCATACCAACTCTAATGAGACAAATCAATTAAGATGGGCTATTATTAGCAGGAGAAAAACTTTTGTAGTGATAATCAGGATGGCCCATTTCAAACAGTTGAAAAGAAGGTGCGAGTAACAGTAGGGGGAAATTAGCATGGGGAAATAGCTTTTAGTTTGAAACCTGAGACCATGACTTGATTTTTTTTAAAGCATCTTTTGTCAGCAGCAGCAGCACACCTGCCACATGGGAGGCCCTGGTCTACAGTCAGCTCTGCATACTTGTTTTCTGTGCAAGGTGATACAAAGAGCATACAGTGTGATGGGGGAAGTGCCCATTACATCCAAAATGAACACTTCACCTCTGTCGACATTTGTTGCATGCTGTCATGCAGCACAGCTGAGAAGTGTAATAAAAACGACAAGGGGTCAGTTGATGGCCAGTGGGGCAAAATCACCTGCCTCTGTGACCATCATCTTAGACCTACATTCACACTTCATGAGTCAGAGAGATGAAAACTGCCACCATCGCACGGTCCTCACTAGTGAGCCAGAACCTGCATGTGCCTACCTGTCCTATCCCCAACTTGCAGCTAAAGTACAATATTTAGATAAGTTGTTACATGGGGCCCCTCTCGAGGCTTCCCCAGCTGTGAAACCAACAAAGGTGCATAGCCTGCTGGCTTCCCAGCCAAAGGAGCCATTCAGTAATCTGGCAGGGAAGCACCTTTGCTGAGGCAGCCACCTAAAGCTCACACAGCTGCCCAAATCCTTCCTCTTCTTACCTGATTGGTAATTGGGCCTTAGAGAATGTTAGCTGGGGAAGCACAGGCCCATGTCCTTCTGGTGCCATAGCAGAAGCAGAATCTACTTTGGCAACAGCTAAGGAAGAAGAAATCCTTTCAGGTGTCTCTGTATGTATTTTATTTTATTTCTTAAAGTAGTAGTTCTTTGTTCCAGCATGGGGAAAATATGCTCTACCCTATACCCAGGCCAAGTGTTTAATAGGGAACACCAGGCAATTTTTTTCTCCTTAAATATAGCTCAGTTCCTCTGTCTCCAAATAATTTGTCTCCTTATCATGCCATGAATGTGATCTACAATATTGCTTTTTATGCAGCACCCAGAAGACGCCACAATAAGTGCTTTAATCCAAAATTTGATGGTGTAGAGGAGAACCTGGATGCAGTACAAAGTAACAGCTCGCTGAAACCCACTGGAATGTGCCCAGCAAATGAAGTTGTTTCAAGCCCGTTCCTCCAGCTGAGGCAACTGCAGGCAGTTCAGCAGAGAATAACCTCTGACCCTCCAACTCTCACTCCCACCAATATATGGTTAGAACACAAACTGTACATACTTCTAGCTGCCATGATCTCCTGCTGCAGGACACATATATACAACTGAAGCGTCAGCTGAGGCGCAGAGCCGAGGAAAGCCTGGATCACAGATGCCCTGCTGAATGCAGATCTATGTGTAAACAATTTGCCTTCAGCCTGGCCCACTTCCTTCTCAACTTCTTCTGAATGTCCGTCTTTAGGCATCTGCCTCTTCTTGGTGATGCTGACATAAGGCTCTTCAAATCTCCCCGCATGAAAGTAAATGTAAAAAACTTCCACACACCTGGAAGTAAATCAACAGATAAAGAGTGATAGAAAAAAAATCAAGGGTTTTCCAATAGCCTTATTAACATTCTAAGCCCATTTTCACAATTACTAATACTGTGCCCTGCTCTCTGATAATCAATTTATTTCCCAACTGTACTGTGCTATGATTAGGGCTCTACCAAATTCACAGCCATGAAAAATGCATCACAAATCGTGAAATCTGGTCTTTTGTGTGCTTTTACCCTATACTATACAGATTTAGAATCATAGAATATCAGGGCTAGAAGGAACCTCAGGAGGTCATCTAGTCCAACCCCCTGCTCAAAGCAGGACCAATCCCCAATTTTTGCCCCAGATCCCCTAAATGGCCCCCTCAAGGATTGAACTCACAACCCTGGGTTTAGCAGGCCAATGCTCAAACCACTGAGCTATCCCTCTTCACGGGGAGACAAGCATTTCTCCAATTGGAGGTCCTGACCCAAAAGGGAGTTGCAGGGGGTCGCAAGGTTATTTTAGGGGGCCACAGTATTGCCACCCTTACTTCTGTGCTACCTTCAGAACTGGGTTGCCAGAGAGTGGCTGCTGTTGGCCAGGCGTCCAGCTCTGAAGGCAGCGCCCCACCACCAGCAGCGCAGAAGTAAAAGGTGGCAATACCATACCCTGCCACCCTTACTTCTGTACTGTTGCTGACAGCAACTCCACCTTCAGAGTTGGGCACCTGGCCAGCAGCCACCGCTCTCCAGCTGCCCAGCCCTGAAGGCAGCACCCTGCCAGCAGCAGGTCAGAAGGGTGGCAATACCATCCCATCCCATGCTTACTTGTGCCCTGCTGCTGGCAGTGGCTCTGCCTTCAGAGCTGGGCTCCTGGCCAGCAGCCGCTGCTCTCCAGCTGCCCAGCTCTGAAGGCAGTAAAAGTAGCAATACTGAAACCCACCCATACAATAACCTTGCAACACCCCGCTCCACAACTCCTTTTTGGATCAGGACCCTACAATTACAACTCTGAAATTTCAGATTTAAATAGCTGAAATCATGAAATTGATGATTTTTAAAGTCCTGGGACCATGAAATTGACCAAAATGGACCGTGAATTTGGTAGGGCCCCCACTCATAATGGTGAGTTGTCCTCTTGATGTGACATTAATATCCATGAGTCTACTCACTGGGGTAAGCATTTTCAGGATTGAGCCTTTGATTTGTATTAATGACCCAAATTATAAGTAGCTGTCATCTGAGTTCTAGATTTGTGATGGGGAATTATATATCCCAACCTGAAAGCAAGGAGTCATAACAGCCAGCCAGGTGCATTATCTGACCAGTACATCCCACAGCCAATGGAGATTACTACTATTACAATTCAGTATCTATAATTAAGGTTAAGATTTTGTCATGGTTATTTTTAGTAAAAGTCATGGGCAGGTCAAGGGCAATAAACAAAAATTCACAGAAGCTATGAACTGTCTGTGACTTTTGCTGCTGCGGCTCTATGGTTTCCCCCACAACCATGGTGGCTGGGAGCTGCAGGATTCCCCCTCTGCCCACAGTGGCTGGGAGCTGCAGGGTGACCATATTTCCCAAAGAGAAAATGGGACACTCCAGCCGCTCGCCCGACCGGTCCCCCTCTTCACGCGTGAGGCTGTTGCTGGAACCCTGAGCAGGGCCCCCTCAGGAGTCTGTCACCTATTGCTGGAACTTTGCAGGGGGTCGCTTGTTGCTGCGGTTGCCTGTCGCTGGAATCCTGCCAGGGCCTCACTGGCTGCCAGCTCCAGAGTCCCGCAGCCCCTGGGGCTGAAGCAGAGAATGTTACGGAGATCTCTGGAAATCATGGATTCTGTGACTTCCATGACCTCCATGACATAAAACGTAGCCTTATCTATAATAAAATTCCAGGGTTGTCACTCTCTCTGCTTGTCACTCAGGCCTAGAATATCTGAGAGTCACTGTGAAGCAATAGGAACAGCTACATGCATAGTGGAGACCTCTTTTTGTTAAGAATATCATCAGCCTGAATCATCACTAGGGTTTGTGGTCTGTTAACATCTAATTTTTAAAGGTCTCAGCCATTTTGACTTAATGAATTATACCTATGCAACAGCATAGCTTTTCAGCTACAATAAGGCCTGTATCTATACTATTCCAAGAATCCTAGACCATTGTGCAATCTCAGGTAACTCAACCAATCACCACCCTTACTCTATAGCTAATTTGCATGCAACAATTTCATTGGTTGTGTGAGGGAGACTGCATAGATGGTGGATTACCTGGCTCAACTGCCACCATTCTTCAAAATCACCCACACAACAACACAACCAGGACCCACAAAAACCCCCAAACACATATAGCCCCTCACTGCAGCATATACCCCACATTTGCCAAGCGCACAATGTAACACTACTTTCCCAGCACCACACACTCATTTGCCCACCCTCACTTATACTTCCCATAGAACTGTAGCCATGGGTCATCAACAGGTTGAATCATCACTGAATTTGTGGGTTGTTACCATCCAGTTTTTAAGTTCTCAGCCATTTTTAGACAAATGATTTTAAATGACCAATTAGAAAATACACTGAAGAGCTCATATTATCCCAGTGATGAGGCCTCTCCTCCCTTGAGCCCTGTCAGCAGCAAGATAGGAAGGGGCTTCTGTTGGTAAGCAAACTATGACTATATTAATATTATTATTCCAGTGGACTACTCTAGAGAGTAATGTCTGTTAGAGCTAGAAGCTGACTGGAAAGTCTGTATGTTTTAAAAAAGCAACCCATGACTGAGAACGCACCATTGTCCCAAATAAAACATTTTAACAATAAACTGTAGAAAAGCTTAGGCTTTTGAAGAGTGCCTGCTGGTCAGGTAGACCAGGAATATTCAAAGAAGCAAACTAAAACTGCTGCTATCTGGGTTGTGTTGGAATTCTCTCCAATTTGCAGGGACAGGGGTGGGGTTAGGAGTCTTGTTTTTAAATAAACTGATATGCTGTTTCCCTATCAGAACCACAACTAAGGCAACATATGACAGCAAATGCTCTGAACCCGACTGTCCATACCTGTGGAAGGGTGTGCTTCTGTGTACCACCACTAAAGCATTAATTGTACCTTTTCTCTAGTAAAATGCAATTAACCTCTAGCCCTCACCCCTGAGAGAACATTATTGCAATCCTTCCACTTGGAGACTGAGTCCCAGAACCTCAGACATATTTACGTGTGTCAAGGTTCCTCCCCCACTCTGAACTCTAGGGTACAGATGTGGGGACCTGCATGAAAACCTCCTAAACTTACTTTCACCAGCTTAGGTTAAAACTTCCCCAAGGTACAAATTAATTTTAGCCTTTGTCCCTGGATCTCCACTGCCACCACCAAACTCTAACTGGGTTTACTGAGAAACATAGTTTGGACACATCTTTCCCCCCAAAATCCTCCCAACCCTTGCACCCCACTTCCTGGGAAAGGTTTGGTAAAAATCCTCACCAATTTGCATAGGTGACCACAGACTCAAACCCTTGGATCTGAGAACAATGAAAAAGCATTCAGTTTTCTTACAAGAAGACTTTTAATAGAAGTAAAGAAATCCCCCCTGTAAAATCAGGATGGTAGATATCTTACAGGGTAATTAGATTCAAAAACATAGAGAACCCCTCTAGGCAAAACCTTAAGTTACAAAAAAGGCACACAGACAGGAATAGTCATTCTATTCAGCACAGTTCCTTTCTCAGCCATTTAAAGAAATCATAATCTAACATATACCTAGCTAGATTACTTACTAAAAGTTCTAAGACTCCATTCCTGTTCTATCCCCAGCAAAAGCAGCATACAGACAGCCACAGACCCTTTGTTCTTCTGCCTCCTCCCAGCTTTTGAAAGTATCTTGTCTCCTCATTGGTCATTTTGGTCAGGTGCCAGCGAGGTTACCTTTAGCTTCTTAACCCTTTACAGGTGAGAGGATTTTTCCTCTGGCCAGGAGGGATTTTAAAGGGGTTTACCCTTCCCTTTATATTTATGACAACATGCTTAACTCCCATTGATTTCAATGGGAGATAGGTGTCTCAATACCTTTGAGGATCTGGGCCTGAGTTACTTTCTTCCTCCACACAGAACTAGCTCCTGTCCCAATCACAAGCAACCCATGAGGCAGAAAGTAAGCAACATTTCTTCATTCCCCTTGCACAACTTCTCGTCTACCGATCCCAGTGTTAGCAGCAGGGGGCAGCAAATGCAGAGAAAAGTCACACACGAATGCTAAGTACACTATAAGCACAGTTAGACTAATCACTACAAAAAGCACAGCTAACTCTGCACTAAGCTTAGCTTTGGGTAAAATTTTTAAAAGCACCCATTTGTAACTTAGGAGCCTAAATTCCAACACTTAATAAACAATTCAGGCTTATATTTTCAAAATCGTCTGCGGGATATGGACACTCAGTTCCCATGAATTTTAGTGGGTATTGGGCTTCCAAATTGTCAGGAGCCTTTGGAAATTTCAGCCTATCTTTTGTTCCTGCAGTTCACCACATTTAAGTTTGGGTATAGCAGGCATTTCTCTGGTTGTAGTATGTGAATTTTACAGCCAAAGGGGAATTTTTCAGCAAAAAAATTTTTTGTTGGAAAATGCTGATTTGTTGATACCAAGACTATTTGCAGAAAAGGGTAGGTTTTGAACAATTTCCTCTTTGTTTGTTTTTTTAAGTTTCTAAATTGTTGAAATGGGATTAAAAAAGTTTCATTTTCGGTTCAAAATGACTTTTCGTTTTGAAATGAAAGTTAATTTAAGGTAAATATATATATATATATATATATATATATATATATATATATATAAACTAAAACGTCAAAATTGAAATGAAATGTTTCAAAATTATTGAAACAAAACATTCTGACTGACCTGATCCAAAAAATTTTTGGATTTTCAATAATGAAAATTAGACATTTTGACTTTTCATCTCAACTCAGGAGCAGAAATATTTTCAATATCTCGAAAATTTTCATGGAATGGGAAAACCACCCAACTGTCGTGAATTCCTTGTTTCTTTTCTGTCAGTGTTGATGTAGATACAGTTTTGCACATAACAAAATGTTTAATTTCTTTCTATTGTGTTCAGTACCAAAAACTTTGTACCCCTGACTTCAATGGACCAGGATTTGATCACCAGTGTTTTGCATGAAAGCCCTTTGTATTATCCTTTTTTGCCTCTTGCAAGAGCATAGTTTATTACTGTGTAAGTAGAGGCAGTCCCTGCTGCAGACAATTTGTAACCAAGCACCCACTTTAGAAGAGGTGTGGTAGCTGACTGGTTAAGATGCTCAGGTACACTCCTGAAAGTTGTGGGTTTGCTACTTGCTTGATCTCATGCTGAAAGGCCACCTTCCATTCACCTTGCTGCTCCATGGGGTTAGAGAAGCCAAAGGTGGTTGGATGTGATGCTGGCCCTATCACACCATTGTGAACTGTTGGCTAGGGAACTGATGTGCCTTGACCATGCCAACCTGATGAGCCAGTGACTTGTAAGAACTCTGACCCCCTTCTAGGCCCATGTTAGAACTTAATGAACAGTAGGGGTGGAGTGTACACTATATTGGCTAAATTTTACTTCCATTGAAGCCTGTAGTGCTCCAATTGATTTCAATGGGAACACAGTTAAGCCATGCTGAGTGCTTTTGAAAATCCCATCCTACATATTGTACTTGCTGTAACAGATACAGTTCATATCAGACAGAAAGGAGCCAACTGTCACAGGACAATGACACACACAGACACTCAGATGGGAGACCTAAGTTCCAGTCCCTGAGCCAATGAATATTGAATTATTTATACAAAGTGGAACAGCTTTAAGAGGCAACCCTGAGAAAGCTCCATAACCCAGTGGTTCAGGCTGTCACCTAACATGTGGTAAACCCAGGCTCAAGTCTCTGTTCCCTATCAGGTAGATGGGAGACTTGAACCTTTATCTCCCACAGCCTGAGTAAATATTCTAACCACTGGGCTAAAAGTTATAAGGGAGGGGAGGAACTCCTTCCCACCCTCCAGGAGAAAAGGCTTAGGCACCTAACTTTAGGAAAATTGGCTGTGAATCCCTAGCAGACGGAGACACCTCCCTCCAGCCCAGACTTATGTGTCTACATCCCTTAAGGGGTGTGGCCTTATCACACACCCCTCTCCTCTGCATTTCCTATTGGCTAGCTTAGGCAGCTTCCTGCTCAGCTTGCTAGCTTCTGTAGATCTCATTCTTAGGTGCTTAACACTCTTCTGATTAGGAGTACTTGTGGCACCTTAGAGACTAACCAATTTATTTGAGCATGAGCTTTCGTGAGTTGAAGTGAGCTGTAGCTCACGAAAGCTCATGCTCAAATAAATTGGTTAGTCTCTAAGGTGCCACAAGTACTCCTTTTCTTTTTGCGAATACAGACTAACACGGCTGTTCCTCTGAAACTCTTCTGATTGTCTTATATAGAGAGCCTGAGCTCCTTACTTGGGGCTGTTGATTCCAGTAGGCAGTGTGCTGCCTAACATTTAGACATTGCAATGCTTAAGACCCCTTTGTGGATCTAGTCCCTTTTTTCTTGGGTGCCACCTGTGGCAATGTTTGGGAGAGCTGATCACTATGGTACAAATAATAAAGGGAGAATTTCATGAATCCCAGAGTGATGCTCCGATTACTAATTATCTGTATTGCAATAGTACATAGGAGCCCTAGTCATGTACCATTATGCTGTGGTCTGTACAAACACAGAACAAAGAGACAATTGGATAATGGGATGAGATTGTACTTGGCCAAAGTGTAATTTGAAGTTTTCTCCAGAAAAGAACATTAAACCTTCCACTGAAATGCTTTTAAGTCACTTTGCTTTTATAGTCTCCTTCAGTTTAGGTGTTAAAGTGTCTCCATTTCAAAAAAGAAAATTCTAAATAAGTGTAACTACCTTTTCCAAGCATTCAAAGGAATAACTGCATTCACAAAGCATGGCATCAACCTGAAGTGCCACAGAAATCCCAGATAGTGTCCTGCCGTCACTTCGTCCCAGCCAATTACATTGAAATGTATCCTTTCTCAGACTTGCCTATATCTCAAAGACTAGAGTCAGGTCACTGTGTGATATTGGCAATATTACTCTACAAATCACTTTGAGTACTTATAGAGAAACTGTTCCTATTACAGAGGGGGAAAATAAAATTGGCAAAAGGCAAGTATATGCTCTTTCATAACACAACCATTCTCTCCATGAACGGGAAGGCTACTAGCTGTATGATGTCCCTATTGTAATTACTTTTGTGACAGCAAATGTCCAGCTAATATAGGTGGTACTGAGGATGAGACAATAAGCAGGTTTATAAAGTATACTTATTCTGTCATGTTCAGGAACCAAACAAGGCTAGATCATTGTAGCTAGGCAAGGCAGTATTTTTTCCAGGTGGCTGCCATCTTGTGCTCCAGCATCTGAGCTTTCATTTGGAAATAAATAAATAAAATAAAAGGAGGAAAGTAAATCTCTAGCCTTTATGATTACAAAGAAAACCTTCAAAATGTGAACTGGGCATCAGCCAGTGAGCCAAACTGAAAGTGCCCAGCAGAGCACGCATCATATGCTGTATATCACCGTGAACTAGTGAGAGTGGCGTCTCATTCTGACTTCTCAAATGGACAGAGCGTGGAACTATAGCAGAACTTGGGGCAGGGTTAAGTCGACCTAAGTTATGCAACTCCAGCTTCGTGAATAATGTAGCTGGCGTCAAAATACTTTAGGTCGACTTATTGCAGTGTCTAAACCGCACTGGGTCGATGGCAGAAACTCAAATCTAAATATTCTTCTTTCTAATATTGTTTCAAAGGGCACTTTCAACTCAATATCTCAAGTGGAATTTTGGGCTCTCTTGTCAAACAGAACACCTTCTGGAAGAAGTGAAACCCTTGAGAATTATAAATACTACAATATGAATGGAATCATTACCATAAAACATTTAAATTAAGCCACACTAGGAGTTTCCCTTTCTTCCTGTGAAGTCAATCTGATCTATGTTACTATGTTGCAGAAATTTGCAGTAAGATATAACTTACCCAGTAACTATAACTATCAAACTGCTTATCTTCACAAAGAATCAAGCAACTTTAGAGAAATGGGCCTTGTCTGTACAAAGAGAAAACAGCTTCTAGATTCCATCTAAACAAATAGCCTCAGTAAGGATCTCACTGTATAGGAGAGAAAACTGTTTGCTTGCCACCTGGCCTTCCTTTTTTATTTCCAGCCTCTGTGGGGGGGGACCTCATAACCTATTTTCTTCAGTGCTAAGTCTTAAGATTTGTGGATTCTGCAGGTTAGCAAATACCACACCCTTTCTTTCCCTGTGTTTGCTTTCAGGACAGCAACATGACTGTTCCTGAGAGACTGACAAAATAACTATTAAAGCATATTCTACAGCATTAGTGTTACTTTGATTAATGCAGGTGCATAAGCACAAAGGAGACTCAGTCAGCTTCATACCAATAGAATACAGGGGGGATGGAATAATTTTTATAGTGGGGGTGCCCAGAACCATTGAACCAAACTGTAAACCCTGTATATAATGGAAACCTCCTGCAACTCCAGTTCTAGCACCTATGATAGAATAGCTATAGAAATACAACAGACTAACGTTTTGGGTGTTTTGGGCAGGGGGACATTGTGCAAAGAAACACACAACAGGCACAGATCTAGTTCATATGGATAAACATGGCTGTACCACACACACGCAGAACACAAAAATCCTATATACACACACACACGCATCTCTATATCCACACAACAGAGACGTGTAAAGAGAGCGAATGTTTCTAAATTGGTGTCTCTTATACACAAAGGCAACTGTGCTTCCATCTCGGGAACCTCAGCTGCATCTCAACCACAAAGCTGAAGACTACGCAAATGTAACACATGCCAATGTGTGCTATACATTGCAAACGTTCACACAGCTGTACACGGCTGTATTATGCACAAACGCCGGGGGCTCGCGAAGAAAAGAAAAAGCTGCCGCAAACAAGATGCGCTCTCCAGAGCGCCAGAGGGACGGCTCCGCTCCACCGACCCGCGCTCGTCCGCTCTGCGAGCCCCCAGGGGGAGCCGCTGGCGCGCAGCAGGGGAGGTGGCTGGAAGGGAGCGGCGATGCTTTTTAATGAAGTAAATCGGGAGGGCAGGACGCTGCCCACGCGGGCCAGCAGCCCGCCACCCACCTGACAAGGGGTCCCAGCTGCAGGATGTGCAGCAGCAGCACCAGGGGTCTGTCCCGGCTCAGCTCCCGGTGGATGAAGACCAGGTTGAACTGCACCAGCACGCAGGGCAGGAGGGCGAAGAGCAGGGTCAGCGCCTGCCAGATGCGGTCCCCCGCCGCGCGGTAGGTGCTGCTCAGGTACAGGGCGGTGCCCGTCTCGGCCAGGAAGAGGAGCAGGGAGACGAGGACGGAGCCCGGGAATTTCATCTCCGCCCGTGCCGGCAGCCGGCGCGCCGGGCGCCTCATCTGTCTGCGGCAGCCGGCTGGGCAGGGCCCCCCGCTCCGCCCAGCGCCCTCTCCCGCGGGGCTCGGGCCCGGTTCGCCGCGGGGGAGCGCTGCCCGCTAGGGGGAGTCCCGCTTGCTGCGGCGGCCCGGCCACCTGCCCCCAGGCCCTCCGCACGCCGGGGCCTGCCCGGGGAGCGGCGCCGCCGCGGCCGGAGGCGAGAGCGGGCTCGGGGCCCTGGCGCAGGCACCCGCGTGGGCAGCCGCCGCCGCCGCCGCCCGGTAGGGGCAGGGGCGCAGAGCGGAGACAGCTGCAGCGCTGGCAGAGGGGCTTGGGTCAGCCCCAGCGGAGAGGAAACCACCTCTTCCTCTGCGGCGCTGCTTGGGGGGGAGGGGGGGCGCTGGGGAATGAGGGGCAGGGGCAGCCCCCTAGGAGCTTTAGTGTAGGTCCCTCCACAGCCCCCTACACCGGGTGCTGGGACAACCTGTGTCGTGGGGGGTGCTGAGAGCCACTGAACCCCACTGTAAACCCGCTCCGGGGTTCTCAAATTCATTGCAGCTCCGCCCTCTTCTGACAACAACGGGAGGGGGGACCGAAGCCTGCGCCTGCCCCAGGCAGCGGGGGTCAAAGCCGAAGCCCAAGGGTTTCAGCCCCAGGCAGGGGGCCTGTAACCTGAGCCCCGCCACTCAGGGCTGAACCCTTGAGCTTTGTCCCCTGGCCCTGGGACTCAGGCTTAGGGCCCGGGGCCCTAGCAAATCTAATGCCAGCCCTGGCAACCCCAGTAAAATGGGGTTGTGACCCACTTTGGGGTCCTGACCCACAGTTTGAGAACTGCTGCTGTATATGATGGAAACCACTTCAAGCCAGGGGGTGCAGCAGCATCCCCCACACCGCTAGTTCCAGCACCAATGCCCTTATAGAGTTGGTTAAAGATCATTGGGTGATAGGGTTGTCAATTTTGGTTGGACTTTTCTTGGAGGTTTCATCACGACAATCTTTAATGAAAGATCAGTCTTTAATTTCTAGGGCTTGTTTACACTACTGCACGGGGTCAATCTAAGATACGCAACTTCAGCTACGTGAATAGCGTAACTGAAGTCGACGTACTTAGATCTACTTACCGTGGTGTCTTTACTGGGGTAGGTCGACAGCTGGCGCTCTCCTGTCAACTCCGCTTGCACTTCTCGTTCTGGTGGAGTACCAGAGTCGAGAGGAGAGCGCTCAGCGGTTGATTTATCACATCTATACTACGACCCCCGCTGGATCGATTGCTGCCCGCCGATCTTGCGCCTAGTGTAGACAAGCCCCTAGAGACTCCAGGACAATCCTGGAGGGTTGGGAACCCTAACTGGGTGAGAGTTTCTGAAGTTCATAGCTGATCCTCATTCTGCATTTCCCACTGCACCATTTCCCATGTGGTTTGTCAGAGTGTAAGTAGGCAGGGACAAGGACAGGCTTCAGCTGATGTCTCTCTGTGAACTTAACATAATGGTAGCGCATTACCCTGGGGGAAATGTGTTAGCTTTGACCACCCACTTCAGTCCTCACTGGCCTTCAGAGGGAAGGGGATTGGAGCCAGTTCCAAGAGTCAACCTGCAAGGATTGCCTGGGTGAGATAAATCAAGGTGGCAGGTTCCTTTATGCTGACCTGGGCTGAACTGCTAGCAAACACCAGGAAATCAGTTTGATAGCCTAAGTGCAAGAACAAAAGCAGCCTCTGATTTTGTATGACAATTTTCAGGTGCCCAATTTGAGACACTTGAATTCAGTAGGTGGTGTGGGCACTCTGCTCTTCTGAAAAATCAGGCTCAAGGTATTTTAAATTGACACTTAAAAGCTGTAGCCACTTTTGAAAGTTTTAAACAAGGTTTCCCTAGTTTAACCTCTCTCATAATGTAACACTGATCTCCCCATTCAGCCACTTTTCACTAGCTTGCCATGTGCATACAAGTTCCTGCAGTGCTTAATTTGTGGCAGGGCTGAGCCCTGGCATCTCTAGGCTTGGCAGTTCATAGCCCTGGTACCTCGTTTGCTGCATCAGTTATGTCAAAAAATTGTTTGAGCCCTGGCACCTCTTTCATTACAAATTAAGCACTGAATTTCTGAATCCCTTACGGCGTGTCCATAGGGCTTCAAAAAAACACTGCAGAAATCTTAGCTATGGTTTATGAGTACTTGGGAACCTGGAGACCAGTTGCTGAGGAAATCTATTTTAGAAAAAGATTAAGATGGACTGGGAGTAGATTTCTGACATTTTGTCCTGCTTTTGATGCCTTTGTGGGCTGCAACCTAGGCATCATCTCCTTTTGGAAAAATAAACAGACCAAAAATTTATAGTTCAGCAATACTAGTGGTAGAAATGGTGAAAGCTGTAGGGTGGACTAGGCTCAGGACCTTGCTGCCAAACCCTAAGATGGTGGATTACAGTTCTGAGTTTTCAGAACAAGAAACACCAGCAGATGGGTAGAGAAGTGTAGCTTCCCAGTGTCAGAGCCTATGCCTCCTCAAATGACTATTTTTCCAACTGTAGGGACTATGTCTGATGTGTTTGTACAGCACCTCGCATAATGGGTCTCTGATCCTGACTGGTTTCAGAGGAACAGCCATGTTAGTCTGTATTCGCAAAAAGAAAAGGAGTACTTGTGGCACCTTAGAGACTAACCAATTTATTTGAGCATGAGCTTTCGTGAGCTACAGCTCACTTCATCAGATGTATACCGTGGAAACTGCAGCAGACTTTATATACACACAGAGAATATGAAACAATACCTCCTCCCACCCCACTGTCCTGCTGGTAATAGCTTATCTAAAGTGATCAACAGGTGGGCCATTTCCAGCACAAATCCAGGTTTTCTCACCCTCCACCCCCTGACTGATCCTGACTGGAGCACTACTGGAAATTAACATAATAGCGGTCATCACTGATCATGTTCTCAGCAGGGATGGGCAAACTGTTTCAGAAAAGACCTCATCCATTTTCTCAAACCAAATGCCACCTTTCATAGATTATTAGATATATGTCTCACTACAACCCTCCTTTGCAAAAGCCCCAGTAGGCCTGACACTTTGTTTGCTTTCATATGGTTAAAAAACCCCTCATCCTGAGAAGACTCCACAGATGTCTCCACCATCAAGGGAGCTGATGTCATTTAAATTAGTCCATAGCAATTATAAAGTTTTGTCTATGCTAGCATAGACAATCATTAACAAAGTTCATGCTGAGAAGGAAAAAGGGTGTTTTGTAGCTTTCATTGTGCTCGCTGCCAACCTAATAACGTAACAGTTTAATGAACCCATCTAGTAATTCAGGTATTTCAAATGCCCAAAGTGAAATGCTGCTTTAAAAGTTAAAAGAAAAGGAGTACTTGTGGCACCTTAGAGACTAACCAGTTTATTTGAGCATGAGCTTTTGTGAGCTACAGCTCACTTCATCAGATGTTTACCGTGGAAACTGCAGCAGACTTTATATACACACAGAGAATATGAAACAATACCTCCTCCCACCCCACTGTCCTGCTGGTAATAGCTTATCTAAAATGATCAACAGGTGGGCCATTTCCAGCACAAATCCAGGTTTTCTCACCCTCCACCCCCCCACACAAATTCACTCTCCTGCTGGATACGAATACAGACTAACACGGCTGTTCCTCTGAAACCTGTCATTTTAAAAGTTAAGGCCATTAATTCTTAGTTGGCCTCCTACGTGGCGGCGACACCCACTGCTATTGGATGGTGGCACACACTTTCTAACAGATGAATGAAGTTTGAAGTTTATAAAGGCAATGTGGACACCTCCTTATCAATATGGCAGCTTTAAAGAATATTAGCTAACAAACAGCAAGAGCAATTGGAATTGTCTCAGTTACTGGGCAGACTGCACCTCTGACTCTTCTTGGTCTGTCCACGCTCACCCCCTCTAGCTCTCAGACCTCGAGGCATCACCAATCTTTCAGGGTGGCATCATGTGATTGTTGTACTCTCAGGCCCTGGGCTGCAACCGTGATTTACCTCAGCAGGTCTGACTTATGTCCAAACCTTGCAATTCTTTCCTCTCCAGGGTGATGATGATAGAAATCAGTGACAAAACGACCTTCTTAAAGCAAAGTTTCATTTATTTAGAACCCAAGCACTTCAGAGAAAACATATCTTAAAAGCAGTAAAACACACTACACATGTCTAGCTTACCAGGTGTTTAACTTTCCTCTATACGGGGATCTTGGAAGGACTAGCTCCCTATAGACTCTTCCACAGAGCCTCTCTCTCAAAGCTCACAACATGCTCCGGACAGCCCCAAAGACTCATCACCCTTCACAGGGATCAAGACACTTTTTCATTATTTAACACCCTTTGATCTCTCATCTCCTGCCACAAAACAGTGGTGTCACTTCAGTTTACACTCTCGAAGGATACCACTCTTTCAAGTGGGTGCTTGGGTGCTCTTATAGGAAAAGCTGTTGTCTCACCTGCCTGTACAGAGCCACTGAACTTGAACCTTATTTAGTGTATAATAAACATTCCAGTAACCCCACTGTCCAATAACTTACATTTCCTGACCAGTCACAGTGTTCTTAAAAAGAAAAGGAGTACTTGTGGCACCTTAGAGACTAACCAATTTATTTGAGCATGAGCTTTCGTGAGCTACAGCTCACTTCAAAGTGAACTGTAGCTCACGAAAGCTTATGCTCAAATAAATTGGTTAGTCTCTAAGGTGCCACAAGTACTCCTTTTCTTTTTGCGAATACAGACTAACAGGGCTGTTACTCTGAAACCTGAGTGTTCTTAAAATTATTATATAGCAGTATTCATAACATTATTATGTATCAGCTCCAGATCTGCAGCAAGTATTAGGTGAAAAAAGTGCTAGCTGCCTTTTGTTTGGGACCTTTCTAGATCTGCATCTGCAATGGCAAATCGTGAGCCCACAATTCACCACAGCTCCATAATCTATTACTCCATGGGTGGTAGCACAGATGGAAGAGATATATAGTGAAGAGAGGGCTCAGGTGTATTTTACTACTGTGCCATCTAAATGTTCTTCAGAGGCGAACTGAAGGTGCTCTGGAGATTGGGCCCTTCAAATTGGGAAGGGAGGATGTGTGTGTGTGAAATTTAGGTAGGCTGAAGATACTTGCCTGAATTGGAAACTGACCAACACACCAAGGGTAACATATCTCTACTATTATGAAAACTGCCATGGGATCTTTAATGATCACAGGTGGTCCAGACCTTAGTTTTACTTCTCACCCAAAAGACCTCTCTTCCAGCAGGACAGTGCCACCAAGAATAGTACTGGGACGTTAAGTCAGTACTGATTCGGAGGGAAAAGTGGTACCTAAAGCAAGTGTTCTCAAGAATAATCAATTAATACAAATATCCATAACATTTAAGATGAGGCTTTTATTGTAAGGCAAAAGATAATCGTAGCTTTTATATTAACAATGTGGGTATACACAGATTTTCTCTATCACTGCTAAGCCAATATTATTAACACGGCTTTAAAATGCTATAACTCTAGCTTCTATTAGTGTATGTATCAATTATAATGCAAAACTAATACAATAAACACATCTTGAAAGATCACAGTGTTTCCAACATTATAACATCCAGGCGTTTTAAACCAATAAGGTGCACGTCTACAAGGGTAAAATCAATCTGAGTTCTAAAGGAACTACACCACGTTATGGCTGTGTGCGGGTGTCACAGACAAAAAATGAAGCTAGGATACAGCACTTATACAAGAAATGAATACCGTGTATCATATGCTGGAATATAGCAAATGATCAGCGTATGGAATACAGTGTATGGAATATAGCAAACGATCACTCAATATGAAATAATATCTGTGTTAGCAATGCAATCTACTTTACCTGGTACACTTGCTGGTACTCACGTACATATGTTTTTAGATAAATTGGGCCAAGCAGGTGTAAAATGCTATCAAACTGGGCCTTGATCATGCAAATATGCATGTGCTTAATTGTTCTTACGTGAATGTTCTTGACTTCGGTGAGTCTTGATGTCAATGTTCAACTCATGTGAATAAACTTAAAATGCATGCATAAGGGTTTGCAGGCTTGGGGCCCAGAATGGTAGTGTCACACCTACTTCACATAGATGTAATGACCTTATCCTGCACCACTGACGTCAACAGGAGTTTTATCATTGATTTCAGTGAGTTGGATGAGGCCCTAAATGGCTACACAAAGTTGAACACTGTAGAAGAATCAGGCCCATTGTTAGTGCAAACCTTTCCCTCCCTCTAGCAGACATATTTAAATGGTAATGAAGACTACAGCACAACTTAATTTTAGTTCATATAGTACTCTTGCCTGATATGAAAAAGAAATATTTAAGATTTCCCATCTCCCTATATATAGTATACAATTGACCCCAGGATTTCTGTATAAAATGTTTTTTGGTACATGTTATGCAACATTGTTTAGGAATATCATTGTATTATAAAATATCTTTTATACAACTATCAACACATTGCTATGCAAAATATGTTTTAATTAAAAGTAGTTTTCTGCCATATTATTTGTATTGCTGTATTTGAACCTAATTGCCTTAGCTTTCTCTTTGAATCATCACATGAAAAACATCAGTGGGCTCTATATATTTGTTAGTAAGAGACTAGAGCCTTTCATCCCTTATGACAAATCCGTCTCTTATTGATGTATTGATTTCTCAGATCATGACTGGCAATGTTACAAAGAACCAGTAATGACTATAACCATTGGATATAAATTAGGCAGGAATTTTATTAGTTCCAAAAGTTTGTGTACTTCAACCCTTTTTTTGGAATGCTCACACATATTGAGCATTTCTTCACAATTCCATTTATTAAATTAATCTATATGAATGGATAGCAGTAGATACAATTACAGACAATTCCTATATGGACAGAATTTTTTCAGTGAGTATGCCTATGATGACTTTGCTATAATTGGCATTGATTCAAGGCAGCAGAAATCTGTTAATTACAGCACATACTGTACAATATTTGTGCAATGAAGCAAACTCTGTGCTATTTTCTTGGAAAATGCCTATTCACATCCCAAAAATGCAGTATTGTTTTGTGGGCCCTGAGTTTTTCTGGCTTATGGCTTTGCAGTAGGTTGTTCTCTCGTAATGTGTTTTTTTGGACATTTGCTCATTTCTTTTCAGTTTAGCCTTAATGCTACTTACTACTCAATCCAGAACATTTAAATACAAACTCAAATTTCTTCTCACAGCAATGTAAACCAGTGGTGTTAGCCAATGGTTGTTCATCCATGTGGTTCTTGACAGCAAGATTCATCTCTTAAATCTGTATAGCAATTCTCATCTCCTCCTATACGAAGATCACAATATCAGAGAACACCCATTGATATTATGTCAACAGATGTTCAGGACAGGTAGGTGGAGTTGACCATCAGAGTTGAGATTTGCTCTATAGATCTCAGAGAGACGTTTTGTCCATAAACGTTTCGGATCTAATTTTAAAAAATGGGCAACTAAGATGTACTCTCAGTGATGCACGCATGGGTCAAAACAGATAACTACATGCATGAAACATGCAATGTTGTTTGCAAACCCTGTATCTACATGTGCAAATGGGTCTTTGCCTGAAGAATTATCCCATTTGCACCTGCAACTCTATATTTTGCACACACCTACAGTGGTCACACTTAAAACTTAACAATGTGACCTTTAAAAATAATCAATGTTCTCATGTTATCCATGGCATTTCTATATATTTAGTATCAGTAATACAAAAGTGACATTACTTATTTACAAAGGTAACTGAAAAGTCTTTAAGGGTAACCAGTGTCTTTGTTCATATTTCCAAGGATAATTTAGGTGTATATTTCAGAACATTAGTTCATTTTACCCACCTTTTTGTGACTGTCTTAGTAGAAATGAGTTACGGTAGAACTGGAAATATTATCTACAAATTCATTTTTTGTTATATTCACGGATTTGAAAAGTCAGTGACAATCAATATACAGTCCAATGATTATATTTAGCATCAGGGAAGTGGCAGAGCCAATGAGCAGAGGCCAGCAGGGAGTGAGAAAGTAACGTAATACTAATATGTGGACAACCTCCTTTCACATTAAAATAGACAGTCCTACAGAAGTGTGCTTTGTTTTAAAAAACAAAGGAGTTGGGCTGCTAATCCAGCCTTCTGAAGTGATTCATAACATGGGTGGAGGGGGAAAAAGAAAAGAAAAAAAACCACGTAGACAAAGCTGAGATTTAAAACAATGGCATAAAATAAGTATATTCCTGATGCTGAAAGCTTGAGTGCTAGAAAAAAAACAGTAAGTATCTGTTAGAACTCACATTTCTGTTGCTGAAAATTACACATTGTACCTGGCTCTATGAATCCTAAAAACCACTAAACCTCAATATTTCAGATCTAGTTCTATCACCAAATAAAATAAATTATTCAACAGTAATGATTTGCAGATGATTTGCCAACAATCATAAATAGTATATAGCGCCGTAGGCTGATATCTATTTTACCACTTTACACAACAACAGGATACACACACACACCATAAATAAGCAACAATACACACAACGTATGGCAAAGCGTAATCCCTTTGCTTTAAAAAAGCATAACCAGAAACACTTTTATACCTCTTAAATTCCTATGGCTTATACTTCAGCAACCAAACACATGAAGAGATTTTACTTTAATGTGTAAAAGATATTCTGCCATTTCGTGTTCTACTTTTGGTAAGTGGGTGAGGTTCTCCTAACATATACTATTATCACAGCAGGATGGCAGAATCTGTACAGGATTATGAGGTTTCAAATTGTGAGATCCTGGTTCTGGAGCCGGAAAAGGTAACTTCTGCTAGACCTTTTGTCTCAGCCTGGGGGGTAACACAATCAGTCTCTGAAGGCAGTAAGGATGGAACATAGAAAAGCTTATAACTTTATTGTATCTCATTCACAGAAGCACTGACATCTGCAGACAAGTTGTTTACTTGCCTACCTTTTAAAAGCTACAATAAAGTTTGCAACAGGGTAAGTATGAGGGGAATTTACAAGTGGATGTGAGTTAAGAAGAAGAAAGAGCTGAAAATCCAGATTTACATTATGGCTGGCATTTTCAGAAGTGCCTAAGTGAGTTAGGTACCCAACTCCCAGAGGAAACGAGGCGTCTAACTCCTTTATACAGTT